>NC_091120.1:188195626-188530626 GCF_040183065.1 Periplaneta americana | reverse complement strand
CACCTGGTTTCACAGCCAGACGCGCTGACCGTTACTCCACAGGTGTGGACCTTAGCGTCGATGGAATTGGTGATAGCGAGATGGTATTTGGTCAGATGAGGCCGAGGATTCGCCATAGATTACCTGACATTCGCCTTACGGTTGGTAAAAACCCAACCAGGTAATCAGTTCAAGCAAGAATCGAAACCCTCACCCGAGCGCAACTCTGGATCGGCAGACAAGCGCCTAGCCGAAAGAGCTACGCTGGTGGCTTAGCCTATCTTCTTGTAATATTGTTCAAAATGGAATCATTAACTAAACAAGATAAACCTTAATATTTGAGTAGAAAAATTCGCTCCGGTGCCGGGGATCGAACCCGGGTCCTTGCTTCTACGTACCAAGCGCTCTGACCACTGAGCTACGCCGAATTCAATCCACAGCACGGGATCGAATTCTCCTCCTACAATGTTTCTCTTTGTGGCCTGACTCCAAGTTAAGCATATATGTTGACATTTTTTATGTCCAATGTCAACTGCCATTATACTAGGGGCGCGCTCAGCTGAGTGACTTGTTTGGCCGGTATTCCGCAGTTAAGTGCACAGTGATCTGTAAAGAAATATGCACTGCTAGCTATGAGAATATTAAAGATGTTATTAATTTGTCCTACAGAATAACATCTGTAATATTGACAATTAATATTTGCGGAATCCCGGCCAAATAAGTCACTCAGCTGAGTGCGCCCCTTGTAAAGGGTGCGTCAGAAAGAACGGATGGATTTCACAGGGCAAGAAAATTGTAAGGATTCATCAAATCAAAAATTTATTGTTATCAACAGATTCACCAATACATGCAGTTTATTTATGGTATACAACATCATCCATATGATGTCCTCGGCTTTCGATACAGGCATCCGGGCGTTTTCTGAAGTTCGCCATCACTTTCACAGTCATAGTTGGTGGGATTGCCGCGATTTCTTCACGAATCACAGTCTTCAGTTCGTCCAGTGTATGTGGTTACTTACGCCATCAAATGGTCCCAAAGAAAGAGCTCGCAGGGCGCGAGATCTTACCGTAACCTCGGACAATCTCGGTGCAATAGCATGTTTGCGGGCTGATCGTTGAGGTGGCCGGACAACCTACTGTCTGTCTCCACATTTGCATGTGTACACGCGCTCCGTGTTCGTCCAGGTGATTTCTTCTTCAATGTTGAACCTGTGGTACGAAATGAAGCCACCCACCGCAAAACTGTATTCCGAGTTGGAATCCTAGCGTGACGTCCGATGTCGAAATGAGTCCTGAGTAGCGATCACAGACTCTTAATTCTTCAAAAATGTTTCTGCGATGAAAGCACGTTGTACACCAAACCAACACCATGTTCTCAACTGAAACTGCATTCTCTCGCTGACCCAACAGTCGTGGTCTCCCTCACTCTATCCTTCCCCTCGCTGAGTATCGATAGTTTGAAATCCATCCGTTCTTTCTGACGCACCCTATATAATAGCAGTTGACTTGGACATAAAAAATATCAACATATATGCCTAACTTGGAGTCAGACCACAAAGGGAAACATTGTAGGAGGAGAGTTCGATCCGGTGCTGTGGATTGAATTCGGCGTAGCTCAGTGGTCAGAGCGCTTGGTACGTAGAACCAAGGACCCGGGTTCGATCCCCGGCGCCGGAGCGACTTTTTCTCCTCAAATATTAATTATCAATATTACAGATGTTATTCTGTAGGACAAATAAATAAAATCTTTAATATTAAGATAAACCTTAGTTTTCTGTGCTGTACACAAAAGATCCACTCTATTATCAATTGTATACTAAGGTCTACCCCATGACTTCACTTTAGGCTACCTTTAATTGTTGCGGATAATAGGCGAAATGAGGAGAATATGGTGACGGTTTGTGGAATGAAGAGAGAAACGGGAGTACTTCGAGAGAGAGAAAAAAAACTTTTTAACGTCTTCTTTGACTACCACACATTATTATCACGACCAGACCGGATATCGAATCTATATCTCTCTTATTAGAAGCCATTAACATCTCTGACGAAAAACCATCACTTATTATTTATCCGAGATATAACCAAGACATCGTATTTGATTAGAAACCGTAAATTAACCTCTAAGGGTGCTATGCTACGAACATGCTAAACTAGCTCCGGCTATCGACTGATTACTTGTACAGGATTCATATCATATCATATCGCTAACACTGGTTTATGAATACGAAAAACGTTAGTTCGCTGATCATCCATCGGAAGCCCGCGCTAAAAATGTCTATGAATATGGCCCTAAAGCATTGGTTTTACTAAACCGACGCATGCGAGGTACGAGGCCCGTCTTGCAAAAATCCGGGCTACACGAAAGACCGTGAGTGGTTTCCATAGCAGACCTCGCATCTCGCAGCTATAGAAACCACTCAATGCCTCTCGTGTAGTCCGGATTTTTGTGCAGCGGGCCTTGCACCTCGCATGCGTCGATTCAGAAAAACCAAGGCTTAACCGAAATTGAACCCAGATCTCTGTGATGAGGAGCCGTCACTTGACATCTATCCGAGACCGAACCCAGATCTTCGATTACAAGCAGTCACATAGGGCCGTATTCATAGACATTTTTAGCGCGAGCTTCCGGTGGATGATCAGCGTTTTTCATATTCATAAACCGGTGTTAGCGATAGGATATGATCTGAATTCTGTACAAATAACCAGTGGATAGCCGGGGCTAGCTTAGTACGCTCGTAGCGCGTGCTGCGAAATGTCTATGAATAGCACCCTTAATATCTAACCAAGGTCGAACCCTGATCTCTGATCACAGTCAATATCTAACCGAGATAAGAACCCTTATCTCCGACCAGAAGCCGTCACTTAATATCTAACCAAGATATTTGATTAGAAGCCGTCAATATTTAGCCGAGGTCGAACCCAGATCTCTCTGGTTAGAAGCCATCACGTAATACCTAACCAAAATCGAATCGGTATCTCTTTGATGAACAGCCATTACTTAATATCTAGCGGAAATAGAACCAAGAACTTTAAGTCACCACTTAATATCTAATCAAGGTCGAATACAAAATGGGCCTATCTCTGTCTGATAAGGCGTCATTTGATGCCTAATCGAGGTCGAACCTGCATCTGTTTGATCAAAAGCCACCACTCAATATTTAACCAAGGTCGAACCCAGATATCTCAGATTAAAAGCTGTAACTTAAATCGAACCCAGACCTCTGATTAAGAACCACCACTTAATATCTAGTTAAATTGAATCCATATCTCTCTGATGAGAAATGTCAATATCTTACATATATCGAACCCAGATTTCTCTGCTGAGAACCCATCACTCAAAATCAAACGAGATCGAACCCACAAGTCTCTCATTAGATCACTTAGGGTGCTATTCATAGACATTTCGCTAGCCCGCGCTACGAGCGTGCTAAACTAGCCCTGGTTATCGACTGGTTACTTGTACGGGATTCATATCATATCATGTATCATATCATATAATATCATATATCATATCATATATATCATGTCATATATCATATCATACCATATCATATATCATATATCATATCCTATCATATATCATATCATATCATATCATATCATATCATATCATATCATATCATATCATATCATATCATATCATATCATATTCATATCACATCATATATCATATCATATCATATCATATATCATATATCATATATCATATATCATATCATATCATATCATATCATATCATATCATATCATATCATATCATATCATATATATATCGCTAACACTGGTTTATGAATACGAAAAACATTAGTTCGCTGATCTTCCAACGGAAGCCCGCGCTAAGAATGTCTATGAATACGGCCCTCAGGTACTATCTAAGCGAAATCGAACCTTGAACCTCTCTGATGACAATCCAAAGGGTGCTATTCATAAACATTTCGCTAGCCCGCGCTAAGAGCGTACTAAAGTAGCCCTGGTTATCGACTGGTTACTTGTACGGGTTTCATATCATATATCATATCATATCATATATCATATCATATCATATCATATCATATCATATCATATCATATCATATCATATCATATCATATCATATCATATCATATCATATCATATGATACCATATCATTTCATATCATATCGCTAACACTGGTTTATGAATACGAAAAACATTAGTTCGCTGATCTTCCACCGGAAGCCCGCGCTAAGAATATCTATGAATACGGCCCTCAGGTACTATCTAACCGAAATCGAATCTTGAGCCTCTCTGATGACAATCCATCAGTTTGGGTGCTATTCATAAACATTTCGCTAGCCCGCGCTAAGAGCGTGCTAAAGTAGCCCTGGTTATCAACTGGTTACTTGTACGGGTTTCATATCATATCATATTATATACCATATCATATCATATATAATATCATATCATATATCATATATATCGCTACCACTGGTTTATGAATACGAAAAACATTAGTTCGCTCATCATCCACCGGAAGCCCGCGCTAAGAATGTCTATGAATACGGCCCTCAGGTACTATCTAACCGAAATCGAACCTTGAACCTCTCTGATGACAATCCAAAGGGTGCTATTCATAAACATTTCGCTAGCCTGCGCTAAGAGCGTGCTAAAGTATCCCTGGTTATCGACTGGTTACTTGTACGGGATTCATATCATATCATATCATATCATATCATATCATATCATATCATATCATATCATATATCATATCATATATCATATCATATCAATCTCATATCATACCGCTAACATTGGTTTATGAATACGAAAAACGTTAGTTCGCAGATCATCCACCGGAAGCCCGCGCTAAGAATATCTATGAATACGGCCCTTTTAATATTTAACCAAGATCGGGCTCGTACCTAGTCTCTGATGTGAAGTTTAACATTTAATATGTAAACGAAATCGAACCCAGAACTCTCTGGAGAGAAGCCATCACTTATCATTTAACAGAGATGGAATCCAGATACCTCTCATTAGAACCCAGTACTCATCGGGCTTATGGTGAACAGAACCCACCAGACTCTTTGGTGAAAGTTCCTGCAGGCTTTGCAGTCGTTCTAAGTGTTTTATTTCTTCCGTAAATCTCAACAAACGCCGACCCACTGCCAAGTTCCCAGCTAATTAATAGTTTCCAAATCCTATATAACTGAATGTGGGAGAAGGTTGGACTCCTTTTATCTTAACTTAATCCTCTTTAATTTCGCTTCTACAATTTCCGCCTTTTTTATCTGAGTCTTTAATTAGTTTGTTCTTAGAACAGACCTTCCATGGAAGACAAATTAACAACTCATTCCATTCGACCTCTGTGGCAGGCCTTGCTTCGAGTCCTCAATCACTAAATTAAGTTTTGGTTTGTCAACTAAAAGTTGGTAGCACTTAGAGAAACAGCTCCAATTGTTTACAGAAATCTTAAAGTAAAAAATAGCAACATTCAGATGTATACCGAGCGAGTAGATTCAGTCGGTAACGTCTGATACTTGTATTCGGGAGATCCTGGGTTCAAATCCCGTGGCCGGCCAATTTGACTGGGATTTTTCATGGTTTCCCCCTCAGTCACAGAGGCAAAATCCAGACTGGGAATTACATATCGTCGTTGTTCCTGCATTAACTCCTACGTGCAAAATATAAAATCTTTCAGGAGGAAGGAAATAGTAATATCCGTTACAAAAGCGGTATGTTGAAGTTTTCATGTTCGAGGAAAAGTATGAAAAAGCGAAACGTAGTTGAGCTTTTTTAATTTCCGAGAATTTAAGAAAACATACATTATTTTGTGCGAAGATCGTTTATTACATACCTGAAAGAGGAATTTCACATTTGTGCGAGATCGTGTATTTGCTTGGTTTCCGCACAAAACCAATCCGCGGTAAGTCTAAAATTCCACATTCAGTATTTCCAACCTAACACACATAACAATTTCCCTCTTCTTACCGCGTAAGTGACATATTGATTTTACTGCTTTAGGCTTTTAACATATTATTTTTAGAGACGTTCAATATAGTATTAATTATAAATTGGAAACTTACCACTGCAATTTCACCCCAATTGCACTGTTAATTATTGTTTTTAAATATTTGCAAAAATTAAGTAAACTCTACAACTCCACTAAAGTTACTGCATTTCGTGATGTATGTAACATTAAGGAAGCCGTTTGTTTTAAGTTCGCAATTATGGACTGGGGGGGGGGAAGACAGACGCATATCACGGCCTGCTCGAGAATAGTAAACACAGAAAACATTTTAAAGCAACAATGTTGAAGATAGATATTTTTGTTTTGCAAATTTGCCGTCATTGAACAGAAACCAAGATGGAGATTTCATTGCAACTAATTAGAAATTCCTCTTTCAGGTATGTAATAAACAATCTTCGCACAAAATAATGTACAATACACGAGCGGTATGTTTTCTTTCAATTCTCGAAAATTAAAAAAGCTCAACTAAGTTTCGCTTTTTCAAACTTTTCCTCGAACATGAAAACTTCAACATACCGCTCTTGTAACGCATATTACTATTATGGTACTTGTGAGGTAAGTGCATCTTTATTGCGATAATATGAACAAAAGAACTGAAGTCTGTATCGAAATGAACGGCCACCATTTTCAAAAATGTGTTTAAATATCCATATTATGATTATTTTTTAACTTCATTCTCTATATTGTACGCTAATGTGCTGTAGATAGTATAATATAGGCCTACACTGCATAATGAATGCGTCAGAATGGATAGTTCAGTTCGTGAGTAAAAACACTTATTGTTAACACAGTACTGTATTTTGATTAAACAAAAACCTAATGAAAATTATCAAACTGAAAGTCATTTCCTAATTTACGTAAATGGATGAACTACTTTTCTTCCCTCCTAGACCTAGTAAAGTGATTTGTTTGTATTTTACGCCAGTATCATCGAACTCCAGTCGTGGAAGGAGGTAGCAAGCGGTGTTTTCGATTCTCAACCAAAGGTATAGCCAGGTTAATATTAGAAATGTTAGTAAAAATAAAATGATGCCCCTGTATAATCTACTAATATATTTTTGTAAAATTAAACATTGCATTTTTCACATGACTGTACTTAATGAACGCGTTTGTAGGAAGAGTACAGGTACTATCCCTCAACCTTACCCCTATTACGATATAACAGAAAGGTCCGTGGTCACGTGACATAGTGGAACGGGGTTCTCGGGTCGAGCTCTAGAGACTGGTTCACAATAAACCGGGAACGAAAACGACAACGAGAACGAGAACGGGAACGGAACTATTGTTAAAATAAATGTATTTAAATGTGAGCATTCACAATTAACGAAAAGCTTGCCGGAGCCCGAGATCAGAAACGGAGAGTTGGCCAAGTTTCAACTTTGGCGTTCACGTTTTCCAATCACAGCCCACTAGATTCATTCTATTGCCATCTAAGAGCTATTTTGTCATCGTGTATTTTGTAGCAAGAAGACCGTGACATAACCTATGCATTATTTTGTTCTGTGCTGTGCATCATGGAGCAAGTTTTATTTGATGAGATTCTAATATTGAGTGTTGTGGAAAATCCTCACGTTTACGATAAACCTTGTATAAAGATGAGAAAATGAAGGAGAATACGTGGCTTTCAATAGCTGCATCTTTGAACACCGATCGGAAGCGAATCATATTTTATTACTGTATTGGTTGTATTACACACTACATATTCATGCTTCAATTCAATAACTACTGTTGTGTTCATTTTTGTTCTATTACAAATGTTTCTTCTCTAATTATTTTACGTTATGGTAGACTTAAAATAAGTTGTGATAATAAAGATGCATGGGCGTATTTATAGTACCGTACCTAATGAAATGTTTCAGTTGAAATTTCGAAGTTGGTTAACCTGTGTTTATGTTGGCTGCCTTGTACTCATGAGAGAACGCCATTGGTCTATACACAAATAACATCAGAATGCGTAATATCGACTTTACATATCGTTATTGACATACATATCGATATGCATAGTCGTCTACGTTCTCGGTTTATTGTGAATAAAAAATTTTCATATTCACGTCCTCTGCTTCTCGTTTTCATTCTGGTTCTCGTTCCCGGTTTTTTGTGAATTAGCCTTTAGCAATAGTGTCATATCTGTATAATGAACATTATAAAAATCTATTTCATATGGGGAAATATTGCGTCAGGTCAAGTTGGCTCACGTACTTAGAAACATATGGGACACACGACCGCGATATCAGTGATAGACGCTTCGATAGGTAACAAAAGTTGACAGTATCGATCAGGGGAAACCAGGCGTCGGGTTCTCTAGACGCCAGCGGCGCCTCACGCGAGGCCACCCGGCAACACGAAGAAGGAATCGCTCAAGAAACACATCCGAGGAAAATAACATCCGTATGCGACAAGGTCAACAACACAGGGATAGATAGGCCTTTTAAATTTGGGACCAATGTTCAGATGGCTTAGCAACAGTTAGGATGCGACCCTTTTCCTCATATCCATGCCAGTTTATCGGGATTCTTTATAAATACGGCGTAGACATACAAGATAAACTTTATTTATCTGGTTCATCAGTGTTTTCCGTGTATATTGACAAATTCTCGAAATAACAATATATTAACTTTGTTTGTAGGAAGAGTACAAAGTCCAGGCCGTTAACTGCGTGGGGGGAAAAACGAAAAAATGTAACTATTTAAGAAAATTTAATATTTCACGCGCACTAAGTAGAAAGTTTTGCGAAGGAATATGGACATACAATAAGCTTCATTTTGTTATATAGTACAAAGTATATATATAAGTTCAATCATAAGACATATCTCTTTCCAAATGTTTATTTTCTATAAAAGTATTAAATATATATTAACGTTTTCGCCTTATTTGGCATCATCAGATACCTATAATATAATACGTACGCTTCAAACCACCGAGCAACACACATCTACAAACAAAGAGAGGCACATATACACAAAGCATCTATATATATATATATATATATATATATATATATATATATATACACAGTTCCTGTTAACTATGATTACGTACAACAAACCACCAATGACTATTTCAGCACGTATTAATATCAGATAGAATATTCATGTCCAAATCCAAGCGTAATACTACATCACAACAGAAGCCACAAGCATATGTTTTTGATAATGATTAATTGTCAACATAAAACACAAGACTTATCAATTTGTAACATAATATTACACTAATTACATAGTATTTTAATACATTTTATCCTTCGTAAATTTTAAATCTATGATATCTCTTTATTTTCACTCATAATCAAATTTTAATTGATGTCTTTAACACAGCCGATATTTTGCATAATTCAATTGCTCACTATTTAATCTTGTATGTATACCTGTAACATGAGTTATATGTATATACAACTACTTTCGATTCTTTCAAACTTGTATTATATTGAAATGAATTATAACAACCTCATACATAGCTTCATACATAAAATTCATGAAGGTTCATTTATCATGTATATTATACTGTTCGTTTGTCAATTCACTCAAGTTTCAGATTACGTATTTTATTATATCTGATGATGCCAAATAAGGCGAAAACGTTAATACATATTTAATAATTTTATAGCAAATAAACATTTGCAAAGAGATATGCCTTATGAGTCAACTTATATATATATATATATATATATATATATATATATATATATATATACTTTGTACTACATTACTAAACCTATCTGAACATAAAAATGAACTGAAAATTCATTTTGTTAGTTCAAGATTGATAAGAGAACGCAAATTTTGCTATTAATTGTGCATAGGGGAGAAGTGGGTACAGTAAGACAGGGAGAACAGTGAGACTTTTTTTATTAGATGGTAAATTTTGATGTTGAGATGCTAGTAACAGTGGAGTTGTATGTTGCATGAGTAAAGTTACAGTATTTTCATACTCGATTTGTTTCTAGTTATAAAGGTGAGTGATGAAAAAATAATTCGTAATTTTTCACTCTAGAAGTAAAATTTTGGCTTGTTTTTAATGAAGGTTATATTGGATATACAAATGAGATATAAATATGAATGTTTTGTTACCTAATACTATGGTATTTGAGATTATGTTTGGTAAAGTTTCGTCTTTCTTGTTTTAATTTTGAAGTGATGGCGTCATTTTTAAACGAATTATACGTAAAGGGAACAGTGAGACATGCCATTGAAGGGTACACTGAGACGTCTCACTGTTTCTATGTGCCAATGATTTGCAAAAACAAACTGTAATTATAATACATTTACTAGTAACTAACATTAAAAATGAACATACTAGTAACCAATTTAGGAACTATAGCTTAAAATAATGGATACATTACATTTTAATGGTTTCATAAATAAAAAATTATTCACAAAATTTAAGAAAATGTCAAAAAAAATAACAAAGAATTAAATTAAATTCTTATAATTAAATGCTTTGTTGTCACCAAAAATTTATTTCATTTTTTCGCAAAAGTTCGAAATGTCATGGAAAATTCACTTTTCCAAATGTTCCAGATGTTTCAATGGTTTCGAAGTCAGACTTCAAAATTATTCTAAATAAGCCTACAGAACATGTCAAGATAAAGAGACAGCAAGCTTTCCTTTCTTTTGAAATACATATAAATCATTTCAATGTCCGTTAATAGACACTGTGGTGTCTCACTGTACCCTCCTGAATGGGAACAGTGAGACATTTGCATTTTTTTGACAAACACGTATTGTATATTATGTCCTTTATCTATTAACATTTTTGTTTATGTATTCCGACGGCGGGGGCGTGGGACTACCGGCGGGCAGCGGGGGTGCGGTCGAAGACCTATCCGCGGGCGGCGTAGACCTGCAGTGACGGCGAGGTGCCACGGGGATTCAGAATGTTCAAGTAAGGACAGGCCTACTAAGACTACTGCAGGTTAATTGCCGAAGTATTAGAAATAAACTTATTCCGTTTTGGAACTTGGTCGATGTTTATAATCCAGATGTAATAATTGGGACGGAATCATGGCTTAGGGAAGACATAAATGACTCGGAAATTTTTAGATCGGATTATAGAGTCTTCAGAAAGGATAGAAGTGAAAAGGGAGGGGGAGTTTTCGTTTGTACTAAGATAGAAATAAGTAGCAATCTTCTGTGGATACATGAGGAAGTTGAAATATTGAATGTTCAGATAAGAAATGGGCTGGAAACCTTAGATGTAATAGCATGTTACAGACCACCCAGTGAATTAAACAATTTAACTTTGCACAAACTAAATGAATATCTTAATACAGTATCAGAAGACCGAAACGTAGTAATTGCTGGGGATCTAAACCTCCCGAAAATTAACTGGAACGGGATTTCAGGTACAAATTCAGATGCACAGACCTTTGTTAATGAATTGATCTGGCGTAAAGATTTCACGCAGGTAGTAAATGGTCCGACGCGTGACAATGCCCTCTTAGATGTTTACCTACTAAGACCTGTCTCTCTCTTTGTCAACTCTGAAAGTCTTCATAAAATAAGTGATCACAATAGCGTCTTATTAGAAATCTTATGGGAAAACACAGTAAATCCGAGGTCAAGTCCAGTGTCTGTCTGGAATTTTAACAAAACCGATGTCCATGAATTACAAACGTTTCTACGACAAAAGCATGATGACTTTCTAAGGACTGAAGGAAATATGGAAAATGTATGGCATAAATTTAAGTGTATAATTTTCGAGGCATTAGTAAAATGTGTACCTTCTAAAATAATTAAGAAAAATCCGGACCCAGAATATTACACTAATTATATTCGCTACTTAAAGAAAAAGACAAGGCGCGCATTTAGCAAACGTAAACGGAGCCATGAGCATTGGGAAAAATATGTCGAATTAATTAAGAAACTTGAGTGTGAAAAAAGGTTAGCTCAGGAAAATTTTCTAAAAACTATTTTAAAAGAAGATGAAAGTAACAATTGGAGACAGTTTTATAATTATGTACGCAGGAGAAAAGGGAAAAATGAAGGAGTAGTGCTTTTACGAAATCAGAACGGAGAAAGTATAACTGATGACAAAGAAAAGGCCGACTTATTAAATTCCTATTTCATTTCGGTTTTCAATAATAATAATAATAATAATAATAATAATAATAATAATAATAATAATAATAATAATAATAATAATCCCGCTGATAGGAGTGGTTGTGTCACAGACCGTGAATGTGAACCAAATTCGACTTTCAAAATAACTTCCAAAGGGGTTAGAGAGAGAATAACGAAATTAAAAAATCGGAAGTCTCGAGGACCAGATAGTATTGCTACAGAGATTCTTAAATTAGGTTCCGAGGCCATAATTCCATACTTAATGCGTATATTTCATGTTTCCATAAACAATGCAGCTATTCCATGTGACTGGAAATCAGCTATAGTGGTACCCATACATAAAGGTGGAAATAAATTAGATGTCGGAAACTACAGACCGATTAGCCTTACATCTGTCGTATGTAAAGTCATGGAGCATTTGATATCGGATTATATTCGTCATGTTCTAAATGCGAAAGACTGGTTTTACAACCGCCAGCATGGTTTTAGGGAAGGCTTCTCATGTGATAGTCAAATTACGTCGCTGGTTCAGGATCTAGCTGAAGAGGTAGATAGAGGCGGAAGAATCGATGCAGTTGTGATTGACTTTTCGAAAGCATTTGATTTGGTGCCACATGACATATTAATAGATAAGTTAAGTAGGCTAGGAATAGATAAAAGAGTGGTGCTATGGATCCAAGAATTCTTAAAAGGTAGAACCCAGAGAGTTAGAGTAGGTCATGAAATATCGGAAATTGGAAATATAAGTTCAGGGGTGCCACAGGGCAGCGTTCTGGGTCCATTACTCTTTATAATATACGTAAATGACCTATGCCAGGATATTACATCAAATGTGAGGCTATTTGCAGACGACTGCATTATCTATAGAAAGATTAGAAATAATTCAGATGTAGATGCTATTCAAACAGACTTGAATAAAATTTACAACTGGGCGTTAAAGCATAGGATGAAAATAAATGGTTCTAAAAGTAAATCTATAACATTTTGTAAAACCCGAGAGGAAACTACTCTTAATTACGAATTCAGTGGTGTTGTAATTCCGCAAGAACAATGTTGTAAATACCTAGGAGTGTATTTAAACTCCAAACTTTCTTGGGGAGAGCATGTTGATAATGTTACAGGCAAAGCATGGAGGGCACTTCACTTTATTATGAGAATCTTGAGAAAGGCTAGCCCCAAATCGAGGGAAATAGCATATCTAACATTAGTGCGACCGTTAATGGAATACGGAACTACATGTTGGGATCCCTATAGAATATATCAGATAAATTCCTTAGAAAGAATCCAGTATAGGGCAGCTAAATTTGTTAAAGGTAAAAGAGAAGATGGGAACGATACGATAAAAGAACTTAAATGGGAAACTTTGGAAAACAGACGTAGGAAAACTAGAATAACATCATTGTATAGAGCACATCTAGGTCAGAAAGCATGGGTAGACATAACGGCTCGGTTAGAAAAGCCAACGTACTATGGTAGGAACGATCATGATTTTAAAATCAAATGTAGGAAACAGAAAACGGATGTAGGTAAATTCTCATTTTTAAATAGAACTATAAATGATTGGAATGACCTACCTGCAGCGGTCTTTGAGGGCTGTCCTTCCTTAAGGAGATTCAAGAATAATTTAAAGAGTTGTGTATAAAGTGAAAATTAAAATTAAGGTGACATTCAACATTTAATTTTTTTAAGGTGGCATGTATTTATCTAGCCTGACGAGTTTACTTCCTTGGTTTGAATTGTAAATTATTTAAAAATAGCGTGTAAGAGGGCCTTAGACTAGAAATGTTTAGTTTAAATGTAGTTCTGTTTATAAGTACAGTATGCATAAGAATGCAATTATTTGACTTATTTGAACTGTTGTATCAGTGAAGCGAGGTGAGTCAGTGAAGTTATGGTTTTACAGTGCAGTGAACAGTTCCGATCAGTGATAATTTATAGCGTCAATGAAATGTGTTCTATAGTGTCAGTGAAATGTGTTACAGAGTGTCAGTGAAATGTGTGCTAAAGTGTCAGTGAAATGCGTCATAGTGCCACTACAGGGAATGAGATGAGAGTAAAGTGAAAGACTATTGAAAATTATGTAGGACCTATACATAATCATGTAGGTTGTGTTGTAAAATTAGGTGTTTTATTTTATGTTTTATTATTATTGTGTTAAATTGTATTGTGTATTCTTATTGTATTGTGTATAAAATTGTATATGTGTTGTAAATTTTATTATGTATTGTAAATTTTATTGTGTATTGCTTATCATTTTAACTGTGTATTGTTAATATTGTATATACCACTGCCACCGGGTGCTTGCCCACTTGCAGTGTAAATAAATACATACATACATACATTATTGTACTCCATGTTTTAATGTCTATTTCTATTGCACTTGATTTTAAATATACTTGAATTATCACTTGCATACATATGTCTTAATATTTTGTGTCTCACTGTACCCACTACTCCCCTACTATATGGAGAGAAAAAATGTAACAGGGAATTTGAGGAATTCACTAGGATTGCGTGCAACGTCTAGCTATATTCATACAGAAAATTGTAAATGTAATTAGGATAAATAACATATACTGTAAAATTTAAGCGTGTTTAAATGAACCGAGTACAATAAGCTATGAATAAAAGTCAATTCTTGGAATATGTATGATAAGACTTTCTTGTGTTAAATTCTAACGTACCTTGTTTACATGTTTCGAGCTTTTATGGGTCATCCTCAGAACTGGTCGTTGTTGGTCTTGGCGCCTCTTGTTTTGTTTCCTGTGAGGGTGTGTTCGTGTGGTGTAATGTAGAGTCAAAGAGTGTGTGTGTTCTGAAATAGAGTTGTGTGTTGAGAATTTCGTTGGGGTGTGTTTTCGTGTGTCTGTATATTTCATATTGTTCTAGTGTGTTTAGTTTCTAGCTTTTTGGTTGGATGTGTAGTATTTCCATGTCTGTGTTGATGTCTCTGTGGGTGTGGTTAGCATTTGTGATGTGTTCTGCATATGTGGAGGTGTTTTGTAATTTTGTTATGGCTGTGATGTGTTCTTTGTAACGTGTTTGAAATGATCTGCCTGTCTGTCCTATGTAGAAGTTGTTGCAGGTATTACATTTGAGTTTGTATACGCCTGTGTTGTTGTATTTGTTTGTTTGTGTTGTTTGTGTGTTGAGATGTTTTTGCAGAGTGTTATTTGTTTTGTATGTGATGTTGTAATTTAATTTCTTGAATGAGGTTGCAATTTTGTGTTAGTGTGATGTATTTTTTTTGCGTTCTTGTGTTTGTGTTGTATTCTTATGTTTTTTGTGATTATGTTTTGTCTTACGTATTATGTTGTCTATTATGTTAGGGTTGTATCCGTTTTCTTGTGCTGTGTATTTGATTGTGTTTAGTTCTTCGTTGTAATCCTGTTGGTTCATTGGTATGTTGAGTAGTCTGTGTATCATTGTTCGGAATGCAGCTTGTTTGTGCTGTGTTGGGTGGTTGGATGTGTTGTGTATGTGTGTTGTTGGTTTTCTGTATACTTTGAATATGTGTTTGTTGTGAATTCTTTAATAATAATAATAATAATAATAATAATAATAATAATAATAATAATAATAATAATAATAATAGTTGTTAACAGAAGAGATCATACTAGTATTAAGGGATATGCTACTAAAGCTAAATGACAGCTTTGAGCAGTATGGGATGAAGATAAATGCAAACAAGACGCGAAGACTATGATTATAGGAAGAAAAATAAAGCAGAAGACGTCCAAGGAAAAAATGGTCGGACGTTTTCCGGAGAGAGACTTGAGCGCAGTGGACGAGAACAGCGAGGGACAGACAGGCATGGAAAAGACTGGAGGAAATTACGAACACT
The DNA here is from genome assembly GCF_040183065.1 of Periplaneta americana. Taxonomy (NCBI): domain Eukaryota; kingdom Metazoa; phylum Arthropoda; class Insecta; order Blattodea; family Blattidae; genus Periplaneta; species Periplaneta americana. The sequence continues at coordinate 188,514,754 of NC_091120.1, read as the reverse complement.
ATGTAAACAGTGTACAGTTGTGTATTGTTTATATATTTATTTTTGTGTGTGTTAGTTTGGATAGTTTGAGTCCGTGTATAGTCGGTATAGTTCATATATTTATTTACTAAAATGTTTGTGTTCAATTGTATGGTTTTTGTGTGTTTAGTTTAGATATAGTCGCGACGCTGTTATTCCCGGCGTGACTCCTCCTCTTCGCTTACGTCTTAGGAAGTGAAGGCTCTATAAAGTCTAGGTAGGTAGTATCGTTCGCCATTTTTGTTCTTTCGTTGCCGAGTTACCACATGAGGAATCTATTTGCCACACCGTTAAACATTATCATGTCGTAGTTTCTATGATAATAAATCAAACGCACTGTAATTTACCAAATAATTGAGCGGCAAATAACGTCCTCGTGTGCTTTCTGGGAACGCCAACGAAAGAGCCAAAATGGCGGGCGATTGTATTAAGTATTTATCGAGCCTTAGGAAATGCATAACGTCTTCATCAGCGAATCACAAGACGCACACGTTTAAATGTAGCCGATCTGCAACGTGATTGGCTGCCGGAAATTAGAGCGACGGGACTATAGTTTGTGTGTTTAGACTGTATAATTTATGTGTGTAATTTATATAGGTTTTTGTGTGTTTAGTTTGTGTGTGAGTTAAGACTATATACGTGTTCAGTTTGTATAATTTTTTTGTGTGTTTAGTTTTCATAATTTTTTGTGGATGTTTAGTTTGCATAATTTATGTGTTTAGTCTGTATAGTTTTTCGTGTTTAGTTGGTATAATTTGTTTATGTGTTTGGTTTGTAAGCGTATAGTGTAAGCTCTCTTGGACTGGCTCCCAAGTGTAGTAGACCTTCAGCTGACCCTACATTCCTGTAGGAGGCCGTTGCCCTTATGGGATTTCAGGCTTTTCGTATTTCGTATGTGTGAATTCGAAATGAGGCAGTGGAACAACAAATGCTCAGGATTTACTATAAATAGTAACATGAGCTACTACCAAGAAGTCAAGAAGAAGATAACAATGACAAAGGAAGCTTTTAATAGGAATAGGATGATTTTCTGCGAACTTCTAGCAAAACAAATAAGGAAGAGACTAGTTAAGTGCTTCATTTGGAATGTGGCATGTTTGGGGAAATAACGTGGGCATTACTACGAACTGAAAAGGAACGACTGGCAGCATTTGAAAAATGGATATGGACATGGGTGCTCTCAAACTGTGAACAAACTCAGTCAGGCAGAACGAACTCTGTGGTAGCTGTAGTGTACGTGGACCTTGCAAGACGAGTGGTTGTGTTTTGACAGAGTTCACTCGCGTCTACAGTGAGTGGCGGCTCGTCATGAGTGAATCACAGTGTAATTCGTTCAAATCTTTTCCCTTTAGTGACGAATGGGAAAACAAGTACTTTTTTGTTAAGAAGGAAGGTGAAGCTATGTGTCTTATATATTCTTCTACACTTTCTTACACGTCACAAATTTCTTACGGACATTGACAGTGATTATCATGATCTCATTCATTACACTAAAGTAAGATGGCTTAGCAGGGGTGCCATGTTACACAGGTTTTTCATGCTCGAGGAAGAAATAGATATTATTTATGGAGATTATTCTGCACTTCCTTTGGGTTTCAGCCGATGGAAGCTCCTGAAAATTTGCAGCTTGAATTGATAAATCTGCAGAATAGCACATCACTCAGAGTTTCGGCGAAATCAGGAATCTAACTGTTCGCAATGCTGCCGAAGTCAGAATTTAAAAATCTTCGCTCGTTTAGCTCGGTTGCTTCGACTGGCTCCCAAGTGTAGTAGACCTTCAGCTCACCCTACACTCCTGTAGGAGGCCGTTGGCCTTATGGGATTTCAGGCTTTTCGTATTTCGTATGTGTGAATTCGAAATGAGGCAGTGGAATAACAAATGCTCGGGTTGTACTATAAATAGTAACATGAACTGCTACGAAGAAGTCGAGAGGAAGATAGAAATGACAAAGGAAGTTTTTAATAGGAATAGGATCATTTTTTCGGACCTCTAGAAAAACAACTAAGGAAGAGACTAGTAAAGTTCCTCAATTTGAATGTGGCATGTATGGGGAAATAACGTGGGAATTACTACGAACTGAAAAGGAACGACTGGCAGCATTTGAAAAATGGATATGGAGAAGAATGGAGCATGTGAAATGGACAGATAGAATGAGAAATGAAGCTGTACTAGAATAAGTGGATCAAAAAAGAATAATGCTGAAATTGATCAGGAAGAGAAAAATATATTGGCTGGGTCACTAGCTTGAAACTGCCTACTGAAGGATGCACTGGAAGGTATGGTGAACGGGAGAAACGTTCGAGGCAGAAGAAGATATCAGATGTTAGACAACATTAAGATATATGGATCGTATGCGGAGACTAAAGGCTGGTTCACAATAAACCGGAAACGAGAATCGGAACGAAAACGAAAACGGTAAAATTGTTAAAATGTGTACATTTAAATGTGAGCATTCACAATTAACGAAAAGCTTGTCGGAGCCCAGGATCGGGAACGGAGAGTTGGCCAAGTTTCAACTTTGGCGTTCACGTTTCCGATCACAGCCCACTAGATTCATTCTATTGCCATCTATAAGCTATTTTGTCGTCATATATTTTGTAGCAAGAAGACCGTGACATAACCTATGCATTATTTTGTTCTGTGCTGTGCATCATGGAGCAAGTTTTATTTGATGAGATTCTAATATTGAGTGTTGAGAAAAATCCTCACGTTTACGATAAGCCTCGTATAAAGATGAGAAAATGAAGGAGAATACGTGGCTTTCAATAGCTGCATCTTTGAACACCAATCGTGAGTGAATCATATTTTATTACTGTATTGGTTGTATTACACACTACATATTCATGCTTCAATTCAATAACTACTGTTGTGTTCATTTTTGTTCTATTACAAATGTTTCTTCTTTAATTATTTTACGTTATGGTAGACTTAAAATAAGTTGTGATAATAAAGATGCATGGGCATATTTATAGTACCGTACCTAATGAAATGTTTCAGTTGAAATTTCGAAGTTGGTTAACCTGTGTTTATGTTGGCTGCCTTGTACTCATGAGAGAACGCCATTGGTCAATTATACACAACTAACACCAGAATGCGTAATATCGACTTTACATATCGTTATTGACATGCATATCGATATGCATAGTCGTCTACGTTCTCGGTTTATTGTGAATCAAAAATTTTCATATTCACGTCCTCTGCTTCTCGTTTTCATTCTGGTTCTCGTTCCCGGTTTATTGTGAACCAACCTTAAGAGGAAGGCGGAAAATAGGGAAGGTTGGAGAATGCTGGGTTTGCAGTGAAAGACCTGTTCTTGGGCAGAAAACTATGCATAAATGAATAATGGATATGGTATTAAGATGCCAAGTGAACATCTGTTTTTGAGCCACAAGGTGATATGAACTTTTGTGCTCCATTTTCAGTCAGGAAATGCATAGTTTCCACGGTAGATGGCACTGACGACATTCTCTCATAACTTGCAGTGTGCGTTTTGTGAGTTGCAGATAGTGTGATTTAAGCAACGTAGAAGCACAATGGTCCGGCATTCATTCCAGGAACAAACAGAGATGATGTTCGTGTATGGTGGAAACGATCGAGAGGCAGCATTGATGTACCGAGCCACTACCCTGACAGACAGCACCACCCACATTTGGAGCCATTTTTCGGCGCTTAAAACTCGCATTCGGCTGGTCCCGAGTTCAAATCCCGTGGCCGGCCAATCTGACTGATTTTTTTCGTGGTTTCCCTTAGTCACAAAGGCAAATGTCGAATTGGAAGGTTACATACAACTATTGACCACCGCCCCGATCACCAATATCATAAACATTAATCAAAATTTAAAATTGGTTACATAAACACAAGGTATTGACATCACACGATAGAAACAGGAACATAACAATAGTAACAACGGCCTACTGATATACCCAAAGATACTACACACGCGATATGACCATAGATGTTGTGTTGTTGTTTTCTAATGCCAGGCGTTTGACAAAGTCATTTGACCTCTTGCACTCCAATATTTTTCAAAGATATTATCATGACCAGCCACTGAAGCACAGATTTTGAGGTGTTCCGAATCCATTTCTTGGTTTGAGTTGCACAATGGACAGTTAGGGGACTGATATATTCCAATTCTATGCAGGTGTTTGGCCAAACAATCATGGCCTGTTGCCAATCTAAATGCAGCTAAATCGGGAATTAACTGTGGATTTTGATGCAGAGAGTTCCATTTTCCCCCTTGAGATTGTGTTATCAAATTTTGTTTGTTGAAGTCTAAGTATGTAGATTTAATAAATCTTTTCACAGAGTAATACGTAGATTTAGTAACCATAGATGTTAAAGCGTGTATAAGTAAACTTAACAAAATACAAATACAAAGTCCAGTCCTTCAACTGTAATGAAAGATCGAGAAATTTTGTATATTTTATTCAAGAAAAACTATTCGTAACTCATGCTATTTACTTTTAATTATATGAAAAACTTCGGAAAGATATCTACAAATAATCTCCAATAAACCGTTACTCTAAAACTAATGCAATATTTTCGCATTGTTGTTACAGAATACTTAAGAACATTTATAACTTTAAGAAAACCTGGTCGAATATAACTTTTATACCTTCAACGGGATCAAAGGAAATTAAAAAAAACAGACCAACAATCTAAAATTTCTTTTACTTCAAGTTGTGTAATGAAAATTCATGCCATTATTGCTAGAAACGATAGATAAATTTAGTATTTTTTGTTATACTTTCAAGAAAAATGCAGAACAAGCCCCCGTTGTCTTGTTAGTTCAAGATTGATAGAATAAATACAAGATTTAGGCATTTAATTGCACTAAAAATGGAGAAGTTCTTCATGCTTTATTCGAGACTGAGGCTTTAATCACATAATACGACGCTTTTAATTTATTGATATGAACAATTTTTATGTAAATGAGTAAATTATAGTTTATTGAAAGACATAATGAGTTTATATCACTGATGGTATTGAAAAATCGAGGATTTTAATGTGTGAAGAACTAATTAAAACCGCAGCTTCATTAGTTTTAGTTTTGTAAAGAAAGGTCTGGAGATAACCTCCATTAGTAAGCAAGTATAAAATTAGTAAAATGAATACGAATGTTAGACCTTTAAAGGCAAGGAAAATTTTAGAATTTCGACAACTTGACTCGAAAAGATCAGATTGTTTTTATTTTTTGAAAATACCAAAAGTTTTACAGATATTATATATTAATAGTTTCCACTAATTGGCAAGGCCAAAGCTAATGGAATAAATAGAAATTTTATCGCATTACTTAACACATTTTATTTAAAACCGGATATAATTTATGTGTCCTTAGTCTTAACTGTCACAACACACATCTAAATATAATGTTCACTAGTCAGTTCGAAGTTAGTAAGATAACATCTAATTTATTAATTATTCGTACAAACTGATCAAGAATCTCAAGACATTTCGTTTATGAAATGTGTCATAATTTACTGTTTTTACTTAAGCAGTCTCAAAATTTACATTAAAACCACGTATAAACATTGTTCGAATTGAAGTGGTGGAAGCAGGGGAATTTCCTCGTTCTGTTGTTGTTTCCCCCCCCCCCCCCACGTTCTGAACTCTTGTGTCACTTTCCAACCAAGGAAACAGTAATATGCGTTACAAGATCGGTATGTTGAAGTTTTCATGTTCGAGGAAAAGTTTGAAAAAGCGAAACGTAGTTGAGCTTTTTTAATTTCCGAGAATTGAAAGAAAACATACCGCTCGTGTATCGTACATTATGTTGTGCGAAGATCGTTTATTACATACCTGAAAGACGAATTTCTAATTAGTTGCAATGAAATCTCCATCTTGGTTTCTGTTCAATGACGGCAAATTTGCAAAACAAAAATATCTATCTTCAACATTGTTGCTTTAAAATGTTTTCTGTGTTTACTATACTCCAGCAGGCCGTGATATACGTCTGTCTTTTTTTCTCCCAGTCTATAAATGCGAACTTAAAACAAACGGCTTCCTTAATGTTATATGCATCACGAAATGCAGTAACTTTAGTGGAGTTGTAGAGTTTACTTAATTTTTGCAAATATTTAAAAACAATAATTAACAGTGCAATTGGGGTGAAATTGCAGTGGTAAGTTTCCAATTTATAATTATTACTATATTGAACGTCTCTAAAAATAATATGTTAAAAGCCTAAAGCAGTAAAATCAATATGTCACTTAAGCGGTAAGAAGAGGGAAATTGTTATGTGTGTTCGGTTGGGAATACTGAATGTGGAATTTTAGACTTACCGCGGGTTGGTTTTGTGCGGAAACCAAGCAAATACGCACGATCTCGCACAAACAAATTTCTATTTAAATATTACGAAATTTGATGCTATTATTGTTTCAATAAACTTATGAGGATCCCGAAGAAAATAGATATGAATTGGAAAGGGAAGAGGCTGTTCAATAATCTTTATATGAAACGAGTCAAAGTCAGGATAGGAGAAATGTCAGAAAGAAGTGAAATAGGGAGAAGAGTACGACAAGGATGTCCTTTATCACCAATCCTGTTGAACTTCTACTTGGAGGATTTAATGAAGAACTGTTTTCAGAACATGGGAGGAGGGATAGTTGGAGGAAGAAAAATGAAGTGTATAAGATCTGCTGATGGTATGGGGTTGTTAGAAGAAGAGGAGACGATACTAAGTGATATGCTACTGGAGCTAAATGACAGCTGTGAGCAGTATAGGATGAAGATAAATGCAAACAAGGCGATGGCCATGGTTATCGGAAAGAAAATAAAGAAGGTAAACGTGAGAATTCTAAACAAGGCAGTAGACCAAGTGAACTGCTTCAAATACATGGGACGTACTATATCGTCGTTGTTCCTGCAATAACTATGTGCAAAATATACAATTTTTCAGTACGAGGAAAAAACACATTTATTCATCCTATGGCAGCCGTACATAGGGGATTGTGAATTCTTACATTTTCGAAACAAAGAAATATAATTACATATAGGAGATTTTATTATTTGCTGTATCCCTATTTACGTTATTTAATAGAGCAAAAATCTGAAAATCGATCAATATGTCACAGAGTTATTGCAGAAACAACGACGATATACAGTAACATGAGCTGCTGTCAGGAAGTCAAGAGGAGGATAGTAATGGCAAAAGAAGCTTTTAATAGAAAAAGGAGTATCGTCTGCAAAGCTCTGGAAAAAGAACTAAGAAGAGACTAATGAAGTGCTTTGTGTGGAGTGTGGCATTATATGAGTCAGAAACATGGACATCACGATTAAATAAAGCGAAGCGACTAGAAGCATTTGAAATGTAGATATGGGAAAGAATGGAGCGTGTGAAATGGACAGACAGAATAAGAAATGAAGCTATGTTTGAAATAGATGGTGAAGAAAGAATGTTGAAACTGATCAGGAAGAGAAAAAGGAAGGAATTGGCTGGGTAACTGACTAAGAAGAAACTGCCTACTGAAGGATGCTCTGGAAGGAATGGTGAACCAGAGAAAAATTCGGGAGCGCGCTTCCGTACAGGGGCAGCGGCATTTCTCTAAGGTTAGAGCCCAGTTTAGGGGGGGGGGGGTGTGTGTGTGTGTGTGTGTGTGTGTGTGTGTGTGTGTGTGTGTGTGTGTGTGTGTGTGTGTGTGTGTGTGTGTGTGTGTGTGTGTGTGTGTGTGTGTGTGTGTGTGTGTGTGTGTGTGTGTGTGTGTGTGTGTGTGTGTGTGTGTGTGTGTGTGTGTGTGTGTGTGTGTGTGTGTGTGTGTGTGTGTGTGTGTGTGTGTGTGTGTGTGTGTGTGTGTGTGTGTGTGTGTGTGTGTGTGTGTGTGTGTGTGTGTGTGTGTGTGTGTGTGTGTGTGTGTGTGTGTGTGTGTGTGTGTGTGTGTGTGTGTGTGTGTGTGTGTGTGTGTGTGTGTGTGTGTGTGTGTGTGTGTGTGTGTGTGTGTGTGTGTGTGTGTGTGTGTGTGTGTGTGTGTGTGTGTGTGTGTGTGTGTGTGTGTGTGTGTGTGTGTGTGTGTGTGTGTGTGTGTGTGTGTGTGTGTGTGTGTGTGTGTGTGTGTGTGTGTGTGTGTGTGTGTGTGTGTGTGTGTGTGTGTGTGTGTGTGTGTGTGTGTGTGTGTGTGTGTGTGTGTGTGTGTGTGTGTGTGTGTGTGTGTGTGTGTGTGTGTGTGTGTGTGTGTGTGTGTGTGTGTGTGTGTGTGTGTGTGTGTGTGTGTGTGTGTGTGTGTGTGTGTGTGTGTGTGTGTGTGTGTGTGTGTGTGTGTGTGTGTGTGTGTGTGTGTGTGTGTGTGTGTGTGTGTGTGTGTGTGTGTGTGTGTGTGTGTGTGTGTGTGTGTGTGTGTGTGTGTGTGTGTGTGTGTGTGTGTGTGTGTGTGTGTGTGTGTGTGTGTGTGTGTGTGTGTGTGTGTGTGTGTGTGTGTGTGTGTGTGTGTGTGTGTGTGTGTGTGTGTGTGTGTGTGTGTGTGTGTGTGTGTGTGTGTGTGTGTGTGTGTGTGTGTGTGTGTGTGTGTGTGTGTGTGTGTGTGTGTGTGTGTGTGTGTGTGTGTGTGTGTGTGTGTGTGTGTGTGTGTGTGTGTGTGTGTGTGTGTGTGTGTGTGTGTGTGTGTGTGTGTGTGTGTGTGTGTGTGTGTGTGTGTGTGTGTGTGTGTGTGTGTGTGTGTGTGTGTGTGTGTGTGTGTGTGTGTGTGTGTGTGTGTGTGTGTGTGTGTGTGTGTGTGTGTGTGTGTGTGTGTGTGTGTGTGTGTGTGTGTGTGTGTGTGTGTGTGTGTGTGTGTGTGTGTGTGTGTGTGTGTGTGTGTGTGTGTGTGTGTGTGTGTGTGTGTGTGTGTGTGTGTGTGTGTGTGTGTGTGTGTGTGTGTGTGTGTGTGTGTGTGTGTGTGTGTGTGTGTGTGTGTGTGTGTGTGTGTGTAGGGGCTAGAAAATATTGAGAATAGAACGCATGTTTATATGACATTTTTTTCGATTAATACACACACCTAAATTGGGTTCTAACCTTAGATAAATATCGCTGCCCTTGTACGGAAGAGCGCCCTGAAAGGGACCCGATATGTGAATCAGAAATTACCTACCTCTACGATCTTCACCAATTCGACTACTTCTTACAAGTAATTAATTCGCTAGTTCACACTTAACAAAGGCAATACAAAGTCTATACTATAAAAATGTCAAAGTAACTCAACACATTTTGTTTGGAATGACTGGGTTATAAATAACTCTTTGTTGATCTATCTAAGGGTATCAAATTCTTGAAAGAAATATCTAGAAATAATATTCACTAGTTACTAGTTGAAGTTCTGTGTCAAACTTAAAATGTTATACTTTCCTGGAAGTCAGCATTAAGATTTACATAAAAATAAGCTTGCGACAGTATTTGACAACAAAAATTATTAAATTGGTTTATTTATCGTTGTATTATGAAATTTGTCAAGACAACATATGCAGGATCAAAGTACTGAAGTTGAAGTTCTTAATCCGGGAATCCGTAATCCAACCAAGATTGATACAGCTATGGAACTTAAATTTGTAAATCATGTTAATGAAAAAAAAAGTGTGCTGACATAAAGAAGTTATTAAAGTACTTTGACATATCTTCAGAAGAAGCTAGAATATTTTTTGGAGACCAGTGAACAATATTATTGTTCTTGTATGTCTTAATAAGTGTCATTGTGTGTTCCAGTGAGCAATATATAATACTATTGTTCTTGTACGTCTTCATTGAGTATTATTGAACAAAATTGGGTGGTAAAAAAGAACAGATGCATTTATATGTATGAAAATTACTTTCCTGCATAGTAAGATCTAAATTTAAAAGGACAACAGAATTTTGAACTGAAAATATTAGTAAAAACATTTTGAAAGTGATGGAAAAGTTCTGTACATGTTGAATTTTGTGAAAAATTTGTTATTTTTTGGATCTATTTAGGAATGATACTTATAAAATAATATGTATAATATCATAATCTATTTCTATTATCCTTTTTTCAGTAAATATATAATTCCTGTGAAAATGCTGTACTTGAATTAAGAGTTAATTAAAAAAATAGCCTATGTCTACTGAAAAATTTGATTTCTGTAGATGTTAAGTTTTGTAAAAACGCTCCTCAATTGTTAGAATGAAAGTAAAAGGCGATTTGAGCAAAAACTTGCATATCTGTGTCACACTGGTTTTCTAAGAAATCGAGTTTCGCACAAAGTGACGCTTTTTAGTGACCTACGTAATAACGACTATTCATCAAGGAGGCTCACTGAATTTTGTAAGAAGTGAAAGGAAAAATAATTGTATTATCTCTCTATTCTATGGAATTACATCAGCTAATGTCCATGTCACAAATGAGCTGTACTAGTTCAAAAAATATAATTACCGGTACGAAAATTCAACAAACTATAATTTTCTTTATTTAAGACTTTCCGCTAAATTTTAAAATAAAGGAACGCGTTACATTATTCATGCAAAAGTTGTCGTGCCATTTTTTATATTTTCGTTTCACTTTCAAAATGATCACAATGATATATACGCGATGTAAAATATATCTTCTTTGTAGTATGTAAACGAATGTTGAAACTGATCAGGAAGAGAAAAAGGAAGGAATTGGCTGGGTAACTGACTGAGAAGAAACTGCCTACTGAAGGATGTACTGGAAGGAATGGTGAACCACCCCATCGCACCTCCTCATACTCATCTTCTTTCACAATAGCCCTGCCAAGACTCTGAAATTCGCTACCTGCTAGCATCAGGGACTGTCGAAATAAAATTGAATTCAAACGCAAACTTACTAGGCATTTGGTCAGTAATTGATTTCTTGTAAATAGTTTCCTTAAACTATCACAAAATATTTCAATATCCAGTAATTTCATCACTATACAATTTTGTTATTCTAGGTTTAATTTGTAATTCAGTAAATGTAAAATATTTGTTTTTCTATGATAAATTATCTAGCCTTAATTAGTCAGGTAATCTCTTCGTACTTTGATTTTTATTGTAATTGTAATTGTAAATTTAATACTAATTGTAATTTTATTCTTCATATTATAGTTGGAATCTCCTGGTAGAGGGGCAGAGAAGGCCTGACGGCCTTATCTCTACCAGGTTAAATAAATAAATACTAATACTAATATTAATAATCTCATCCAATTCTACAACATACATTTATGCTTTATGGCACAAAAGGAATTTATACTATCCTGTATTTCCATAAACTAATAAATTTATTTAATCGAAGTATAATTTTACACGTATTTACAGGTGCCAAAAAAACGCAACCGTTCCTGAGTTTAATTATCAATTTTCAGAAGAAAATAACCTTGTGTGATTATCCAACCATAACAACAATAACGGAAAAAGGCCATGTCACATCACAAATACTTCAGAAAATATAATGCTAAAAGCAATTTAAACTGAGAAAAGTAAAAATGGAGACTTACCAAGCAAGCACAAAGTCAAGATGCTAACAAATAGCACACGTTTCATAACACAGTCCATCATTGTTGCTTTCATCTTTCTTAAATTCAGAAATCAATCGATATCACGAACACCACATCCACTTTCAAAACTTAGCACATTCATATGATACGCAGTTTCCACTTATTAACGTTAGATGCCGTCTCAACAATTGAAACAATTGCACTGCTATCTACGAACCTTCCGTTCAGCGCTGCGTCCGCTAGCAGACTGACGAGTTCTGTGATAAAGTCGCTCCGTCCCCACTCTTTCGCTTGCCGTCATGTTCTGAAACACCAAAGATGCTGCAAAAAATAAGAGTGGGACTTTATGTTTAACATTCATCGTAGGATGACCTTCCCCCCCTCTACTAGTACCACCTTCACCCCGAATACCTTGCAACCTAACCAATGATATGCTGTTATTTAACTGACGCAAAAAACTTGTCAAGGTTACTGCATATAATATACTTTAAAAGGCAGTGGAATTACATCCTACTACTAGCAAATTACACAGAAAGAATGACAGCACACGAAGTAATTCTACATGTTATGAAAACTTTTTTTTTTTAGTGGTTTCCTGAGCCACAGAATTCTCTGCCTGTAGCTAAGAGTGCTAAGACAATCCATCTTGGAGGACTTTATCTAACAATTTTTGATGTGAAATGTTCATGTTCGAGGTACAAGGGGAAAAAGCGTAACGCTTTGACATGAAAAGTTTACTCTGACAGTTGCCTAGGGCGGGAAATTTACAGAGGGGCGCCATTTTCTCTCTCTTTTTCTCTTCCTTTTTTACAGTGAAATTTGTTTTTGAAACACTTGCTGGTAAATCCTTTCTGAAGTTTGTTCTGAACACCTTGTTCCGTTATCGCATTGTCGCGGTCGCGGCGAGAGTAAAAGGAAAGTGTGCAGCTGCATACGTTATATTGTAATGCCGGTATCACATTATTACTTACTAGCTGTTAGGGAACCCGGAGGTTCATTGCCGCCCTCACATAAGCCCGCCATTGGTCCCTATCCTGAGCAAGATTAATCCAGTCTCATCATATCTCACCTCCCTCAAATCCATTTTAATATTATCCTCCCATCTACGTCTCGGTCTCAGCAAAGGTCTTTTTCCCTTCGGCCTCCCAACTAACACTCTATATGCATTATATCACATTATTATACTATGAAACTACTTAAATTTAACTGTTTGTAAACAAGAAAGCATTGTTGAAAGTCAAATTGGATGTGTGTTTATTAGCTATTTATCGCTATGGGTAGTAACCACAACTGTCAGTTACATTTTCAATATAATTATATCATCAGAGCCACCGGCTCTGTCGGCTAAGGCGCTTGCCTGCCGATCCGGAGTTGCGTCCGGGCGCGGGTTCGATCCCCGCTTGGGCTGATTAACTGGTTGGGTTTTATCCGAGATTTTCCCCAACCATAAGGCAAATGTCAGGTAATCTACGGCGAATCCTCGGCCTCATATCGCCAAATACCATCTCGCTGTCACCAATCCCATCGACGCTAAATAACCTCTAGTTGATACAGCGTCATTAAATAATGACGTAAAAATATATATATCATCAGCAATACTATTTAATAACTTTCCAGCATGTGCACTATATAATTCGACATAAAAAGTTTATTCTGCAAAGAGTTTCAGTTATTTTTCAATTTACTTTATACTTCCTCTCGAAGTAAGGAGTACTCGTACTAATTATACCACACACAAAACCGATGCTTAAAAATAAACCACAATCTGCCTTTCACAAATAAATTTTGTGCGAGATCGTGCGTATTTGCTTGTTTTCCGCACAGAACCAATAAGCGGTAAGTGTGAAATACCACATTCAGTATTCCCAACGTAACACACACAACAATTTCCCTCTTCTTACCGCTTAAGCGCGACATTCATTTTACTGCTTTAGGCTTTTAACATATTATTTTAGAGACGTTTAACATAGTAATAATTATAAACTGGAAACTTACCACTGCAATTTCACCTAAATTACACTGTTAATTATTGTTTTTAAATATTTGTAAAAATTAAGTAGTCTACTACTCCACGAAACTTATTGCATTCCTGATACAAGTAACATTAAGGAAGCCGTGAAAAAATCAACAAGATTCCAGATGCCGATGTTATTACTGAAATATGTTATATAAATAATATTGTTAAAATATTAAAATGAAAAATAAATCATTACATAACCTTACCGTTTGTTTTAAGTTCGCATTTATAGACTGGGGGAAAAAAATATAGACTTATATCACGGCCTGCTGGAGTATAGTAAACACAGAAAACATTTTATGGCAACAATGTTGAAGAAAGATATTTTGGTTTTCCGAAGTTGCCGTCATTAAACAGAAACCAAGATGGAGATTTCATCGCAACTAATTAGAAATTCGTCTTTCAGGTATGTCATAAACGATCTTCGCACAAAATAATGTACGATACACGAGCGGTATGTTTACTTTCATGTTCTCGGAAATTAAAAAAGCTCAACTACGTTTCGCTTTTTCAATCTTTTCCTGGACCATGAAAACGTCAACATACCGCTCTTGTAACGTATATTACTATTGTTTCAACAATGAATAAGTCTGAATATGTTTCTTTGCATCGAGTCTGATGTGCTTCGTCAGATCGACTTTGATGACATCATCAATGCTTTATGGAGAAAGTGCGAAGGAAATCTTTATAATTCATAAGTAATATGCATGTATTTTGATTCCAGTAACATTTCATTTAAAACTAATTTAAACTAAACATGACTTTATTATAGCTGCTGATAAACTGTTTGTGGGAGTTGGGGGGGGGGGCGACAAATTTTAACACTGTCACGTTTAAGTGACCATAGTGAATTTGGATTAAGTTATGATATTCTGGGTCCCATTCCATAAATCTCCAAATAGGCCTTCTGACATGATAAACCATTTCTTTAAATCTAAAGTGGAGATCTTCCACTACATTATTGGTCCTATGACTACCTTATAACGATTTTTACTTGGTTATTTAAGGATGCTGTATCAACTACTGGGTTATTTAGCGTCGATGGAATTGGTAATAGGGAAATGGTATTTGACGAAATGATGCTCTCCAAACAAAATGTCGAATAATCTTCTCTGTACATAACATATATTGGACATTTGGCTTGTGGACAAACCATTAGCACTAAAGGTTTAATTCTCATATTTATGTATGACTTGAAATCTACTTAATGAACGCTAAAATTTTCACTGACCTATCTTAAGTAGAAGTGGAAATATTGCATTTTTAATACGGTGCGGTTTATTGGACATTTTGATTTGTGGACATTTCTATAAACATTTTGACTTGTGGACATTTCTATAGCCTATATTGAACATTTTGAGTTGCGGAAATTTCTGCATATTGGACATTTTGACTACTGGCTTTATTTTATTGGACATTTTAGTTGTGGACATTTTTATAGTGGACTTTCTGTATATCGGACTTTGTGCTATGGACGAATGGACCTGGAATGAACAAAAGTGTAAGATGAACTTCGTGCCTCATGGTTTTCCACGCGGTCCATCTCAAATCCCTAAGGTGTCTCTATTTAAGTATTTTATTTTACGATGCTTTATCAACATCTTAGGTTATTTAGCGTCTGAATGAGATGAAAGTGATAATGCCGGGGAAATGAGTTCGGGGTCCAGCACCGATATTTACCCACATTTGCTCATATTGAATTAAGGGAAAACCCTGGAAAAAACCTCAACTAGGTAACTTTCCCCAACCGGGAATCGAACCCGGGCCACCTGGTTTCGTGGCCATACGCGCTAACCGTTATTCCACAGGTGTGGACAAGATGTTTATAGGTTTTCCACATAATTAGTCAATCTAAATCATAAAAGCATCCTGCAATACAATAAAATTATAAATTCATAAGTGACTAAATAATATAAACTGCGGGTTGTGAGGGCTAACGGCTTCAGCAGCTGGGTATCTGGCTCTAATGAAAATTAACATGGACACATGGTCAGCCTGTAACGGAAGTTGAGATGACATACGAAATTAGGTTAAGATATGAGAGCTTATAGGATTGGGAAGGAAACAATTGGTACTATCCCAGCGTTCACTCAGAGAGACGTGGGAGACCACGAGAAACCCAAGTCTGGGTAGCCGGATCCTGGACTCCAACCCAGACCTCTCGAAAATAATGCGGACGTGTAACCACTACACCACCGTATTCACACTACAAAATATAAATAAATTGCATTAAAGAACCTGTCTCCGATTTTTTAAAATGTTCTTCCATGGATTTCTATCTTATGTATCCCACCTCTGTTGCATCGGAACTCTCCAGATATAAAAAATACAAACATAGAAGGGTTAATAGAAAATGAAGAAGAAATAATTGAAGCAATTAAACAAAGAAGATTGCGATGGTACCACAGTAAGGAAAACAATAAAGAGATAATATTACAGGCAATATTTTACAGTATGGAAAATCTAAAAATACAGACATTAAAAAACCGCATTCACTGTTGTGCAAGTTGATAGTTTTAGTTCATCTGGATGCAAAACAATAACAATAATAATGCTAATGATGACGAAAACAACAATAATAATAATAATACAATAATAATGATAAAACAATAATAATAATAATGATAATAATGATAAAAACAACAATAATAATGATAATAAAACAATAATAACAATGATAATGATAAAAACAACAATAATAATGATAATGATAATAATGATGATAAAAACAATAATGATAATGATGATAAAAGAAATAATAATAATAATGATAAAACAATAATAATAATAAAACAATAATAATAATAATGATAATGATAAAAACAATAATAATGATAATGATGATAAAACAATAATAATAATAATGATAATGATGATAAACAATAATAATAATGATTATAAAAGCAATAATAATAATAATAATGATAAAACAACAATAATAATGATAATAAAACAATAATGACAATAATAATAATGATAATGATGATAAAAACAATAATAATGATGATAAAAACAATAATAATGATGATAAAACAATAATAATGATGATAAAAACAATAATAATGATGATAAAAACAATAATGATAAAAACAATAATAATGATAAAACAATAATAATGATGATAAAAACAATAATAATGATGATAAAACAATAATAATAATGATAATGATGATAAAACAATAATAACAATTATAATAATGATAATGATGAAAAAACAAAAATAATAATGATAATGATGATGAAACAATAATAATAATACTAATAATAATAATAATAATAATAATAGTGATGATAAAAAGAATAATAATAATGATAAAACAATAGTAATGATAACGATAATAATAAACTACTACTACTACTACTACTACTACTACTACTACTACTTTTCATTAGTTATCTGAAGAACAACTAGTCTGGTCAGAAATCAATATGAATAACACTTAGCGTCCATTCTAGCTCACTTATTGGAATGAGTTCTCATTTGTTCACTCATTTGTGAGGGGGGGACAATTATGAATATGAAATGAGTTTGAGTGCTGATAGAAGTATCACTAATTTATAAGTGTTCAGTATGAATTCGGCCATAGATCTTATATAACTGTTGTTTATAGAATGGAAACAGAAATTAGTGACACTTTTAATTTATAACTTAAATATTACACTCATTTAAATGAATTCTGCTCTACGTCTCGTAAATTCCTATACTCACAAATAACAATACAGCCTCCAAGGTCATTGACTAATGAAGCCTTTGTGTTTGCCTTACAATAAGAAGACAATCTCCCCAGATTCCGCTGCTTACCAAGGTAAGATGTACTAAATACAGATGAGAACGTGCAAACAGGTTGGATATCGAGTTTGGAAAGTTCCTGAAGCCAGATATCTGACATTTATGTGAGGTCCCTCACTCCCCTGATATGAAAAAAAACAGAGGACAGTAATTTTCCGCTTCTCTCGTTAAGATAGTTCAGAACTGCACCCACGTTTGATTAGCACCAGACCGTCAACAAGAAATCCATCAACGTCTGGTTCACGTCTCTGTGGACGTGCGGCTTTCAAAGGACAAAGTTGTGCGTTCTTATGTTTACCTACGTAATGTTGTAATTAAGGCTCGGGTTTTTAGGTTTACCAGCAGACTATCTTATTCCATTACTGAACGTGAACATGCAGAAAGTTTTGTAGTAACAGTACGTTTCAGAAAAAGTGAAACAAATTACAGTATGTTAATTTTATAGCATCTGACCACTACCACCACCACCACCACCACCACCACCACCACCACCACCACCACCACCACCACCAGCATCTTATCGTTTCTTCCTTGGAAGGTCGATTTCAATTATGCCTCCAATTGTCTCTACTTTTCCATGCTAAAATTATTGGACATTTATCTTTCGAAGAGGTAGAAAAATTGAAATATTTTGTAGCAACAGTAACAAATATAAATGATACTCGGGAGGAAATTAAACGCAGAATAAATATGGGAAATGCCTGTTATTATTCGGTTGGGAAGCTTTTGTCATCTAGTCTGCTATCAAAAAATCTGAAAGTTAGAATTCATAAAACAGTTATATTACCGGTTGTTCTTTATGGTTGTGAAACTTGGACTCTCAATTTGAGAGAGGAACAGAGATTAAGAGTGTTTGAGAATAAGGTTCTTAGGAAAATATTTGGAGCTAAGAGGAATGAAGTTACAGGATAATGGAGAAAGTTACACAACGCAGAACTGCACGCATTGTGTTCTTCACCTGACATAATTAGGAACATTAAATCCAGACGTTTGAGATGGGCAGGACATGTAGCACGTACGGGCGAATCCAGAAATGCATATAGAGTGTTAGCTGGGAGACCGAAGAGAAAAAGACCTTTAGGGAGGCCGAGACGTAGATGAGAGGATATTATTAAACTGGATTTGAGGGAGGTGGGATATGATGATAGAGACTGGCTAAATCTTGCATAGGATAGGGACCGATGGCGGGCTTATGTGAGGGCGGCAATGAACCTGAGCGTTCCTTAAAAGCCATTTGTAAGCAAGTAGGCCTAAGTATTCTTTTGTATATTTTCTACCTATTCATAGGGTCTATTACCGTTCCTGCAGGATTCTTTTAATTTTGTCTATCCATCTTTCCCATGGCCGCTTGCCTTTCATCTTTATGCCTCATTCATAAAATAAAATAAAAAAATGTAACTGTTAACTTGGGGTAATGTTAGTAGCAAAAGAATAGACTTTGTGGGAGTACAAGAGGCTAGGCTAGAAGAGAATGACATACTGCCAATAGGAGATTACTTGTTGTACTATTGGTAAGGAAACAATAATCACCAATTAGGAACAGGATTCTTTATTCATACAACTAACAGTGAAAAAGGTCGAATTTATCAGTGACATGTTATCATATTTAGTACTTAAGGGTAGATTGTAATAGAAATGATCAGGACGAAATTCAAATACAAACTGCTGAGCCATTTATACTCGAACCCACACTTTCTGAAGTCGAAATTGCGATAGAAAAACTGAAAAAGTACAAGTCTCCAGGTATCGACCAAATTCCAGCAGAATTTATACAACGCATTATCTAGCGAAATTTATAAGATTGTACTTGCTATTTGGGAAAAGGAAATTGTACCAGAACAATGGTAGGAGTCCATTTTTAAGAAGAGGGACAAAACCAACTGTAGTAACATTCGAGGAATATCACTTTTGTTGACGTCGTACAAAATTTTGTCCAATATTCTTTCGAGAAGATTAACTCTATATGTAGATGAAATTATTGGGGATCGTAAGTGTGGTTTTAGGCGTAATAGATCAACTATTGATCAGATTTTTGTATTCGACAGATATTGGAGAAAATATGGGACTACAAAGGTACAGTACATCAGTTATTCATAGATTTAAAAAAGCATTTGACTCGGTTAAGAGAGAAGTTTTACATAATATTCTTATTGAATTTGGTATTCCCAAGAAACTAGTTCGATTAATTAAAATGTGTCTCAGAGAAACTTACAGCAGAGTCCGTATAGACCAGTTTTTATCTGATGTTTTTCCAATTCACTGCGGGCTAAAGCAGGGAGATGCACTATCACCTTTACTTTTTAACTTCGCTCTAGAATATGTCATTAAGAAATTTCAGGATAACACACAGGGTTTGGAATTGAACGGGTTACATCAGCTGCTTGTCTATGCGGATGACGTGAATATGTTAGGGGAAAATCCACAAACGATTAGGGTAAACACGGAAGTAAAGCGATAGGTTTGGAAGTGAACCCCGAAAAGACAAAGACTATGACTATGTCTCGTGACCAGAATATTCTACGAAATGAAATAATTAAGCAGCGTGTCTCGAAACATCGATACCAGATAATTGAAGATTTGAAGCAAGCTGTTAGGGAGGCATTCAGGGAAATCACACCGCCTTTGCTACGGAAAATTTCACACAGGACATGGCTCCGCATCATTTTGTGCCGCGACAATGATGGTCCCATACTGATGTTCTGGATCACTATACAAGCTGGAACGTAAAGTATCAACCATTGTCACACATCTGTTATGACATGTTCAAAATGGATGCACATCAAACATACAAACAAGACTTTCGGACCTTACTCTAAATTGTAGAGAAAACCACTAAGTAGCTCTGGTCGTAGTTTCCGTTTGATTTATTTATTATTGTGTGGACAGAACAATTTCTTTAGTACCAAAAGTAAATATTTCGTGTTACAATGTTTTCTAATACGAGACCAAATTGTATTTGTAACTATCAATTAAGAACGGTGTGTTCCCTATCATCTGGTGAGTAACAGGCCTAACATACGTCAATTTCCATGATTTATTTGACTCTCTAGTTTTGGCAGCCATATTTGTTTAAACGTGCACCCTCTTGTACCTTGGAACACAAAACATCTTGTACCATTAAACATGTTCCAAGATACATAATACTATCGGTTTTTGTTTTTATTTTATTTTAAGATCATGCCACGAAGTAAGTCTGGAGTTAAGAGGTCCCCAATTGATCCGGATGCCTTGAAGAAAGCTGTTGAAGCAGTTACTGCTCCTCCAGGGAATAAAATCTCAATCAGAGAAGCCTGCTCTGGTTTATATAGAAAATATATTTTAAGGTGTTACGTACAGCTTACAGCAGTAAAATTTTTGGAAATGTTCAACATTTTTTTCCTTCATTACTGTATCTTGCACAATAGTGAAAATTAGTATGTGTAAAACACTATCCTTCTGCTATATTAAAAAAATATTTTTACTATAAAAATTATATATATATATATATTTTTTTTCAAAATTGAAAATGGTGGAAGTTTACTGTGCAGTAATGGTTTCCCTCACAACTCATAAACTTGTTAACTTTTTCATGTTCTCCCTCTTTTACGTTATTGCTAAAATACATGTTTACAATATCATGCTCTTTCAACTGCATTCCATAATAAATAATATTTTTTTTATTTTGTGTTAGAAGAAATTACTGATATTTGAACTTTTTTTTAAATGAATTTTTTTTATCAGACAATATATCAAATGTAGAGAAGTGATCTTGCATCATATTGTAGATATGACATGCATAAATACACACAAAATATTTCATCACAGAATGTTGAATAGTTTTTTTTAGTTATGTGGGATACGCTTCATCACTGCACAGTGAACTGAATTTTGAAAACAAAAATGTAAATTTTTTTTTTTAAATCGTAAAAATATTTTTTCATATAGCAGAAGGACAATGGTTTACACATACTAATTTTCATTATTGTACAAGATACAGTAATGGCGGAAAAAAATGTTGAATATTTTCAAAATTTTACTGCTGTAAGCTGTACCTAACCCCTTAAATATATTGTCAGTTTTTACAGCTGTCTTCCCACCTATATTCCATGTGTTCCAAGGTACAAGACGCTATGTTCCAAGGTACAAGAAAAGGCTTCGAGACTTTGGACCCGATACAATAAGTTTACTGTGCATGCACTATAGGTTGTTGACTCACTGCAGGTAGATAGAGATGTGTTGAGATAATAACGTTGCTATTTAGAGTAGAGTACGGTAGTATGGGGGAACACAGATATGTACATTCTGAAAGTAAATATACATTACACAATGACAATGTCAAAAGAATGTGAAAAGCATTTATTCTCCTATCTTTTATAAGCATTTGTGTTTAATTATGCAAAGTGTTAATGGTGGAAATAAGCATGTAGCAATTTTAATTTTTTTCATTTATCCTATTGGTCGTCTTTAGGAAGTGCAGTTACAGTACCTATTTGCAATGTACTACAAGATACATTCTCAATTTCTCAAAAGTAAATCTTTTTCGGTTATCTGCCAAATAAAGTTTGTACTGTGAAAAGCTGCGCTCTAAGTCGCATGGCGTGATAGGAGCAAAACGAAAAAACCTAACATCACTGCAGTCTCTAAGAAACAGTCCTTTATTCTCGGTGACACTATGTCCACTAATTTGCTGTTTATGTTACACAATATTCCATATCCGTTATTTTTACATCAAATTGATTACCACTTCTGTTTTACACGTTCAGTACCGATGTACTTGATGTCTCATTAATTCTCTGCATCATTTTCTAAATTAATTTCAGGCCTTCCGGTATCTCTTGCTCTGACTTTTCTAACCGTGTAATAGTTTCAGACACAGTTGGTATGAAAACCAAATTATTCGTCAGAACCTTCAAATCCAGAACGTTTTTCTTTGCGTATTTGTTGGCATTCATTCTACAGTACCCCATCCACTGTACGCTTTACCCCTATACTCAGTACGCCGTTATGCGGATTTTCCACTGAGCTGCTCTATTGGGTCCGAAGTCTCGAAGCCTGTACATGAACCTGTTGTACCTTTGAACACATTACATATCTCGTCATTTTATTTTTTCCATCGTTAGTAGATCTGAAAAAGAGGAAAAATAGGTACAGGAAGTTGTAAAGGAATCTTTAATAATTATTTCAAGCACTTTTCCATTTTAAAAATTTCATTTACCAAAATTAAAAAAAAAAAAAAAAACTGTGAAAAGTGTCTCAAGGTACAACAATCTCTTCTAGTTTGTATTCAGGGGTCCCAAGCAGTACAAATGGCATTATTTTATTTACGGACCCTTGTTTACTGGAACGTTTTCGCTTCTTCTCATTCTTACTTATCCTTAAATTTTTTTACCATTACTTTTGAAACACCCTGTATAGGTAATAACAGAGTAAGTATCATCTTCGTGACTCCGTATTTACCCCTCTTCAGTTTACAATAAGTCCACACAGTCACTCTCACCATCCAGAAAATACACGGAGACTGTATCGTGTATACAGTACAAGCGAGGATAAATTAGAGGAAGTGTATTAGAATTTGCGTGAGACGCAAACCTGAACCCCTTGCAGAAACTTTTTTCCAGACACTTTTGACGTTGCTATCGTGAGCAAAATCTCCTGGGAATACAAGAACGAAATCCCCGAAGGGCGTTGCCCTGAAGGGCAGTTAACTTAATTAGAGTAAAGGTAGTGTTTGACATTGCGGAGGAAAGGATAGGTGAAGTGGGTGAACGATAAGTCGAACCCTCGATCCGGATTGTACCGGATCCCAACCGCCTGCAGTTCACACATTCTGGCTTATAATATCACTAAACAGAGAGTTTATGAGGCTTCTGGCATGTTAACACAATTTACACAAATATACAGGTCTTTATTTACCGTTGACACAAATAATTTTATTTATATTTAAGTAATTGAATAGTTGCAAACTATTCCTAAAACCCTCTAAATTCCAAGATGACTTCATGTTTGTTTTTATACTGAAAATTATCTTTGATAATTGCTAAATTATTTTGTGTGAACACTGAAGACAAATCCGCTCAAGAATTTAAAGGGAGGCAGAGGTAAAATTTTCGAATAAAACTGAAGAAAAAATGAAAATTTGGTTTTTTCCATTTTTATTATCTTTATTTTCATATTCCGATGTTAGTTTTTGATTTTGTGCCCTTAAAAATATGAATTAAAACAAAGATAACTGTATTACTATATAATTCCCATAATAAACTAATACTTATCATTATTTATATACCTTCTCTGAACATATAAATAAAAAGAAATATTGAACATTTCTTACAATATGGTGCATGGAGCATTTTATATCAAACGATACAAAGTTTTATAAAATTATAAATATTTACAGAACTATTGTACTTAGAAAGTTGAAACTTGGTATGTCCATTACTAATAACATACTTAGTACCCATGATCAATTTTCAAACAAATCGGATAAATTTTGTGAATTTTAGAATATTCACCTCTGCCTCCCCTTAAGAGAAATATTTTATAGGCACGTAAGAGGACGGAAAGTCAAACGGCATAAGAAAATCCATATTCTTAAAAAATTAGAGCACCGAAATCCCAGATTTTGGTCAAAAGTAGAAACTGAGCTTAAGAAAAAAAAAAAAAACACAAGTCGCGAGAAAAGAATTCCCATGTAAGACGTTTGTGAAAATATCAAACATTAAATCTTCACATTTTCAACATTCCATTCCATTAAGTTTCCGTAAAATTTTCAGTTTGCGGTAAACCAGAAGAATAGGTTCATCAAAACTAAAGTACGATATAATTATATAGGCCTACTTGTATTCTAGGGGTGCTATGCATAGACATTTCTCTAGCCCGCGCTACGAGCGTGCTAAACTAGCCCCGGCTATAGGCTGATTACTTGTACAGGATTCATATCATATCATATTGCAAACACTGGTTTATGAATACGAAAAACGTTAGTTCGCTGATCATCCACTGGAAGCCCACGCTAAGAATGTCTATGAATATGGCCCTAAGTGTTTAAAATTGTCTTTGGAATTGCATCGGTAATGCTGCCTACATTATGTTTATTTTATATTGCTGCAATTCAAAATTGTGTGATATACAAGTTGAACCGTAAATATTGTCATTAATGTCAGGGGATTATTCTTTGAGATATTTCAAATGAAAAAGTATAATACAATTTTGCTCGTTTTCGCTTCCTTTTCGAGATAAAAATTGTTTTATATGAAATATTTCACAGCGTGCTTTGGGAAAGCCATTGATTTAATTCCCAATATGCTCAGTCAATTTAAGAGAGCAGTGTATTATGATAATAAATGATTGAAAGAGTTTTAGTTTTGTGCTTAAATGTACAAAAATTTCATCAGAACAAATGTAACATTTTAAAATTCCTTTTCAGAACGAAAAGTTACATTTGTTCGAATCAAATACCTGCACATTTAAAGTTCAAAATTAAAATTCTTTAAATCATTTATTAGCATAATACACCGCTCTCTTAAATTGACTGAGTATATTAGGAATTGAACCAATGGCTTCCAAAAACACGCTATGAAATGTTTCATATAAACTTTTTTTTTACTTTGAAATGGAAGCACAAACGAGCAAAATTGTGTTAAACTTTTTTGTTTAAAATATCTCAAAGAATAACACCCTAAAATAAATGAAATTACTTACAGTTCACTCTTTATATATCGGGAAACAAAGCCAACTTACAAATCTGTATAATATATCATGGAAAAGTAAGACAGAGCTTCATAAGGATTCAGCCCACCACAAAGTTGATCGATATCTGTTTATTTTTCAACACAATCCTCTTTTAACTCAAAATTTTTACTGGTGTGCGCCAGAAGCTTTCATATTCTCTCCTCAAATAAAATTCAGAAATTTATGACACAAAAATGTATTTACATCATTATTGCTGTCGAATATTTTTCGTTCCAAGTACTAATTTGAGGTTCAGAAACAGAAAATAGACCGACAAGATCGATCTGGCGAGTATGGTGGGTGACACAATACTTTCAATCCACAGTCTTTCAATGTCGCTTGATTTCCAAACATTCTATTGAAAATTTGAACGTTTCGGACCACGAGCAACACATCGACAGAATAAACAGTTTAGGTAACGAAAAGGCGGCCTATTTTATAAGTCCATTAGCAGAGTATAGTCTTTAGGCATATATATATATATATATATATATATATATATATATATATATATATATATATATATATATATATATATATATATATAAAGAACTTGGCAAAATTTAACTGTAATATCCTTACATGGAAGTTCAATTCTGAAGGTAGTACACAAGGAAATACAAGGATAACAAGGGGAATACACGGAGAACAAGGATAATACACGGATAAAAAGGGGAATAAAATGAGAAAAAGGGAAATAGAAGGAGAACAAGAGGAATACAGAGAAAACATGGGAAATAAAAGGAGAATAAGATAAATACAAAGGAAACAGGCGGAATACTAGGGTAATAGAAGCAGAAAGGGTGGAATACAAGGAAAACAAGGGAAATACAAGGTGAAAGAGGGGAGTACAAGGAAAACGCGTAATTATACGTAGAGGCATGCAACATAGTACCAGCTATGCAACTGTAGATTTTTTTTTTTATTTAAGCTTCGCTTTACAGTTTATACCATGCATAGATTTTCAATTGCGAGTGTCAGTGGAAAGATACCTCCTACGAATCAAGGGACTGCAGCTCGACAGGGGTAAAAGTCTGCAGTTTACAGTTTACTCCGACTACTGAATATTTCTATACGGCAACGGTGGCGAAAATGCGACTCACGAGCACATTATGGCTCGCAATGATACCTGTGCTTTCTACCTCCCACAACCCCCACCCTCTCACTCACTGGAGTCAAACTCCGTTCCATTTGTATTTGTCTCTGATCTGCGAGTGGCATATTATTGCAATGTCTCTCTCGAATACATGTACATCTACAAAAAATGTATGTTTTGTTCACAAGTATTACGAGAAAACGGTGGTATAAAATAAAACGGCATTATACTACATGTTACTGATAAAACATTAAAAGGTTGTGTTATTATTATTATTATTATTATTATTATTATTATTATTATTAGTACTACTATTATTATTATCTCTGTACATCGATCCTTTTTCAGCAGATGTACGAATAATGCGGTTAGATCTTCAATTTAAACTCACAGATTTACAATGTGATGTTAAATGAAAGCTAGATGTAAGGACTTGACAAATGATGAATTTTTCAAATATTTGCCAAAAATAAATATCCGAAGCTTCGTTCTTTCGCTTTCTCTTTTGAAGCCATGTTCGCTACAACTTACGTTTTTGAAAAATTATTTTCAACAATGAAAATAGTAAAAACCAAATTTAGATCACGACTGGTAGACAAATACCTTCGTGATCAACTACGACTGGCAGTAAGTGACATAATTCCTGATTTTGAAACTCTGTCGCAGAGACATACTGAAGACAGTTAATTTTAGGTTGTGATATTGTGTCCTTTGTTTCATTCTTCATTTATTTCCTCGTTACACGTACTAAACATTAGTTTGTAGCCTTGTACTGTATAAAATTGTATTTAAGTGCTTGACGTAAGGAAAATGAAAATCCTTTAATAAGTCAGACAGTTGCTTCACTTCCCCTTCGGGTGTCCGCCTCCCTCCATAGGTGCTATGCACGTTGCAGGTTACACAGTGGCTCGGCGCACGATTACATTTTCGCCACGGCTGCTATACGGCATTGCTCGCTGCACACGTACCCTAGTAATCCATTCCATTAACAGACGAACACAAAGTAGCTATATGGTCGATACTGCAGCGGGAAGTTACGGATAACAAACATCTTGTTGACGAAGCAGATGAATGTTTGCACAGAATGACGGCAATGAAACGAGCCACCGACTGAATTCTGTTTACGAAAATATTTCACACGGGCTACCACGAACAAAATATTGACTGCGAACGGTAAACAAGAGAGGGAAAGTTACGGTTTCTAAATATAGACATTTGCTTCACAACACATCTCCGATCGCACCTACTGTACAGTACATTATTTTTAATATATAGAGCAAAACTTGTTATGAGAATCAACCTGTGTTTCTCTGTAGATCTAGCAGTACTGTAGCCATCAGTTGTGCGTCCTACAAACTACGAAATAGTGAAACAGGGATCGATTCCAGGCACAACAGTTGCTGCTATTTAACTATGAATCACTGTGAATGGATGTGCTTTCTTCATCTATTGGATAGAACTGTGACTATAATAAAATTAAGACTTTGTAGCACTACTAAGATTTTTTTTAACACGTTCCATGTTCCAGCTGTAAAACGATGTACCAATGCTTTCAGGAATGTTTGTCCAAACATTTTCGTCCAATGCAACATTTCGTCCAAATTTCTATGACCAACACATTTAAGGCCAGTGGAATAAGTCCATAGTATTTCGTCCACAAATTATTTAGTCCACAAAAATTTAGTCCAATATACATATTGTCCAATTGTGATTTATTTTGGATATTCAGATACTAGAAGCAGATTTTAAACAGACGCCAAGAATATAATACCAAATAATGGAGACCTCAAAAATGGACAGGTGTTGCTAAGGAAATGCTTACATTAGTTTTACTTAAAATTATCAGGTATGGATCCCAAAGTAATGACTTCAAAAAGGAACAAACCACTGCTCATAAAAGACGGCCCCTGCTATCAACACCACTCTTATAATAGGCCTAAGGATTGAACCAGGATATAGCCTATTTGCGATGTGAGAATCGGTCAACCTGTAATGAAATTACACAGCAACCCGCAGAACCCCGAAGATGGAAATTAAAGCAGTAAAATTATACTTTCTAAGAAATAGCTGCAATGCATGCATGATCTTTGTTCTTTGAAATAACTGAAAATAAATCTCATGTTTTATTTCAGTGATTTTTTTTTTGTAATAAACACATCTACGAAAATGTCAAGTAAATAAATTTGGATTAAATCAGTTAAGGACAAAATATACACTTACATACTTACTTACTGGCTTTCAAGGAACCCGCAGGTTAATTGCCGCCTTCACATAAGCCCGCCATCGGTCCCTATCCTGTGCAAGATTAATCCAGTCTCTATCATCATATCCTACCTCTCTCAAATCCATTTTAATATTATCCTCCAATCTACGTCTCGGCCTCCCCAAAGGTCTTTTTCCCTCCGGTCTCCCAACTAACATTCTATATGCATTTCTGGATTCGCCCATACGTGCTATATGCCTTGCCCACCTCAAACGTCTGCATTTAATGTTCCTAATTATGTCAGGTGAAGAATACATTGCGTGCAGCTCTGCGTTGTGTACCTTTCTCCGTTCTCCTGTAACTTCAATCCTCTTAGTCCCAAATATTTTCCTAAGAATCTTATTCTCAAACACCCTTAACCTATGTTCCTCTCTCAAAGTGAGAGTTCAAGTTTCACAACCATATAGAACAACCGGTAATATAACTGTTTTATAAATTCTAACTTTCAGATTTTTTGACAACAGACTAGATGATAAAAGCTTCTCAACCGAATAATAACACGCATTTCCCATATTTACTTTGTGTTTAATTTCCTCCTGAGTGTCATTTATGTTTCTTACAGTTGCTCCAAGATATTTGAATTTTTCCACCTCTTCGAAGGATAAATCTCCAATTTTTATGTTTCCATTTCGTATAATATTCTGGTCACGAGACATAATCATATACTTTGTATTTTCGGGATTTACTTCCAAACCTATCGCTTTACTTGCTTCAAACAAAATTCCCGTATTTTTCCTAATCGTTTGTGGATTTTCTCCTAACATATTCAAGATGATGATGCAACCCGTTCAATTCCAAACCCTGTCTGTTATCCTGAACTTTCTTAATGGCATATTCTAGAGCGAAATTAAAAAGTAAAGGTGATAGTGCATCTCCTTGCTTTAGCCCGCAGTGAATTGGAAAGGCATCAGAAACTGGCCTATACGGACTCTGCTGTAAGTTTCACTGAGACACATTTTAATTAATCGAACTAGTTTCTTGGGAATACCAAATTCAATAAGAATATTATATACTTAAAACTTCTCTCTTAACCGAGTCATATGCCTTTTTGAAATCTATGAATAACTGATGTATATATAGGACAAAATTTCACACAATACGAAAATGACATGGACGAAAGATTTGTGCACAAAATTTGATGCAGGACAAATATATAACTGGACAAACGTAAAATTAGGACCAAATTACGAATGGACGAAAACGTAATGTGCTAAGATTCTGTTAACCATACGAATATCATGGAATGTAAATAAATACAATACAAAAACCATCATTTTTCAAGAATGATGGAAGATCGACTGGTCCATATAGCACGTAACAATACATTAAGAGAAGAGAGAGGCCTTGAACGTCTCATGTGGTAAAGGCGTGATGCCCTGAACTGAACAGGCCTATGATCTATTACAAAGGGAAGAGAAAAAATGACTCTAAAATACATAACTTCTGTTAAATTACTCGAAATTTGCATTTCTATCCTGACGAAACTAGTGACGCAGTAAATAAAATAAACGAAGACTTGAATTCGATTTCACTGTGGGCACACAAATTTGGATTAAGGTTAAATCCAGAGAAATCGCAAGCAATTGTAATGGGACATGAAGCACTCTTGGTAATGGTACTATACCGCATATAATATTGAATGGGATTATTGTTAAATACAGTGAAACAGTTAAAAATCTTGGTATTTTTATGGATAGCGATCTAAATTGGAACACTCAAGTAACATACACTTGCAAAAAAATGTTTTCTCAACTTCACTCCTTGTTTCATATGAAAGAATTTCTGCCACTTAGTCTAAAAAAGAATCTTATTCAGACGTTTGTAATGCCCCATTTTGATTATTGCGATTCCTTGCTAACTAATGTAAGTTCACTCTTAGCTGAGAGACTACAATGTGTTCATAATGTATGCATACGATTCATCTGCAATACTCGTAAATTTGACCATATAACACCTTCCCTCCAGTTACTTTAATGGGTGCGTCTGAAGGAACGAAGAACAATACATTCACTGTCTCTTCTGTTTAGAATCATGCATACTTCTACTCCGAATTATCTGTTATCGCGCTTTCAATTTCTTACAACTCTTCGAAACCGACATCAAGCACTTCTTTCTATCCCTCATCATAGAACATCTTTATACTCATCCTCCTATACTGTAGAAATAGATTAAAATTACAAGTTTCTTGTTTATGTTAGTTAATTAGTTAGGATACAATTAATTAAGATACTTAATCACTCATTTAAAGTTTGTGTGACTGCAACCTGTGTATATTTTTGTGTGGTTTTACTTTGTTTATAGTGTATTTTTTCCTTTTTATTTCTATTATAGTATTTGTATTTCTGGTGGTGTGGAAGAGAAGGCCTGATGGCCTTAACTACACCAGAATGAATGAATGAATGAATTAATTAATTAATTAATTTCTTACATCATAATAATAAGTCTAATTTTAACGCTCTTGAGTTCTGAAGCTAAAGATTTTAACTCTTCATAAAAATTCATAACCCTTGCTGGATTTGAACCCTAGTACTCGAGATAAAATGGCCAGCATGATGCCCGTGAGACTACTCAAGACGATCCGTCATTATCAGAAATACTTGGTATAAGAAGCACTACATTATCAGACCATGAAGTCGCCCATTAGGAAGACTCTTAAAGATATATTAACGATTCCTTATCAAGCTGTTTGGCCTCAGACACAGAGAAACATATGAAAGGGGAAAAACAAAATACTTAAAATAAATTACACAATAACACTGAAATAACCTGTTTATCAGGAGAATGAATCAAACGGACATTTCGTTTATGCATCCTGAATAGCTCAGCCTCAGTTCAGTCAACTGTCTAATGGTACTGTAGTTAAAATGGCAACTAAAATTCTGAGGCTCCAAGGCAAATATGACGTCTATCTTGCTGTTATTCAGGAGTGAGCGTTTGAGGCTTGAGCGACCGTATAAAACCAAAGTAATTATGTTTCACAAGAAAGCAGTGGCGCCAACTTGCATTATTATTATTATTATTATTATTATTATTATTATTATTATTATTATTATTAAGATGAATTATTAGTGTGCATTTCATTTGTCTCTGCTGCCACTAATCGGGATCGGGTACCACATAAGAATAGTGCTGAAAAGAAGATGTTTATGACAAATTTATAATAATAATAATAATAATAATAATAATAATAATAATAATTTATTTATTTATTTAATCTGGCAGAGCTAAGGCCAGTAGGCCTTCTCTTCCGCCCAGCCAGACTAATTCTAATTAAATACATTTGCTTACATAGTTATTACATTAATATCTAGATCATAAAACAACATGAAAGTAAATAATGAAAACTGGATAACTGATGTTAGTGTGACAATAATAAACACTGGTAAGAAATAGTTATAATAATAATAATAATAATAATAATAATAATAATAATAATAATAATAATAATAATGAGATAATTTAGATATTTATCTGTGATATATATATAACCATTAAACATTGAGAAACCTGAAACAGCTATTATTGTTGACAATAATTGTTAGAAAAATATCTCGTTAGCCTATTCTTAAATTGATTTGATGTCTGACAGTCCCTGACATTACTCGCTAGGGAATTCCAAAGTCGAGGAACAGCCACAGTGAAAGAAGAAGATGTATATGAGGATGTTCGGTGGGAGAGAATGGATAGGGCGAAGTGTAGTCGGGAGAAATGTATTTGGAACATGTCGTGCTACATACTGTACTCCAACCACGAGAAAGTCTTTGGGGAATGAGACGAAGCGGGGGGGGGATGCTGTGAATGAATGTCGATGTCATAAGATGTCATAAGGTCACACACGTGGGTACTCGTATCTGTATTGGCTAGCTCTCACAGAACAAACAATAACATTGATACAGACATATTGATACTACCCTAGTTACAAAATTAGATCACTGTTAATCTCCTGGTCTTTTAATCTCTCCATACAGGAAATAACATACGCAGGAGAGCGCATGGTTTTTAAACTGACGTTATAACGGTAATAGGCTATTATCTACTTCGTTCCAATAGATGACGCAATAGTAAGCACATTCCTTTCACGGTTGATCTCCTGGTTGGAGAACAGATAATGGTGCGACCACGTTTTATCATATATAATTTTTATTTCAGAAAGAAGTCAAGTTCAAAAAATGTTAACATAATTATAACATTAGGCTATATTTAATTAATTAAAACTGGTTAATTATGCAGATCAGCTACATAAAAAGTAATGAGGAGATTTTTCTGTTATAGTTACTACTATGGAAAAGGAGGCTTTACTTGATGGTCGAAATTTGTACTTAAAAGTAAATACTAAAAAAAAAATTATTACCAACTAGTAAATGGAACATGGCGCCTGCATCTTATATTAAATACACAGATTCCAAAATCGTTCTCATTATCTCCGTTCTGTTATTTTTAGCATTCTATTTTATATATAATACTATCCATAGTCACATCAATATTACGAAAATTTAGGCCTATGTGACTACATGGAAGGGCGTATTTGCGAGATATTTTTTCTGAGAACTTCATTCTAACCTGACAATGTCACATCCGGGTTTTGTATACTGGTTTCTCATAAACAAATATAAATATTATTATTATTATTATTATTATTATTATTATTATTATTATTATTATAACACAAGTGTTTTGAGCCCACTCGATATTTTTCAAAAGTTGGCGCCACTGCAAGAACGAGTTAATCGCAATAGTCCAAATATATCCTATAAAATAAATTAGAAAATGAAACGAGACAGACTGCGTGGTAGTCAGTGCCGGGTTTAGGCTTAGGCAAACTAGGCAGTTGCCCAGGGTGGCAATTTCCAGGGGGCGGCATTTTCTTTTCTTTTTTTATTTTCAGTTTACAGTGAAATTTGTTTTAAAACACTTGTTTGTAAATCTTTTCTGAAGTTTGTTCTTGAACACCTTGTGGAAGTCGGATATTGTTTTATTATTGTATTGTCTTGGTCGTGGCGAGAGTAAAAGGAAAGTGTGCAGTTGCATAGTTATATTGTAATGCCGGTATCACGTTGTACTATGAAACTTCTTAAATTTAACTGCTTGTATAAACAAGAAAGCATTGCTGAAAATCAAATTGGATGGATGTAATATGTATGTTTATGCTCGACCATGCCGAAACGTAGTAATTATACACCTGGTAGCAGTCCTTTAATGCATATCATTAAAGTACACCTACTCATTAAAGTACAGGTGTTCAGCCAATGACAACTAAGCTTACATGTGTTCAGCCAATGACAAGTCAGCTTTGTATCGTTATAAAACCGCAAGTATCGATTATTCTCGGATATGCAATCGAAAGAGAATTAGCGAAAAGTCACGGAGGCTGGAAATCCAATACTGTCGCAGAAGGTTATGTTCTGTTACTAGCGTTAATTGTAAATAATATTCAAATAAATTCAATTTGTCATCTCGTTTTTCAATGTCGAATTCAATAATCAAGGTTATATCAAGTTTAACGGGATTACATCAAGGTCAATGACATTATTGTTCCTCGGAAAAAATCAATACTTTCGCGTCTGCGCACATCTCACAATTCACGACCTAGAACAAGGTCACTTCCGATCTTGTCAGATACAAATAAAATGTATACATCTGAATAATTTCAAGTTAGAAATATGGTCGAGCATAAAAAGACGTATGAAACTTGCCTATAATGGTAATTAAGACGCTCGTATGAATATTATGAAACTCGCTTGCGCTCGTTTCATAAATATTCATACTTGCGTCTTAATTACTATCATTATAGGCTCGTTGCATAATGTACTATTATTATCAACTATGAATAATAACCGAAACTCTCAGTTACATTTCCAATATACATCGTCAACAATACTATTTAATCACTTTTCAGCATATGTACTATATAATTCGATATGAAAGGTTTATTCCACAAAAAGTTGGATTTTATTTTTCAATTTACTTTATACATCCTATCGTAATAAGAAATACTGGTAATAATTCTACCACCAACAAGACCAATGCTTAAAAATAAACCACAGTCTGGCTTTCACAAATCAATTTTGTTTCAACAATGAATAAGTCTGAATATATTTCTTTGCATCGAGTCTGATGTGCTTCGTCACATCGACTTTGACGACGTTATCAATGTTTTCTCTGTGAAGAAAGTGCGAAGGATATCTTTACAATTCGTAAGTAAGAAGTATGTATTTTGATTCCAGTAATTTATTGTTTTCTGAATTGTAACATTAATTCATTTAAAACTAATTTAAACTAAACATGACCTGTATAATAGCTGCTCATAAACTGTTTGTCGGAGTTGGGGACGACAAATTTTATCACTGCCTAAGGGCGGCACTATACCTAAATCCGACCCTGGTGGTAGTCTTAACCAGTTCAAACACACCTGTAATAAATTTTTGAAAATGATATGTATGTATTTATTTACACTGCAAGTGGGCAAGCATCCGGTGGCAGTGGTATATACAATATTAACAATACACAATAAAATGATAACCAATACACAATAAAATTTACAATACACAATACAATTTTACAACACATATACAATTTTACACACAATACAATAAGAATACACAATACAATTTAACACAATAATAATAAAACATAAAATAAAATACCTAATTTTACAATACAACCTACATAATTATCTATAGGTCCTACATAAGTTTCAATAGTCTTTCACTTTACTCTCATCTCATTCCCTGTAGTGGTACTATGACGCATTTCACTGACACTTTAGCACACATTTCACTGACACTCTGTAACACATTTCACTGACACTATAGAACACATTTCATTGACGCTATAAATTATCACTGATCGGAACTGTTCACTGCACTGTAAAACCATAACTTCACTGACTCACCTCGCTTCACTGATACAACACTTCAAATAAGTCAAATAATTACATCCTTATGCATACTTATAAACAGAACTACATTTAAACTAAACATTTCAAGTCTAAGGCCCTCTTACACACTAGTTTTAAATAATTTACAATTCAAACCAAGGAAGTAAACTCGTCAGCCTAGATAAATACATGTCACCTTAAAAAATTAAATGTTGAATGTCACCTTAATTTTAATTTTCACTTTATATACAACTTTTTTAATTATTCTTGAATCTCCTTAAGGAAGGACAGCCCTCAAAGACCGCTTATAGCTTATATTACATTCTTTTGCCTTGTATTAAGATTATTGTTGTCCACCGCTGTGGAATAACGGTCAGCATGCAAAAAAAGAATCTATTGGGTAACGCATGTCTTTATGGGCGGTAAAATCCTAAAAAAAAAAGGCCCTGGTTAGTCCTCTTCTAGCTGGTAGAAGTCATAGTTTAGCCAAAGACGGAGAATTCTGAACCTAATTTGAGAAAGAATTAGAATAT
Source organism: Periplaneta americana (assembly GCF_040183065.1). NCBI lineage: Eukaryota > Metazoa > Arthropoda > Insecta > Blattodea > Blattidae > Periplaneta > Periplaneta americana. The sequence goes on along the minus strand of NC_091120.1, from coordinate 188,479,037 downwards.
AATATAATATACGAATATTTATTTTATTTGTTCAGTCTAAATGACTTATCAATATTTAAGAACAACAAATATTTATAAATATAAATAATTCATTGACATAACGACACAAACCATTAATTAATATATGATCATGTGCAATACATTAATAAGATACATTCAGAAGTAATTAATCTTAAACACAAGGTAACATTTTATATAATTTGAACCTTTTTAATGTCCATAATTTTAACCTTTTGTGTTCCTATTGTTGTTTTAATTATTGTCGTAAATTGAAGTAGATATGAATATTGATTTGGTTTTAACCACCACACAAATAAATTAAATAAAAACAATAATAAACTCAACTGTACTTTATTAGTTTATCATTTTATTTAATTTGTATATATAGTTTTAATATGTTTAAGAATGTTTATGTATATATTTAATGGTTATTCCAATCACTGTAAAATTAATAATACATGAGATAGTTTGAATATGTGCCTGAAAATGCCAAATAGGAGAAAATATTAGCATTAAATCTTTTAACTTCATAGAATTATTTATATTTATAAATATTCGTTGTTTTTTAAAAAATACTGATAAGTCGTTTAGATTGAACAAATAACATAAGTATTCTTATATTATATTATATTATATTGCATTTTGACTTATCTGAATACTATCACAATGCTTTTTTTATTATCCAATTTAATAAACCCCATTTCACCCTGAGGTATATTAGGGTTATAGTTGGCATCAAAATACATATTTTATAACCAATAAACAATAGTAAAGTGATAACATAAAATAGTGGTCACAGTTGCAATTTACATGAATTATGTAGAAGAATGCACCTTAATGAAAGAATGGATCCTGTCAAAGATTGATGAGATGTTTGAGGAATAATTAATATAAAAGGTATACAAGAATGTCTAACCGTTTCAGAGTAAATCACCTATCACAATGCTTTCTAAGAATTAGAAGCCAATCTATATGTTCTTCAGCCTTAACAGCAGATAAACTTGTAGGAACTGAACCTTCAAACAGAAAAGGAATCTTATCTAATCGATTGAGAATTTTTTTATCTACGCCTACACTGTCAGATTAAGTAAGATAGAGGATGTAGGTGTACTATCTGAATTAACTTTCTAGCCTTAATATCCGGGCTGACAATTAAGATAATTGTTTCGAAAACAGTAAAATTGCCATTTCTATTACGAACACGTCATTTATTGTTATCATTATCACCACTACCATCACAGCTACTGTCACGACTATTACACCGTTATCATCACCACTATCATCATAGTTATCACCATAATTGTCATCTATAGGCCGAGAAACTTATGCACTAAAAAATCTGAAGATATGCAAAAGCAACTACGAGCTAAAACCTGCTGGAATAAGCTCCAAGACAAAAGATATATGCAGCAAACTAAGCATCAAGCTGAGTAAGTAAGTAGCACACTAACTGAGAAAGTAGCAAACTAACATATTAAATAAGTAGCAAACTAAATGAGTAAGTAAGCAACTAAGTAAAAAGCAAACATACTGAGAAAGAAAGTAACAAACTAACATATTAAATAAGTAGCAAACTAAATGAGTAAGTAGCAAAACTAAGCAACTAAGTAAAAAGCAAGCATACTGAGAAAGAAAGTAACAAACTAACATATTAAATAAGTAGCAAACTAAATGAATAAGTAGCAAAACTATATAGCTAACTAGGTAAGTAGCAAACTGAGTAAGTAAGTAGCAAACTGAGTAAGTAAGTAACAAACTGAATAAGTAAGTAGCAAATTAACATATTAAATAAGCAAAGTAAATAAGTAGGAAAACTAAGTACCTAACTAAGTAAGTAGCAAACTAATTAAGTAAACATACTGAGAAAGTAAGTAGCAAACTAACTTTAAATAAGTAGCAAACTAAATGAATAAGTGGCAAAACTAAGTAGCTAACTAAGTAAGTAGCAAATTGGGGAAGTAAGTAGCAAACTAACTGAGAAAGTAAGTAACAAACTAACTGACAAAGTAAGTAACAAACTAACATATTAAATAAGTAGCAAAGTAACTTAGAAAGTAGCAAAACTGAGTAAGTAGCTGACTAAGTAAGTAAGTAGCAAACTGAGTAGTAGCAAAACTGAGTAAGTAGCTAACTAAGTAAGTAGCAAACTGAATAAGTAAGTATAAAACTGAGTAAGTAAGTAGCAAACTGAGTAAGTAGCAAACTAACATATTAAATAAGTAGGAAACTAACTGAGAAAGTAGCAAAACTGAGTAAGTAGCTAGCTAAGTAAGTAGCAAACTGAGTAAGTATAAAACTGAGTAAGTAAGTAGCAAACTAAGTAGTAGCAAACTAACATATTAAATAAGTAGCAAACTAACTGATAAAGTAGCAAAACTGAGTAAGTAGCTAACAAAGTAAGTAGCGAACTAAGTAAGTAGCAAACTGAATAAGTATAAGACTGAGTAAGTAAGCAGCAAACTGAGTAAGTGTAAAGCTGAGTAAGTAAGTAGCAAACTGAGTAAGTATAAAACTGAGCAAGTAAGTAGCAAACTAAGTAAGTAAGTATAAAACTAAGTAAGTAGCAAGCTGAGTAGTAGCAAACTAACATATTAAATAAGTAGCAAACTAACTGAGAAAGTAGCAAAACTGAGTAAGTATCTAACAAAGTAAGTAGCAAACTGAGTAAGTAAGTATAAAACTAAGTAAGTAGCAAACTGAATCAGTAAATAGCAAACTGAGTAGTAGCAAACTAACATATTAAATAAGTAGCAAACTAACTGAGAAAGTAGCAAAACTGAGTAAGTAGCAAACTGAGTAGTAGCAAACTAACATATTAAATAAGTAGGAAACTAACTGAGAAAGTAGCAAACCTAGTATGTAACTAAGTAGCTAAAAGTAACTGACTGACTGACTACCTGGCTAACTAGATAACTCAAGAGCTAACTAGACAGCACTATAGGCCTTGATGTTTATTTTTTTTTTTTGCTATTTACTGTCCTAACAGTAGACAGATATAATATGGCAGGACTCCGTGACTGGGAATGATCTTGATGCCGGGCCTTCACATAAGACAACACAGAACACCATGTTCATAATTGATAAACATTTTTGCCATCGACTTCTGTGATTTCCAGCATCGATAAAGCTAGCAATATGCTAGATCTTTAACAATGGAAATACTGGGCCGTCTAGAGAAGAAATAGACAAACAAAAGTTGTACATGAATTAGATTCGGTATGGATGGGAACCGACTCCTCAGGAATCAGAATAAGGCATGTTAAAGAGAAGCCTGTAGACCCCGCTCTCTAGTCAGGTGATTAATATGTTAAATGTCTTGTTCCACGTTCGTACAAGTCATTTAACCGCATGTCTGAATAATTTTCCCTCGTTTCACAGTCGAAAGATCTTGATTACACTGATAGATCTAATACTAAATTATTGTGAAATGTGATTGCGGCGTAAATGTAACACGTTCTGGACAGCTTTCTTGGAAAGCAAAAGTGTAAAGATTTCTTTATTACTTTTCTTGAAGATAAAAAACATCAGATAACAAAATTATCACTATTATGGGACGTTAAACCTGATAATTGAAAGAATGTAATAACAACTGACTCTCGGACTTAATTTAATGCGGTCTGTCGGCTGACGAATTCATGATTAAAAGAAATCGAGCTCAATATTACAGTAGTAGGTATATAATTAATTGAATTTGTAGTGCGAAAAGTTGTTTTCTCCACTGTCGTTGTTAACCTACGGTTGTTACATTACTGCTGTACGTAGACCTCAATCCCATATTATTTATTTATTATTTTATACAGAGCATAACAAAAGTCCGGTAACACTTTCGATATTTTATTACACAAAATCTACTAATGATAGCACTTTCAAACACACGTCAGTTTAAAGTCAAACTCTCAAAGTTCTGTTTTACACCTTACAGAGATTCAATGTGTGAACCACGAGTGACTCGGAGATGTCCAAACGATAATCAAACTCTTCCCATACCCTTTTCAACATATCCTCTGTGACCGTGGCGGCAGCTTCTCGAATTCTGGTTTTTAGTTCCTCTAAATCACGTGGCAAAGGCGGTACAAACACACGGTCCTTTAGGTACCCCCATAGTCATATCGGGTGACCTTGGTGGCCATATCATGAAACATCTGTCCCTTACTCCAGCACGTCCTATCCAACGATCAGACATCTCAGACGAGTTTTCTTGCCAGCTACAACAACAGGCAGCAGACGACGATGACTTATTCAGCCGCTTAATTTTCGGCGACGAAGCGACATTCCATACGAGTGGGAAAATTAACAAGCACAACTGTCGTGTTTGGGGTACACAGAAACCTCACAGAATCATTGAACATGAGCGTGAGTCACCAAAGGTGAAGGTTTTCTGCGCGTTGTCACAACGAAAACTGTACGGAACTTTCTTTTTCATTGAGGCTACTGTGACTGGACATTCATATCTGGACATGTTGGAGCAATGGTTGGTGCCTCAACTTAGACAAGATCTCGATGACGATTTCATCTTTCAGCAAGATGGGGCTCCGCCACATTTCCACAATGTAGTTCGTGTTTACCTGAATACGGAGATGACATGACATGGCCACCAAGGTCACCCGATATGACTGCATGTGACTTTTTTCTATGGGGGTAACTAAAGAACCGTGTGTTTGTACCGCCTTTGCCACGTGATTTAGCTCAGAGGAACTAAAAACCAGAATTCGAGAAGCTGCCGCCACGGTCACAGAGGATATGTTGAAAAGGATATGGGAAGAGTTTGATTATCGTTTGGACATCTGTCGAGTCACTCGTGGTTCACACATTGAATCTCTGTAAGGTGTAAAACGAACTTTGAGAGTTTGACTTTAAACTGACGTGTGTTTGAAAGTGCTATAATTAGTAGTTTTTGTGTAATAAAATATTGAAAGTGTTACCGGACTTTTGATATGCCCTGTACTTTGCTAGCTTCTCTTTCCTTCCCTTATTGGTTCGTATATTTTATATTATATATTCCTTTAATGGTAGATCATTTGTATGTTAATAATTCATATTTTGTACAGTTATAGCATTTTTTGTTAAGATACCAATATCTTTAGTTCATTTATGTTGACTAAACAACAATTTTATTTTCCTTCATTATGTTAATCATTTTTTCGATCCAAATAGTTTTATTTAACACTAAATTGTACTTGTTTACTCATATACGTAACTACCACTACTATCACCACTACCACTACCACTACCACTACCACTACCACTACCACTACCACTACCACTACCACTACCACTACCACTACCACTACCACTACCACTACTACTACTACTACAGTAAAACCCTGCTAAAACGTACCCTCTATAAAAAGGAATCCTGCACAAACGAAAAATAAATTTGGGAATGGAATGATTTACTATTTAAAATAATACTTTGAAACGGAAAACTGCCCAACGCGAAAACGGAATCATTTTTCGGCACCATTTATTTAAAAAACCTGACTAAAACAGATAATTTAAGTGTAACTGTTGGTAAATTCTTTCAAACCATTTTTAATTTTGCGATAATACTGTACGAACCATGGCATAATTTTTTGTGTGACTGTACATGCAATGATCTGGAAGACTTTCGCTATTCTTTGTCAGGCGTTGGGGGTGAAGCTTCTCTAACCATATCACTATTCTGTGCTTATTGTCAAGGACCCGGGCAGGTTACTGACCTCCTATACCGTTACTTCTTCCAACCTTCTTCTATTTTCTTTCATTTATTCTCAGTTTTGTGCTAACAAGCCAATGCAGTGATAAAGGACAATGCGAGCAGAATAAAACTGTGAATAATTGTAGTGTACAGTAGTGTCAATTTAGCTTCACGTTTCCGTTTATTTATTCCGAGTTTTGTGTTAATATGTCAATACAGTGTTAAATAACAGTGCGAATAAAGTAAAACTGTGCGATTTAATAAAAAAAAAGCCTAGATGCGCAGTTCTATCATGGAAGAGTGGCTTCATAATTTTAATGGAGCAATGAAACGTCAAGGTCGTAAGGTCATACTGTTTTTAGGCAATGCTACCTGCCATCCAAGGATTGATTTGTCTAACGTGAAGTTAATCTATTTTCCATCGAACGCAACTTCAGTTACACAACCGATGGATCTGGGCGCAATTTACACTCTAAATTGATGCAGGAAGCGAAGGAAATCCTACAACGTTCCCTTCAAAAAAAAAAAAAAAAAAAAAAAAAAAAAAAAAAAAAAAAAGTCGCGGCATTGCACTTTAAAAGAAATGTGGGGGGCCAAGAATCTAGGGCGCAGAAAAAAGGAGGGAGAGAGGTTGCAATTACGTATGTTAATTATGAAAATAAAATTCACTTGGCATGTACTGTAGTAACTTTTATTTCAAATTATTTCTTCATTGTGTTCTTCCTACAGTGAGCATATTGCAGTAGTCTATTCTTAGTCCAGGATCCGGGCAGGTTACTGACCTCCTGTACCGTTACTTCTTCCAACCCTCTTGCATTTTCTTTCATTTAGTCTCAGTTTTGTGCTAACAAAACGAACGAAAACCTGTGAAAACGGAAAAAAATTCTGGAACGATCATCTTTCGTTTTAGGGAGGTTTTACTTTATTATTATTATTATTATTATTATTATTATTATTATTATTATTCAATCAATCATTCCGGTGTCATAATAGCTGTCGCCGTCTTCTGGAAACCAAACGCCACTCCTTTCTGTTCATCCATTGGCCTGGCTCTAATCCTCTAGCATCCATAGCTGCTAGTATATCGTCCATCCAAGTCCTCTTTGCTCGTCCTTATTTCCTTCTTTCTGGTGGGATCCACTCCAGAATTATTTTTGGTAATCGTTGTTCTGGCATTCTTCTGATATGGCCATACCACTGTAATCTTTTCCTTTCTATTATAAGTATAATGTCTGGTTAGTCTTGTACTTCCATAATTTCTTTTATTTGTCTATTTCTTATTTTTTCCATTCTAGATTTCCCAGCTGATCTTCTTAAGACATCCATTTCTGTACTTAAAGTTCTTTTTGTTTCTCTAGTTGAAATTTGCCAAACTGCAGCTCCATATGTTAGAATACTTTGGACTATGGTGTTATATAGGCCTACACTACTCAAAAAAGTCTAAGGAACAATTATAACTTGTACCACATTTCTTGTGTATTTTATGCTACATTTCTGATTATGACATCAGTAAAATACTTACTCCTTATTTATTTATTTATTTATTTATTTATTTATTTATTTATTTATTTATGTATTTATTCTGGTGTAGTTAAGGCCTTCAGGCCTTCTCTTCCACAACACCAGGAATACAAATACAATAATAGAAATAAACAGAAAAAAATACACTATAAACAAAGTAAAGCTACACAAGAAATAAAGAGAGAGAGAGAGCGAAAACGCTATAAACAAAGTAAAGCCACACAAAAATACACACAGGTTGCAGTCACACAAACTTTAAATGAGTGATGAAGTATCATAATTAATTGTATCCTAACTAATTAACTAACATAAACAAGAAACTTGCAATTTTTATCTAGATTAAAAAAGAAAAAGACAAAGAAAACACAAATCAATAATTCTAGCAATACCTAAAAAACATTAACTAAGACAAAATTTCCCAATTTAATTTTGAATTGTGATAAAGTCCGGCAGTCCCTGACGTCATTAGGTAACGAATTCCAGAGGCGAGGTATTTCTACAGTATAGGAAGATGAATATAAAGACGTTCTATGGCCATGGCGTCGCCATGACATCATTTTGAACAATTAATCGTTTATTTATAGATGTTTATAGATCTTATACTGTTGAAGATCTTTATGCTTGGTTCTTAGATGTAACATTTTTAAGATATCTTCCTGTTTCCTTACTGGAATTATACGAAGTCATTTTATTTAATCATGGAACGCCGTCATTTCACAACTTCTGAAATGCTCAGAGCTGTTAGAATGGTAAAAGGTGGTCAAAGCCAGGCTTGTATGCAGAAATTTTTTACAACAAATATCGCTCTTTTCAATTATGCCACATGCCTAACGTCAACTCTACACAATGACGTGTTACTGCAGTTACGTTTCTAAGGTCGAATATTATCGCTCGCACAATTAACGTAATCGGCGCGACAAAAACAGAATTCCCCAGGACATGTTACGTTTTATGTCCACAACAAAGAAATATAAATGACTTCGCACACGCGTCACGGCACGTACTCAAATTAGCTGTCACTCCTGTGACGGCTGAGTGAACAGACCTCCGGCCTGTCACGTAGGCGGCCCGGGTTCGAGTGCCAGTCAGGTCTGGGATTTTTCATTGACTGTTACACTTTTACTACGTCATACTACTTTTGCCCAATAAAACGGTACTTCTTTCAACCAATAATGGCTGCTTATCGCACAGTTTTGTCACTTCCCTGGCATTTGTTTATTTTATCGCTTCCAAGACGTTAAGCTCATTGAAACCGTGTCCATATGACTTATGTCCTCTAATATTTTTGTCCACTTTCATTTATGTCCACATTTTATGTGCGTCCATTTTTTTTGGGTCCATGACTGTTATGTCCACTTTTATTTAAGTCAATTCCTTTTGTACCACTGGAAGATATTGTATGTATGTACGTATGTATTTATTCACACTGCAATGGGTATATACCCGGTGGCAGTGGTAACTAATTACACTCAATTATGACAATAATAAACTTGTTAATTAAAAATACACTTAATAATAATAACAATAATTAATACAAATAATTAATACTAACAATAATTTATAATAATAATAATAATAATAATAATAATAATAATAATAATAATAATAATAATAATAGGGAATATCCTAAATTAAATGAAGCACGATCACTTAAAATAACATTTAAAATAAATCTAATTTGTATCTTAAATCTAAGTTCGAACTAAAACCCACGAGTATGATACGTTCATATCTGCACAATTACATTTCCACATTACACTCATTTCGCTGTCAACTCACTCACTGCACTGGAACTACGACACATTTCACTGATTCTATCCTGATTTCACTAACACTTCAAAAACATTTCATTGTTCAAATACTTTGCACTGCCACTATAAACTATAAAGCTTCACTGACAGGAACACGTTTCACTGACACAACACACTTCACTGACACAACACCCTTCACTGACACACCACACTTCACTGATACAACACACTTCACTGACACAACATAATTCTTCACTGATACAACACTTCAATAAGAAAATATCATTTACATCCTTTACATACTGTGTATAATTATCGTCTATTAGTAAAGTCCTTAAGCCTATTTTTAAATACGTTTTTGGTTGTTGGTAAAGCCTTTAGTAAGTCTGCAGGTAAAGCATTCCAGTCCCTGATAGTACGATATTCAGGCTGTTTTTGACAGCCTTATGGATAATATTGAGCCTGATATAAAAGAAGTGAAAAAAAAAAGAAATGACAAGACGAGAGAGAAAAGGGTGTAAAAATTTGAAAACAAGGAAAAAGAGAGTACGCGAAGTAAAAACATGTGAAAAATAAGCCTGGCGTTTAGCTGCTGTAAACACGGGCACGTGGGGCTGCAGTGACGCAGGCGTTATTACGTTTCGGTTAATCTGACTGAGGAAGTGCGATTGTTTGCCTCATGCTAACTGCATACGGAACAGTTTATTGACCGGAGACATTAGCATTATCCACACCAAGAGCAGACCTGTAACAACACAGCGGTGAGCACGTGAGCTGATCTTCACACACTGCCCTAAAATTTAATGTTGATGCACACCTCCTCCAAAATATCTGAAGTTTTATCAACAGTAATCTCACTAGACGTTTTGATTTATCTAGAGAAAATCAAAACTCGAGTGGGATTTAATTGGCTATTACACGATTAGAAGAACGTATATAAAGATTAGAAGTAACGAAGTACTCCAATACAATAAAATATTAATTGCCTTACAAAAATACAAAACTGTCTTCAAATGTATTATTGTACCATCTCAACATTACAAATATTACGCTAGATGCATGCTAGATGGCAGTAGCGAGCAATGCCTTCTCGTCGAGAAGTTCTCGATCTATTATACACGATGGCAATGTTACTAATCAGGAAGGCTTTGTTGATTCAGTTTCATTTTTATTAAAATGCAACATTCCACTTCAATTATCCGAATCCCAGTAATCAACGTCACTTGACAGATGATTTTCAATAAATCTTAATATTAAACAATCTCTGATACGTGACTATCCATAATATTATATAGCAGAAGCTATAACATAACCTAACTAATATACACAAGTGTTAGAAAAGTTTTAATTAACGACGATGACATAAAAAATAAACATGAATAATTTTGAAAGGAATAATTATTGAATGTACAATTTTCAAATTTGAATGTGGTTGGTGGTTCAATTGATGTTATATTGGACGTGTGCGTAATAGAAGTGGAACTCGTTGATTTAGGTCTACATGGTGTATTCAACTTATTCAGAATTTCCAAATGAATAATTTTCAAAGGAATAATTATTGAATGTACAATTTTCAAATTTGAATGTGGTTGGTGGTTCAATTGATGTTATATTGGACGTGTGCGTAATAGAAGTGGAACTCGTTGATTTAGGCCTACATGGTGTATTCAACTTATTCAGGATTTCCGAATGGTGCTCTTCATTTATTTGTAAATCGGATTTCAGAAGATGCATAGGTATGATCAGTGATTTTTATTAATTCTTGTTCTTGAATGCCAATGCGAGTCATATTTGAAACTGCTGTGCATCGACTGGAGTGGTTTTGACGTCCTGACCAGCGAAGTTTCAAATGTTGGCAAACAAAGAAACAAATGCTAGGGACGCGATAAAATTAAACAAATGCTAGGGACGCGATAAAATTGTGCGATAAGCAGCCATGATTGGTTGAAATACGTCCTTTCGTACCGTTTTATTGGTCAAAAGTAGTATGACGTAGTAAGAGTGTAATAGTCATGGAAAGATCGTGCTTTAGCACTCTGACTGAAATTTTGCTTTCAGCTACATCTCTCTATACGGAGAAAGTGAAGGCCGTGGGATATGCAACGCGATGTAACTTTTACGCTGCATGCATGGGATGGAATTCCAAATTGGGTAAGATGGTCTTTGTTAACTCAGTCTAAACTATGACTTCGCGGGACTACAATACGTCACAGAAGTCCTACTGCCTAGCAGAGAGATAAATAAAAACTAAGTGCAAGTGTAAGGGCATGACCTAACGGAGGATGAAAACAGTAGCTAATTAGGTAGGTGATCTGATGAATAGATTAGATAGACAGGAAAAATAGAACGATTAGAGAGAACAGAGACAGAGATTAATAGACGCGACGTCACAAAGAATAGAAACGGAGATTAGAAAGGCAAAAATGGAAAATAGACAGGCAGAACAGACAGCGAATTGAATGGAAAAATCAGATAGCGATTAGAAAGATAAAATAGAGGGAAATTAGAAATGTAAAGCAAACACGGCAGACAAGGAAGTGATCAGAAAAGGAAAACAGGCAGCGATTAGGAAAGGAAAACAAGGCAATTAAAAATGAAGGACAGGTACGGCAAACAAGGTAGCGACTAGAAAAAGAAAACAGACAACGATTAGAAAGGGAAAACAGACCGATTAGAAAGGGAAAACAGATGACTGGAAATGGAAAACAGTCAACGATTAGAAAGGGAAAGCTGCAATGATTAGATATGTAAAACAGACAAATTAGAAAGGGAAAACAGGGAACGATTAGAAAGGGAAAACAGCTTCTTTAGAAGGAAAACAGACAACGATTAGAAAGGGAAAACAGACAACGATTAGAAAGGGAAAACAGATGACTGGAAATGGAAAACAGTCAACGATTAGAAAGGGAAAACAGACAACGATTAGAAAGGGAAACAGACAACGTTTAGAAAGAGAAAACAGACAACGATTAGAAAGGGAAAACAGACAACGATTAGAAAGGGAAAACAGACAACGATTAGAAAGGGAAAACAGACAACGATTAGAAAGGGAAAACAGACAACGATTAGAAAGGGAAAACAGACAACGATTAGAAAGGGAAAACAGACAACGATTAGAAAGGGAAAACAGACAACGATTAGAAAGGGAAAACAGACAATCATTAGAAAGGGAAAACAGACAACGATTAGAAAGGGAAAACAGACAACGATTAGAAAGGGAAAACAGACAACGATTAGAAAGGGAAAACAGACAACGATTAGAAAGGGAAAACAGACAACGATTAGAAAGGGAAAACAGACAACGATTAGGAAGAGAAAACAGACAACCATTAGAAAGGGAAAACAGATAACAATTAGAAAGGGAAAACAGACGTGTTAGAAAGGGAAAGCAGATATGTTAGAAAGGGAAAGCAGACATGTTACAAAGGGAAAAAAGATGTTAAAAAGGGAAAACAGACATGCTAGAAAGAGCAAACAGACAGCGATTAGAAAGGGAAAACAGACATGCTAGAAAGTGCAAACAGACAGCGATTAGAAAGGGAAAACAGACAACGAATAGAAAGGGAAAACACAAAACGATTAGAAAGGGAAAACAGACAATGATTAGAAAGGAAAAACAGACCGATTAGAAAGGGAAAACAGACAACGATTAGAAAGGGAAAACAGACAATGATTAGAAATGTAAAACAGACAAATTAGAAAGGGAAAACAGGGAACGATTGGAAAGGGAAAACAGCTTCTTTACAAAGGGAAAACAGACAATGATTAGAAAGGAAAAACAGACAACGATTAGAAAGGGAAAACAGACAACGATTAGAAACGAAAAACAGACGTGTTAGAAAGGGAAAGCAGACATGTTGAAAAGGGAAAACAGATGTTAAAAAGGGAAAACAGATATGCTAGAAAGGGAAAACAGATATGCTAGAAAGAGCAAACAGACAGCGATTAGAAATGGAAAACAGACAACTGCATATAAGAAAGTGAAAACAGATGTTAAAAAGGGAAACAGACAACGATTAGAAAGGCAAAACAGACAACGATTATAAGAGAAAACAGACGACTAGAAAGGAAACACAGACAACTATTAGAAAGGGAAAACAGACAATGATTAGAAAGAAAAACAGGCGATTAGAAAGGGAAAAGTGACATATTAGGAAGGAAGAGCAGATAAATGTTAAAGAAAAGGAGAGCGGACAGATGTTAAGAAAGGAGAGCAGACAGATATTGAAAGGCAAAGAAGACAAATGTTTGAAAGACAAAGTAAACGTGTGCTTGAAAGGGAAAGCATATAATGATTTAAAAAAACAAAGCAGACAGGTGTTAGAAAAGGAGAGCATACAGATCTTTGATAGGCAAAAAATACATTTGCATGAAAGAGAATGCAGATAAATGTTGGAAAAGGAAAGGAGACAGATGTTAGAAAAAGAATCGCATGGACTTCTATAGTTTCTTGAAGGAGAGGCCGACACGAATATAATTTAAAAAATGTGTCTTACATGGACTTCTATAGTTTCTTGAAGGAGAGGCCGACACGAATATAATTTAAAAAATGTGTCTTGCATGGACTTTTATAGTTTCCTGAAGGAGAGGCCGACACGAATATAATTTAAAAAATGTGTCTTACATGGACTTCTATAGTTTCCTGAAGGAGAGGCCGACACGAATATAATTTAAAAAATGTGTCTTGCATGGACTTTTATAGTTTCCTGAAGGAGAGGCCGACACGAATATAATTTAAAAAATGTGTCTTGCATGGACTTCTATAGTTTCCTGAAGGAAAGGCCGACACTAATATAATTTAAAAAATGTGTCTTGCATGGACTTCTATAGTTTCTTGAAGGAGAGGCCGACACGAATATAATTTAAAAAATGTGTCTTACATGGACTTTTATAGTTTCCTGAAGGAGAGGCCGACACGAATATAATTTAAAAAATGTGTCTTACATGGACTTCTATAGTTTCCTGAAGGAGAGGCCGACACGAATATAATTTAAAAAATGTGTCTTACATGGACTTCTATAGTTTCCTGAAGGAGAGGCCGACAAGAATATAATTTAAAAAATGTGTCTTGCATGGACTTCTATAGTTTCCTGAAGGAAAGGCCGACACTAATATAATTTAAAAAATGTGTCTTGCATGGACTTCTATAGTTACTTGAAGGAAAGGCCAACACTAATATAATTTAAAAAATGTGTCTTGCATGGACTTCTATAGTTTCTTGAAGGAGAGGCCGACACGAATATAATTTAAAAAATGTGTCTTACATGGACTTCTATAGTTTCTTGAAGGAAAGGCCAACACTAATATAATTTTAAAAATGTGTCTTGCATGGACTTTTATAATTTCCTGAAGGAGAGGCCGACACGAATATAATTTAAAAAATGTGTCTTACATGGACTTCTATAGTTTCTTGAAGGAGAGGCCGACACGAATATAATTTAAAAAATGTGTCTTGCATGGACTTCTATAGTTTCTTGAAGGGAAGGCCAACACTAATATGATATCAAAAATGTGTCTTGCATGGACTTCTATAGTTTCCTGAAGGAAAGCCAACAATAAAGTAATTTCAAAAATGTGTCTTGCATGGGCGTCTATAGATTTCCTAAAGGAAAGGTCATCAATTTAATTTAAAAAATGTGTCTCGGATGGATTTCTATAGTTTCCGGAAGGAAAGGCCACCAATATAATTTAAAAAATGTGTCTTGCATGGATGTCTATAGTTTTTCCTGAAGGAAAAGCCAACAATAATGTTATTTTAAACATGTGTCTTGCATGGACTTCTATGGGTATAGTTTTCCTGAAGGAAAGGCCACCAATATTATTTTAAAAAATGTGTCTCGCATGGACTGGCAGAGAGGATGAGGTAAGAGCAGGGAAAAGACATGGCAGACAGACAAATAGGGACAAAGTATGTGTAGCAAGCATGACTTTAAATGAAAAATTGTAAAAGTATTAATTACAAGTGTTTGGAGTTCTGTGAACACGTTTCATTTTCGTGATGAAACACGTTTGTGTATATGAAGACGTTACGGAATTTTACAGCCACTATTTACTATACACAAATTTATACAAGTCCTTCCTCATTTCATATTTAAAACTTTCACAGAACTCCAGATCTGATTAATATTTTGAAGAACTGTTTGATATTTCCGGTATAACTTGAAGTCCGCTTCAACGCCGCACAGTTGCAGTTGTATGACAAACGAAGGACGTACCTAATTAAAGCATGAAGACTGTCAAACGATAGTATGTTATTACGTCAAACACAATCTCGAACAAAGGAAAATTCTTACATCAGTGATATAGCACGCAACATCCTCCAAACAATTTTTTACGCAAGGTCTGCGCACGACAGACATGAGAAGACTGTTATCTTGCAATTGATAGGGTGAATTGTGGTAATTTCGGTATAAAAACTATGTTTTTTTTTTAAGTGTAGAGACCAATAGCCTGTTACCATGATAACATTTTCCAGTCTGGTTTTTTATATGTTATCACTGTGACCTTCTAGAATAATTCTATTGTATTTTCAAGTATGTTGGCCTCTTCTTATCGTAATAACCATAAGTTTAACTATACTCAATTTACCCCATGGATGGGGGAATTTGGGTATAATGTGTATTACTGCAGTAAAACATGCTTTAAAGTCCTCATTAAATCAAATTATCCCAACCATGGGTTAGTGTATGTATCTTAGGACAGAATGCAGATGAAGACATTAAAAAATGTAATTAGATCTAACAAGATAAAGAATTAAGTTCTTGATGAGAATTATTCTGTAAATTTAAAACATTCATGAAGATTCTTCAATTCTCTCTTATTACTATTTAAAATCATCCACACCTCCACACCCTCTTACCTAGCATCTCGTTTTGTTTACCTTTCACTACCTCGAACCCGGAACATGTACCTTCTCTCTATTCCTCTGCACAGAACATCCTTCTACACATCATCTTTCAGTATATCTATTCCACGCCTCTGGAATTCTCTCCCTGACCACGTCAGAGACTGTCGGACAATATCAAAATTCAAATTTAAATTAAAAACCCACATTCTAGTTCATGAAATTGCTTGTTGAACACCTGTCAGGTTGAGCAACTTCGGCTTAACCCATGACATATAGTAAATACTGTAACTATGCTGTTGTAAAATTGACAGTTAATATGTAATGTATTTATTATTATTATTATTATTATTATTATTATTATTATTATTATTATTATTATTATCAGTTATCACTATCATCATGTCCACACCTGTGGAGTAACGGTCAGCGCGTCTGGCTGCGAAACCAGGTGGCCCGAGTTCGATTCCTGGTTGGGGCAAGTTACCTGGTTTGAGGTTTTTTCCGGGGTTTTCCCTCAACCGAAGATGAGCAAATGCTGGGTAACTTTCGGTGCTGGACCCCGGACTCATTTCACCGGCATTATCACCTTCATCTCATTCAGACGCTAAATAACCTTAGATGTTGATACAGCGTCGTAAAATAACCCAATTAAAAACTATCATCATTGCTATCTCTGTTTTTCTTTCTTTTTTTCTTGTATTGGCTCGATGAGAGGTCTATAGTGTTATTTTGACCCTGTTAACCCTCTATAGGGCTTTAATTTAATTTGTATTATTTTCACCAGCGTCTGTATTTCTTTTTTGTATTTATATGTGCTAGCTGGTGGGATGGAAGAGAAGACCTTATGGCCTTAATCCTGTCAGATTAAATAAATAAATAAATAAATAAATAAATAAATAAATAAATAAATAAATAAGATCCTTATAGAATCTTTGAATCCATCAAATTTTTAACTAATTTCAATTTCTGTTCAATTTGTATAATAAAAAAAGCCTGTGCCATTATTACACTTACACAGTAATCATATATATTTAGTCAAACAAGACGTAAGTGCAAGTTTGAACCAATAAATTATTGAGATGTGCGATAGATTAATTAGTTTAGGAAATTGTATATTTATTATGTAGAACTACATTTGTATATAGATCTTTTGTTAAATTATTAAGTTTTGTACTTTTGTGAACAATATCAATAAAGCTATCTATCTATCTATCTATCTATCTATCTATCTATCTATCTATCTATCTATCTATCTATCTATCTATCTATCTATCTATCTATCTATCTATCTATCTATCTATCTATCTATCTATCTATCTATCTATCTATCTATCTATCTATCTATCTATCTATCTATCTATCTATCTATCTATCTATCTATCTATCTATCTATCTATCTATCTATCTATCTATCTATCTATCTATCTATCTATCTATCTATCTATCTATCTATCTATCTATCTATCTATCTATCTATCTATCTATCTATCTATCTATCTATCTATCTATCTATCTATCTATCTATCTATCTATCTATCTATCTATCTATCTATCTATCTATCTATCTATCTATCTATCTATCTATCTATCTATCTATCTATCTATCTATCTATCTATCTATCTATCTATCTATCTATCTATCTATCTATCTATCTATCTATCTATCTATCTATCTATCTATCTATCTATCTATCTATCTATCTATCTATCTATCTATCTATCTATCTATCTATCTATCTATCTATCTATCTATCTATCTATCTATCTATCTATCTATCTATCTATCTATCTATCTATCTATCTATCTATCTATCTATCTATCTATCTATCTATCTATCTATCTATCTATCTATCTATCTATCTATCTATCTATCTATCTATCTATCTATCTATCTATCTATCTATCTATCTATCTATCTATCTATCTATCTATCTATCTATCTATCTATCTATCTATCTATCTATCTATCTATCTATCTATCTATCTATCTATCTATCTATCTATCTATCTATCTATCTATCTATCTATCTATCTATCTATCTATCTATCTATCTATCTATCTATCTATCTATCTATCTATCTATCTATCTACCTACCTACCTACCTACCTACCTACCTACCTACCTACCTACCTACCTACCTACCTACCTACCTACCTACCTACCTACCTACCTACCTACCTACCTACCTACCTACCTACCTACCTACCTACCTACCTACCTACCTACCTACCTACCTACCTACCTACCTACCTACCTACCTACCTACCTACCTACCTACCTACCTACCTACCTACCTACCTACCTACCTACCTACCTACCTACCTACCTACCTACCTACCTACCTACCTACCTACCTACCTACCTACCTACCTACCTACCTACCTACCTACCTACCTACCTACCTACCTACCTACCTACCTACCTACCTACCTACCTACCTACCTACCTACCTACCTACCTACCTACCTACCTACCTACCTACCTACCTACCTACCTACCTACCTACCTACCTACCTACCTACCTACCTACCTACCTACCTACCTACCTACCTACCTACCTACCTACCTACCTACCTACCTACCTACCTACCTACCTACCTACCTACCTACCTACCTACCTACCTACCTACCTACCTACCTACCTACCTACCTACCTACCTACCTACCTACCTACCTACCTACCTACCTACCTACCTACCTACCTACCTACCTACCTACCTACCTACCTACCTACCTACCTACCTACCTACCTACCTACCTACCTACCTACCTACCTACCTACCTACCTACCTACCTACCTACCTACCTACCTACCTACCTACCTACCTACCTACCTACCTACCTACCTACCTACCTACCTACCTACCTACCTACCTACCTACCTACCTACCTACCTACCTACCTACCT
Source organism: Periplaneta americana (assembly GCF_040183065.1). Taxonomy (NCBI): domain Eukaryota; kingdom Metazoa; phylum Arthropoda; class Insecta; order Blattodea; family Blattidae; genus Periplaneta; species Periplaneta americana. The sequence goes on along the minus strand of NC_091120.1, from coordinate 188,460,330 downwards.
ACCTACCTACCTACCTACCTACCTACCTACCTATCTATCTATCTATCTATCTATCTATCTATCTATCTATCTATCTATCTATCTATCTATCTATCTATCTATCTATCTATCTATCTATCTATCTATCTATCTATCTATCTATCTATCTATCTATCTATCTATCTATCTATCTATCTATCTATCTATCTATCTATCTATCTATATCTATCATATATATTTAGTCAACAGTTATTTGTATATGATACTAAGGCACTTTACTTCATATAACAGGAAAACCCATGGAAACAATCAAATATATTGAAATTTAATTAAACACAATAATGGAACATGGAACTCACAAAGGTTGAAGAATGAAACTCGCATTATTACTATAGCGAAGGAAAGATAGGAGGACTATGCCTTATGTCGATGTAGATTTTGTTACTCTGACAGTGAAAAATTAGAGAAGGGATTATGGAAATGGATATGGACTAGTGGCTTGTGCAGCAAATGCTGCAAACTAAGTTCATTAGACGTTCAAATAAACATTTTTCAGATTTATTTTCAATGAAAAATACCAGACATTCTGAAAGTTATTTGCTTCCATAATAATTAAAGATACTCTCTCTCGAGCCAATACTGAAGAGAACCACGCATATAAATATCTACACCATACCGCCATTAGATATATGAAAAAGACCCAACCCTACTTGATTAATAATTATAAAAATACTTGATTTTTAATAATATTACCTTACGTAAGTTTTATAGCTTTCAGTAACATATACTATCGTAGTCGCCACTCAGTACAATATAGAAATCAAAATCTAATTTAAGTTATTCTCTACATCTACTTATATAACCCCAAAACGTTTCACTTTCATATCATCAATATAGCATTAATATGTATAATTAATGAAAAATAGTCACATCATGGCATTAACTACAATAATATTTCATTTCTAATGGTAATAATGTCATCAAACCACCTCAAGTTTTGTAGTTTTTAATATCAATACACAGCTGTACCCAGAAAATTACACACCACAGAATCGAACCTGTAAATTATTTTTAGTAAGTTAATTTTTTAATAACCAATTTAATTTGAGCTCTAAATATGTCAGCATTCTTGCAGATCATGGCCTTCGTGTAATATTATTTACTGTGGTGTGTGTTTTGTTTTATTCTGAAATGCAACACGGCCGACTTGATGCTCGCTTCGCTTCTCCTTTACAAAAAAGCGAAGCGAATATCAAGTCGGCCGTGAATGCTATTAGCTAGTTCTCAAAACTGACGACAGATGGATTTTGGAAAATAGGAAAATTATGTTTATAAATTGACATTTCACTGAAAACTACTATTTTTCCGAAAAAACTTTGAGTTCCAAGCTTCAAAATGAGGGGTAATTTATTAAAATCCGCCCAGCTGTTTTCCCGTAATGTCCATTACTAGTTCAAATTATATATATAGATATTATGCATAAAAATATTCAAATCTAAATAAGTCTTTTTTTTTAGTTCAAACCCTGTAATCACCAAAGCTCGGATCTTGGGGACTTGTGTGTCGTGTGCTTGAGTAAGGTTACAGGCATAACGTACACAAAGCTCACGCTGCAAGTGCTCAGGGACAGTCGTTTGTACTAAGAAAGTGGTCACATCGAATGGCAAGAAGACGAAAGAATAAACTGTGTCACGTCGAAGCCAATGACATTAAGAGAATTACAGGTAAACGGTCTGTTTGAGGAAATAGAAAATACGTGTTATTCGAATGGGTGTTATGGAAGTTTGAAAATGCATTTCTTAAATTTTAGGTACAGAATTTCGTGGAGGAATTCTGAGGAGATACATTATTTTCTTCTAATGCAGAGTTTATATCTTGTAAGTTGTACCACACATAAACTGGAGCTGGAAACGGGCATTCATTGAAAGATATTGCAGTCCTTTAAATTGATGGAGAATTTGTCCATAGCCATGGATCAAGTCGTAGAGGGACCTTCCCTAGTAGTGATACACTAATTGAAAACTATTTGCGAGAAAAATTTAGGATATACTTATTTTTCTCAGATACGAGATCTGCTGAAAATCGAACAGGAAACAGTGACAGTGAAATATTCAGTATTTTATTTAGGCCCAAGACTTTATAATAAAATTTCAAACCATTTTCCAAATTTGAAATTTTTTAAAATTGAAACTTTTAAAAAAGAATTTTGTAAAATTATCCATGATATATAATAGTAACAAATGTACTTTTTTTACCTTTTATTTCTATCGACTATATTCATGTTTTTATCGAATATCACTGGCCTCTGTCGGATTGTCAATTTATATTAAATGTGTATTTTTCTCTCGTTTTCCCTTTCTTCTTTATTCTTGCTCTTGTGTTGTACTTATTGGTTTGAATTAAGTTAATTACTGTATTTAGTAAACTGTCTTTGTAAATTTTATGTTATATTATTCACTAAGACACACCGTACACGAGCCTGACTCTTACGGTAGTGGCTAGAAACATTTTTATTTTATAAATGCAATTTGTACTCACTAGGTAGCTAGTTAAAATAAATAAAATAAAAAAATTAAAGTTTGCTCCCGTCACTTCATGTGACGTGGAAATAAGTTTCCTTCGTTTCAAATCATGTTTAACTAACAGACGAAGAATTTATGGGTTCGAAAATCTTCGAATGCATGTAGTCATACACTGTAATGAAATGTACAGAGCAGAACTGTAAATTTGATGTATTTTGCATGTTTATTTATATATATGCTATAAAATTAGATGTTTCAACCTATCATAATATTATCATTATGTTGTTCCAGCCAGGAACCACTTTTATAGCAGACCTGACAGTACCTCCGTGCTGGAAGCGGGAGTTTGTTGACATTGAAGTCCGGTCGCTTAGCCACGTTCAAAGACACAAGTCCCCAACTTCCGAGCTTTGGTAATCACCCTTGCGTACGCCCCTGGTCACTGCAAAAGGTGAGAAGAAGAGTAAAATGAATTGCTTTTAATTTCGTATTTGACATATCGGATTAAGTGAGAAATGAAATTATGTAGTAAGTACCTCCAAAAAATTGTCAAATCAGAATATTAAATACATTCTAGGGCTAGCGGTTTCCGACCCTGAACCTAGAAGTTGACTGTCATATTTAGACCACTATGATGACAAGAGGAAGGGATCATAAACAGGACAGTATAAGAGTACTGTTCCGAAACAGATCAATCATAGCACAGTAAACAACGTCAGACAACGCGAGCATGTGTACTACGAGCCAATAAGAATCTCACTTCATTCCACAAGCACTTAACCCTACTCGTGCGTGGTGTCAGACAAATACCGACTATGTCTAACCTAAAAGCAGTGTTCTGGCTCGGGAACAACCAGCCCTAAATATTACATACATAATAGGCCTACCTAATAATATCTCAAATCTAAAAATTCTTTAAGAAATGAAATTGTGTTGGAAAGAGTGAGTGAAGAAAGAATGATGGTGAAACTGATCAGAAAGAAGAAGAGGAATTGGCTGGGTCACTGGTTAAGAAGAAACTGCCTGCTGAAGGATGCACTGGAAGGAATGGTGAACGGGAGAAGAGTTTGGGACAGAAGTAGATATCAGAAGATAGACGACATTAAGATCTATGGTTCATATGCCGAGACTAAGAGGAAGGCAGAAAATAGGAAAGACTGGAGAATGCTGAATTTGTAGTGAAAGACCTGCCACTTGGCGGAATAGTATGTATGTATGTATGTATGTATGTATGTATGTATGTATGTATGTATGTATGTATGTATGTATGTATGTATGTATGTATGTATTTATTTTAGTAGGTTATTTTACGACGCTTTATCAACATCTTAGGTTATTTAGCGTCTGAATGAGATGAAGGTGAAGAAGTGAAGAAACTTTTCCTTCTATAATTTTTTAACAAAACAGAGAGTACAAAAATTAGACAGACTTCGCATTTCTCCTCCTCCTCCTCCCCTTCCTCCTCCTACTCCTCGTCCTCCTCATAATCATGTTCAATATCACAATTGCATTATTCTTCCTTCTTTGTCTGCCTTCTTATCAAATGGTAATCATTAGAGCCCGGATGTTTAGGCATTTATTTTGGTTGAAATAGTCAGGCATATATGCACTGAAAATAGTAAAAATAGGCAGTGAAATAGGCATTTATTATTCATGGAAACAGACAAAAAATAGGCAAATACATAATAAACTATGCCATACGGTACTCACTTTCCTTGGTTACATGTCACAACAAGATGCTTTTTTTAAGTTGTCAACTGTCATAGTGAGCAACCTGTCAGAGAGAACGTTTTTCATGGTGGAAAAAGATCTTTCTGGGCCGTATTCATAGACATTTTTAGCGCGGGCTTCCGGTGGATGATCAGCGTTTTTCGTATTCATAAACCAGTGTTAGCGATATATGATATGATTTGAATTCTGTACAAGTAACCAGTCGATAGCCGGGGCTAGCTTAGTACGCTCGTAGCGTGGGCTAGCGAAATGTCTATGAATAGCACCCTCTACTTCTACTGAAGTGACTGGAGAAAACTTAAAACAATTTATTTCAAAAGGACTGTCTCTACTTTCTTTCAGAGATCGGGAAAAACCGACTGTGTATTGTCTCAAAAAGAGGGCTGTGAGAAGGGATTAAAGACTTCAAAGTACGCGAGACTTGTGCGTGCAAGCGACAACAGTAACGGGACCTGGAGACTTGCTTTTAACACTTCCCTCATCCCCTTTCTTTCGCTGGTAAACCCCGAAGTGACCTGAGCACTGAGGGTTACACTGTTCAAACATCTTTGTTAACTGACATAAAAGATGGAATCGGTAGGGGAGAAAAGTTTACGACTTCTTGGAAACATATGCATTGCTGGAGAATAAGATTATTAAAAATTTAAAATTTATATCTTCTCACCATTCGTGACCTGCCACAAGGGACAAAGAGTACTTAACCATAGAAATTTTTTACAAGATCATGAAAAACCTTTAATTTTGTTTTAACAATGAAGTTCTTACAAGTACATAGCTGAAAATAATTTTTTTGAGATTAGTGGAAATATACCTACTTTTAGAATATGAGAAATGCCTGTTATTATTCGGTTGAGAAGCTTTTGTCATCTAGTCTGCTGTCAAAAAATCTGAAAGTTAGAATTTATAAAACAGTTATATTACCGGTTGTTCTATATGGTTGTGAAGCTTGTACTCTCACTTTGAGAGAGGAACAGAGATTAAGGGTGTTTGGGAATGAGGTTCTTAGGAAACTATTTGGGGCTAAGAGGGATGAAGTTACAGGAGAATAGAGAAAGTTACACAACGCAGGGCTGCACGCATTGTATTCTTCACCTGACATAATTAGGAACATTAAATCCAGACGCTTGAGATGGGCAGGGCATGTAGCACGTATGGGCGAATCCCGAAATGCATATAGAGTGTTAGTTGGGAGGCCGGCGGGAAAAAGACCTTTGGGGAGGCCGAGACGTAGATGGGAAGATAATATTAAAATGGATTTGAGGGAGGTGGGATATGATGGTAGAGACTGAATTAATCTTGCTCAGGATAGGGATCAATGGCGGGTTTATGTGAGGGCGGCAATGAACCTCCGGGTTCCTTAAAAGCCAGTAAGTAAGTAAGTAAGTAAGTAAGTAAGTAAGTAAGTAAGTAAGTAAGTAAGTAAGTAAATACCTATTTTTAGAAAGGTAAATGTTACAAAAAAGTAAAGAATGCTACTGAACTTAGTTTGATTTCGAATATAGGTGATGCTTCAGAAGAGCAATTGATCCTTTCAATGCAGCTAAAGTTACAATCGGAATAATAGATGTAGGTATTCCAAGCCTCTTATACACATCTTTCATGAACATAGTAGCGGTACCTCTTGCTCCAACCAGAAGTCCGATTACTTCAAGCTCTTTTAGCTGGTATTTTTTGAGGTAATAGGGAATGGTAGGATTGTAGATATTCTTTTTTTCATTATCCACTTATGCTGGCTGTTCCTCATCCGTTTGTGTGAGGTGAATATATATTTTTAATTTGTACAACCGTTCTTTTTTGTTTTTGATTTAATTGATGTGCGGTTTATTTTAAATGTATTAAAAATATAGAAAATGTACAATAACGACGTAAAAAGGCTAAACAAAAGGCACTTAACCTTAAAATAGGCAACGGGAGCTAAAATAGGCAAAAAAGGTAAAATAAAAATTGGGCCTATCGTCCCCAAATGTGTGGAAACGTGTTTATCTCTAATAGGTCTTTCAAACCCTTGTTCGCCCAATTATGGAATACGGAGCACTAGGGTGGGATCCGTACAGACAAAACCAAATCGATTCAATAGAAAAGGTCCAACGCAAAGCAGCAAAATATGTCAAAATGGGAAAGGGACATGGTGAGGAGATAGTAAAAGATTTAGGGTGGGAACGTCTCAAATCAAGGCGACGAAAAACCAGACTCACCGCATTATTTAAGGCACAAATGGGACACAAAGCATGGACCGACATCAATGCTAGACTAGTAACACCTTCATACTTAGGCAGGGCTGATCATATTAGGAAGTTTAAATGTAGAAAACAAAGAACGGACGTGGCAAAATTTTCCTTTGTTAACTGCACAATAGTAGACTGGAACAGCTTACCTGCGGCAATCTTTCAGGATGGTCCTCTCAAAATCAATACATTTAATGAAAGGTTGAAAAGATTAGACTGACAATGTAATTTGTAGGTGCAGTGTAATTATCTAAGTTGTGTCATGTAATTAATTAAGTTGATATGTAATTAATTAAGTTGATATGTAATTAATTAAGTTGATATGTAAATAAATTAAGGTGATAAGTATTTAATTAAGGTGGTATGTAATTAAGTTGATACGTAATTAATTAAGGTGATATGTAATTACTTAAACTGGTAATAGTTGGGTGAAATAGGTTAGGTTTACTTTTGCTTATTATAGAAGTTATTATAGCATAGTTTTTATTTATAGTCTTAGGTTTATTGTATCTATTTATTTATAGTTTGAAGTAAATTTACGTTTATTTTATTTTTTATTGCTGTAATTATTGTATTATTGTAATGGTATTATTGCATATTATATACCACTGCCACCGGAGGTATACCCAATTGTAGTGTTAATAAATACATAAATACAAACACTCAGTTTAAAAAAGGCATTTTGCCTAACATCCGAGCTCTAGTAATCACCATTACATTCTGTTTTTCTTGCCACTAACCCTACTATTCTTCTTCTCCATCATGAATCTTACTCAGACTTACACATCTGACATTGCATGATTACAAATCATTACACAGATTTGAGCGTCCTTGTTTTTATCCTTGGTATGAGAAGTTCGTGACCAACGCCATATTTATAGTATGCTTACTAGGAAGAAATGGGTGGTCACCTTTATACAATAACAGCCGGAGAGCTATGAGATAGGATCATCGCTTCCTACACTGACTGGTAAGCGAGTTTCCGAGCAACTTTGAAGAAGTCAGAGACGAGAAAAATTGCATTTCCTAGTCCATGACAGAACCGAGGTCGTTCATTGCTTAGTTGCAGTATCAGCACAAAGAAGTCGTCTTTATTCTCTTGGGCTTTCAGTTCCTGTTGATGGCCATAGGAACAGACAGACTATTCAACCAAGTTTAACTGCAAAAGCTGTTCAGAGTTTGTGATACAACTCGACGTCATGAAGTAAATATAAAAAAAAAAAAAAATGCATTCTTTTAAATTTTATTTTAATAATAGAATACTGTAAAGTAAAGAGATAGGTTTGGAAGTAAATCCCGAAAATACAAAGTATATGATTATGTCTCGTGACCAGAATATTGTACGAAATGGAAATATAAAAATTGGAAATTTATCTTTTGAAGAGGTGGAGAATTTCAAATATCTTGGAGCACAGTAACAAATATAAATGATACTCGGGAGGAAATTAAACACAGAATAAATATGGGAAATGCCTGTTATTATTCGGTTGAGAAACTTTCATCATCCAGTCTGCTGTCAAAATATCTGAAAGTTAGAATTTATAAAACAGTTATATTACCAGTTGTTCTGTATGGTTGTGAAACTTGGACTCTCACTTTGAGAGAGGAACAGAGATTAAGGGTGTTTGAGAATAAGGTGCTTAGGAAAATATTTGGGGCTAAGAGGGATGAAGTTACAGGAGAATGGAGAAAGTTACACAACACAGAACTGCACGCATTGTATTCTTCACCTGACATAACAAGAAACATTAAATCCAGACATTTGAGCTGGGCAGGGCATGTAGCACGTATGGGCGAATCCAGAAATGCATATAGAGTGTTAGTTGGGAGGCCAGAGGGGAAAAAGACCTTTAGGGAGGCCGAGACGTAGGTGGGAAGATAATATTAAAATGGATTTGAGGGAGGTGGGATATGATAGAGAATGATTAATTTTGCTCGGGATAGGGACCAATGGGGGGCTTATGTGAGGGCGGCAACGAACATCCGGGTTCCTTAAAAGCCAGTAAGTAATAATAGAACACGTGGTAGGCTTAAGTCAAGAATACAACATACTTCCTTTGGGCCACGTAAATGACATAAACTTATACATTTTAAACAATAATTACGCTATTTTCTTTTACTATGTACACCACAATATCTAGATAAACAAATTAAAGTTTTATGCTATTAAATAGAATAACTATGGTTGGTTTCTGTCTTACGTATTACCAGAGACCGGAAGTTTAGGCATTAAGAATCATTAAAACAGGCAGCCAAAAAAAGCATCATAAATAGCTAAAATAGGTAGGTAAAAAGGTATTATAAATACTGTAGCTAAAATACGCAATAAAAGGCAATTATTACAAAAACCTTGCACTTTCCACAAAGGAATTTCGGCAGCAAGAAAAGCTTTACATAAGTCGAATGTAAATTGAGATTTTCGACTCGATGTTGCAATTACTGTTGGAAGCAAAGAAATCTTCTTCCCAGTAGCCTTGGAAAGTGCATTTTTGTGGTTGGTTGTACTGATATGTTACGATATGAAATATTTAGCTAGCTACAACAACGTCACAATGAAAACTGAAAGAAAAATAACCGTTAAAAATAACGTTAGACCCGCACTCATTGTTGCCTTGTCAAATAAACACAAGCGATAATTAAAACGCTTACTGTTATACATTTTTGCACGGCAGCACTCACTGTTGCAAAGAGAATATGAACTGCCTGAAAGACAATAATATATAGTGGCCACGTTCAATTAGTAGGCTAGCGGTGTCAAAGAGGACGGAAGCTTTGTAGTTTCAATAATTTTAATTATGTCGCGCTGTCCATTGTCAAGTCTTTTGAAGGCCGCTCCAATACTCCACGCGGAGTGTATGGACGGAAGCTTTGTAGTTTCAATAATTTTAATTATGTCACGCTGTCCATTGTCGTCAAGTCTTTTGAAGGCCGCTCCAATACTCCACGCGGAGTGTATGGACGGAAGCTTTGTAGTTTCAATAATTTTAATTATGTCACGCTGTCCATTGTCGTCAAGTCTTTTGAAGGCCGCTCCAATACTCCACGCGGAGTGTATGGACGGAAGCTTTATAGTTTCAATAATTTTAATTATGTCGCGCTGTCCATTGTCGTCAAGTCTTTTGAAGGCCGCTCCAATACTCCACGCGGAGTGTATGGACGGAAGCTTTGTAGTTTCAATAATTTTAATTATGTCACGCTGTCCATTGTCGTCAAGTCTTTTGAAGGCCGCTCCAATACTCCACGCGGAGTGTATGGACGGAAGCTTTGTAGTTTCAATAATTTTAATTATGTCACGCTGTCCAATGTCGTCAAGTCTTTTGAAGGCCGCTCCAATACTCCACGCGGAGTGTATGGACGGAAGCTTTGTAGTTTCAATAATTTTAATTATGTCACGCTGTCCATTGTCGTCAAGTCTTTTGAAGGCCGCTCCAATACTCCACGCGGAGTGTATGGACGGAAGCTTTGTAGTTTCAATAATTTTAATTATGTCACGCTGTCCAATGTCGTCAAGTCTTTTGAAGGCCGCTCCAATACTCCACGCGGAGTGTATGGACGGAAGCTTTGTAGTTTCAATAATTTTAATTATGTCGCGCTGTCCATTGTCGTCAAGTCTTTTGAAGGCCGCTCCAATACTCCACGCGGAGTGTATGGACGGAAGCTTTGTAGTTTCAATAATTTTAATTATGTCACGCTGTCCATTGTCGTCAAGTCTTTTGAAGGCCGCTCCAATACTCCACGCGGAGTGTATGGACGGAAGCTTTGTAGTTTCAATAATTTTAATTATGTCACGCTGTCCATTGTCGTCAAGTCTTTTGAAGGCCGCTCCAATACTCCACGCGGAGTGTATGGACGGAAGCTTTGTAGTTTCAATAATTTTAATTATGTCACGCTGTCCATTGTCGTCAAGTCTTTTGAAGGCCGCTCCAATACTCCATGTTATATTAATATATAGCAGCAATTAACAAAACGTGACAACGTCGCATTTTCATTTTATTATCGGTGCATGCAATAAAGATCTACAAATCTTAAAAGGAATGCCGCTGCCTAATAATTAAACGAGACTACTATACATTCGGTGAAGTCACTTTCATTGTAGCGGTTATAGAAATAAATTAAAATATACCTGTAAGCAATTTTAATGATAAATTAATAAATAATGGACAAATAATCAAAGAAAGGCAAAAAAACATTTATTTTGTAAATTAGGCATTGATATTAAAAAAGGCAGGAAAGGGCAACATAAAACTGTGACGTTTCAATCACAAAGGTATAATTCGTACAGATTTACTTTCAAAATGAAGATATATTTAACACATTTAAAAAGACATTCTGCCAAAGTTCCGGTCTCTGCTTATTACATATAAAACAAGAAGTGAAAGTAAATAAGCTGAACCAAATAGCCACAAAGTTACTCATTCAAAACTTAGGAATATTAAACATGGACTTCCCGATTTCACTTATAGGTGCATTATTATTTTCTAGTTTATATTAATGATTTTGCCTTCATTCACTCCCAGTGTTCTGCCAAAGACCAGGTTTTTCACTGCAAACCCAGCATTCTCCAATCTTTCCTACTTTCTGTCTTGTAGTCTCCGCATACAATCCATATATCTTAATGTCGTCTATCATTTGACATCATCTTCTGCCACTTTTCACCCATTCATCATTCCTTCCAGTGCATCCCTCAGTAGGCAGTTCCTTTTCCCGATCAGCTTTCTTCAATCACTCTTTCTAGCACAGCTTCATTCCTTATTCTGTCTGTCACACGCTCCATTCTTCTCCATATCCACATTTCAAATGCTTCTAGTTTTATGTTAACTTCTCGTAACGTCCATGTTTCTGCCCCATACAATTCCAATCTCCACACAAAGCACTTCAGTAGTCTCTTACTTAGTTCTTTTTCCAGAGGTACGCAGACTATGCTTTTTCTCAATTAAAAGCTTCCTTTGCCATTGCTATCCTCCTTTTGACTTCCTGGCAGCATCTCATGTTACTGCTTACAGTGCACCCCAAGTATTTGAAGCTGTTGTCTAAACTTTGACATCTAGCCTTAACCATAAAAATGTTATCCCACGCAATCTTATTTGCAGATGATACAAGTATGATTATCTCAAGCAAACAATACGATTACTTCGTAAACACTGCTAATACTTACTTACTTACTGGCTTTTAAGGAACCCGGAGGTTCATTGCCGCCCTCACATAAGCCCGCCATTGGTCCCTATCCTGAGCAAGATTAATCCAGTCTCTATCATCATAACCCACCTCTCTCAAATCCATTTTAATATTATCTTCCCACCTACGTCTTGGCCTCCCCAAAGGTCTTTTTCCCTCCGGCCTCCCAACTAATACTCTATATGCATTTCTGGATTCTCCCATACGTGCTACATGCCCTGCCCATCTCAAACGTCTGGATTTTATGTTCCTAATTATGTAAGGTGAAGAATACAATGCGTGCAGCTCTGCGTTGTATAACTTTCTCCATTCTCCTGTAACTTCATCCCTCTTAGCCCCAAATATTTTCCTAAGAACCTTATTGTCAAACACCCTTAATCTCTGTTCCTCTCTCAAAGTGAAGTCCAAGTTTCACAACCATACAGAACAACCGGTAATATAACTGTTTTATAAATTCTAACTTTCAGAATTCTGCTTTCGCTGCTAATACAATGTTAAATACAATGAACGAAAAGGAATTTTAAAATGTTACATTTTTGTTCGGATCAAATTCTTGCACATTAGAGGACAAAAATAAAATTCTTTATATCATTTATTATCCTAATACAATGCTCTCTTAAATTGACTGAGCATATTGGGAATTAAATCAACAACCGGTAATATAACTGTTTGATAAATTCTAACTCTCAGAATTCTGCTTTCACTGCTAATACAATGTTAAATACAATGAACGAAAAGGAATTTTAAAATGTTACATTTTTGTTCGGATCAAATTCTTGCACATTAGAGGACAAAAATAAAATTCTTTATATCATTTATTATCCTAATACAATGCTCTCTTAAATTGACTGAGCATATTGGGAATTAAATCAACGGCTTTCCCAAAACACACTATGGAATATTTAATACAAAACAATTTTTATCTCGAAAAGGAAGCAAAAATGAGCAAAATTGTATTGGACTTTTTTGTTTGAAATATCTCAAAGAATAACCCCCTGAAATTAATAACATTTCTCATGGTTCAACTTGTGTAATGAAATATGGATTAATATTGCGGGGCAATTCATCTGAAGTTAAACACATCTTTGTTTTACATAAGAAAGTCTAGAGAATGCGACAAATACTTTTTTGGGGCCACGCAAATGGCACAGTACTAAAACAATCCACACACCTTCGAGGAGCTTAAGATAAACATCACTGCTCCCATCCAGAGTGTGAACATCGGAGTGCTTCATAAGGTTGCTAGTAACATTGTGCAACGTGTGGACAATGCATTCAAACGGAGGGACATTATTTCCAACATATGCTGTAGCTGTCCACTACTGATTCTCTTTTAATTTGAACGCTCTGTATGTAGTTGCGAATTTGATAAAATTCATTTCTGACAAATTGTAGACTCGGTGACCAAACTGGGTATCGTGATTACATCGTGTAATCAAAGACATTCATACTGGTGAGGGGAGTTTCCTGTACATTGCTCTCTGTCTCGCTCATGTACTGAAGGTAAGCAGTGTCGGTACCATGTCGCTCTACAAACCCTCTGTCTCTACGAGCAAGAACAGAAGATTTCGTACAGAATGGGAAGAGGAATTTATTCGCTGTTCTGTCGAAGAAAATGTAATATGTTGCTTTGCTCAACAGTTCAATTAGTAGTAGTATATAGAAGCGACATTACAGGGCATTACATTGAATACAAAGGCATAAGAGGTATTATTATTATTATTATTATTATTATTATTATTATTATTATTATTATTATTATTATTATTATTATTATTATGTGTAGTTTATATATTTTGAAGTTTTATATCAGTTTTCATTTATATCTTTTGTTAAAATATGTATTTTAATATTATTCTCGCTAACTTTTATATCATTTTGTTACTATTTATTAATTTACTTGATTCAATCCTTTCATTTTCAAATACAATTACTTTTATCTCATTATGCCATGTAGTTTAGTCATCCATTTTATCCCGTCCATTCATTGTCATTATTGTCGTTGTATTATAATCTTGTATATCTTTGTATTACTATTTTATATGATTCCATTCTTCATTTATGATTCCATTATTTCATTTTTATTATCATTTTAATTAATTGCCATTAATTTAATTATTTCTTTGTACTTTTATTGTAAATTATTGCTAACGTTTGTGTTATATTGTTTATGCTGAACTGTAATTGGCCTCTGGCTGTTGTACAGCACATTAAATATAAGTAAATAGATAAATAAATAAATAAATAAATAAATAAATAAATAAATAAATAAATAAAATAAATTATTATTATTTATCAGCAAGTGTTACCATAATATATACGTGCCTCAATATACAGACCCACATCTTCCCTTGAATTATAAAATAATTACTACGCCATATCTCCATTTTAATTTCTTTTTAATCTTTTGATGACTGCTATATTATCAGTTATTTACTAGTTATTTAATAATAATAATAATAATAATAATAATAATAATAGTAGTAGTAGTAATAAATAATAATAGTAGTAATAAATAATAATAATAATAATAATATAAACTGATTGAATATTACGTACTAGTGTAGTAATGAAACGAGCTATTTAACTCCAAGAACTGAAATTAGTCATAAATCATCATGAAGAGAAAGATGACATAAATAAATGTAAGGAAGCCAGCTATCTAGTGGCGAACAAAATACCTAGTTCGTTCTCTTAAGCCTTCCAACGAAGGAGAGTTGTATAAAAGCGTAATGATCAAGGTGGCTGAAATAATTTGTTTAATGGAAGTTATTAATTAATTTTGAAAAACGGCGCATTTCCCGACTAAATATCCAGAAGGGAATTCAGGAAATTTCTGATTGTGTTCATGAGGAATATTAAAAAAAAAATAATAAAGCAAGAAAATTTGTATATATTTTTATGCTCGACCATGCCGAAATGTAGTAATTATACACCTGGTAGTAGCCCTTTAATGGACCTCATTAAAGTACACCTATTCATTATAATTCAGTTGTTCAGCCAATGAGAAATCTCCATTGTACTGACTGTACCATTATAAAACCGCAAGTATCGATTATTCTCGGATATGCAATCGAAAGACAATTAGCGAAAAGTCACGGAGGCTGGAAATCCAATACTGTCGCAGAAGGTTATGTTCTGTTACTATAATAATTAGCGTTAATTGTAAATAATATTCAAATAAATTCAATTTGTCATCTCGTTTTTCAATGTCTAATTTAATTTCAATGTTATATCAATATTAATATTTAGTTTACTCTCTAAATTATATCAAAGTCAATGTGGACATCTGTTCCTCGGAAAAAATCAATACTTTCGCGTCTGCGCACATTTCACAATTTACGAGGTATGCACAAGGTCACTTCCGCGCTTCAGTCACATAAGAATAAAATGAATAGATTACTTCTGAATAATTTCAAGTTAGAAATATGGTCGAGCATAAAAAGTCGTATGAAACTTGACTATAATTGTAATTAAGAAGGTCGTATGAAAATTATGAAACTCGCTTGCGCTCGTTTCATAAACATACTCGCGACTTAATTACTACCATTATAGGCTCGTTGCATAATGTACTATTATTGGTTCTTGATGACAGTAATGCCATTACTGATACAGTAAATCTTGCTATTTTTATTCAATGTTAGTACAGGAACCACCACTGGTTGTAGTTTTCATGCCATGTACCTCTCCCCCGTCTCCTTACTTCTTAGACTGTCTCTCGCGTGTAATCATTGCCGTTCGAGTTTTGACTGCCAGTGTATGCCCAGTACGTGCTCTACCAGGTAGGTCTCAGAATGGAACCCACTGCCGATATTGTCGGAGTGAGAAAGAAACACTTGCTCACATTCTGGGAGCCTGTCTTCATGGAGAACTACTGAGGAATAGTCGTCACCACAAGATTCGATCCCTCCTAGCATCGGCCCTACGAGGAAAAAACTACCAAGTAGAGGAGGAGGTCCATGGTTTGTGCACAAATGGATCTACAAGACGCATTGACATCATCGCTATCCCGACAAGATCAACAAGCGGATTCATAATTGATCCAACTGTAAGGATGGAAATATGCGAAAATCAACCTGCTGAGGTACATCAGGAAAAATGCGACATATACGACCCCACTATACCATATTATAAGGAAAAATATCATCTAACATCGATCGAAGTTATTGGATTACTGATTGGGGCTAGAGGAACCATCACAAAAAGATTCGCGCATTTTTGTAAGCAGTTTGGCCTAGGACAAAGTCTTGTCACTGAAGTATCTATGTCTGCAGTGAAGGGATCTATAAAAATCCTAAGAAACCATCTCTACAGTTATATAGATTGAGCTCTTTGCTATGGTGATCTGCTCACTTAAGTTGGGTCTTGCAACTGTGATCATCCAATAGTTAATAGATATTAGGAAATTTTATGTTTCTTCTGGAATTAATGATGTTTTGTTTAGTCTTTTCCAATTATTTCTAATTGTGCTATTTCTTATTCTTTTTCTTCTCCATTGTTTTATTTTTTTTCCATTATAACAACAATTTTATGGTAAGCTTTGTCTTCTAGGCAGCCTTCAGTTGGAGGAAGCGGAATAACATTTATTCGGAATAATTTTAAGTCAGTAAATTTTGGAGACGGCGCGTACCGTACTGAAAACATTCTTTCCAACTGTAATGGTTAAGAACTTAAAACAGTTGAATTAACACAGATTTGCTTGTTTGTTGTTGATAGCATACCCCGCAGGCACGCCTGCAGGTGATGATCAAATTACGTCATCTCACACGCTTCTGTGTAGGCTACTACGCTTTGATTGAGCAGGATGCGCGGAGGTTAGGGTCCACGTCTGGAGGAAAACAAGACTTACTAACAGCCGTTAAAACACTGCGAATTGCGCATGAAATGTTACGTCACTTTCAAAGCAATGAAGATAATAACGAGTCCTGATTAGACAAAATTTTTCTGACGAAAGCAAACAGAAGGGAAATGCAAAGTGAGATATTTCTCATTGCAGTGATGAATACTTCTTATGAAAATTCAGAAGGAAGTGGAACGCACGGAATGACTGCAATTAAATCTCTGGCATTCGTAACCCGGAATTTATTAATTATGTAACACGATTACAATGGAGATGATGAAGACAGAGTTGACGATGCTAATGAGGATATACGCAACGATACAGAAATGATGAGAAGAAGATAATAGCAATGATGATGGTGAAGAGAAGAAAGGAGAGAATAATGATAAGTAAGAGAAGTAAGATGACAATGAAGGAAGATGGAGAAAAGGATGACTGTGTAGAATGACAATGACGAAATTAAGCAAGCTGTGAAGACAGTACGAAGAAGGGAACAATGATGAAGAAAATATTGAATAAATTGAAGAAAATTATGAGAATTGTGAAGAAGAAATGGATGATAACGAATACGATAAAGAAGAAAATAAACATGATACTGAAAAAAGATACGAAGAAAAATTGGTGAAAGCTGCTGAAAATGAAAGGATCATGGAGATGATGATGATGATGATGATGACGATGATAATAATAATAATAATAATAATAATAATAATAATAATAATAATAATGCTTTATTTTTTCTGACACAGTTAAAGCCGTGAGGCCTTCTCTTCCAGAGGATAAAAAGGATATAAATGATAATATCACAGTCTAGTATATACAGTTACGAAGCTTGAGTTGTGAGAGTGCTAGGAACAATAGACTGTGCCGATACTATTTCGCATTGTCTGTAATGAGGCGATATTAGCGATCCTAGTGGTTAGCAACTACCTATGGATGCATATTTACTACGAATTGAGCTTCGTGACTGTATATACTAGACTATGATAATAATTAGTACAACAGAAAGTTAAGGATAACCTAAGACAAGATCTAAACAGAAAAAAAAATATGCATAAGCCAGAGGATTATCGAACTTAAATACCTACTTAAACTGAATGACAAATTAAATTATATGATTACTTTAAAAATTAGTTACAATTGTAAATTTTAATATATATCCTGGGACACTGTGAGCGTTCTAAAAAAAGATGTTTCACTTCAGACTTGAAAGCGTTTAATGTCGGGCAGCCCCTAACATCTGTAGGTAATGAATCCCAATGAATGATTGTGATGAAGCGGAAAAGGATGATGATAATGAAAAGAAATAATACCGATGAAAAGGAAAGGACAACTGATGAAAAAAGAAAGAAATATTGCTGATGAAAAGAAAATGAAGATAACGAAAAAAAAGGATGACACTAGTGAAAAAAAATAGAAATGGTGGTAAAAAAGAAAGATGATGCTGATGAAAAAGAAACAGAAATTGCTGATGGAAAGGAATGGATGATGAGTCCACCGCTGTGGAATAACGGTTGGCATGACTGACAATGAAACGAGCGGGTAGACGGAAACTGCACACTTTGATCCGGAAACTGCACACCGCTTTTCGAGGGGCCCACTAATTCTATCCGGATACTGCACACTGATTCACGAGGATTTTACTAATCCTACCCGGAAACTGCACAATTTACAAAACATGTTTCTTTTGCATTTGGCTGACTTTACATTGAAACTTCGCTTTCTTCCTTCCTTCATTGCTTTACAGTTTAATGTAAGTCTCAATTTGTATGTCCAAAAGCTGATTCACGAATTTATACAATGAAGGATGACTGCTGCAAAAACTGACAATAAAATGCTTGTGAAATGATTCACAGCTATTTGTTGTGCGAGTTCCATAGCGAAGAAATCCCCGACTTCCTCTGGATTCAAATACGTTATGCCAAAAACCATCCTGAGCCACTGTCCTATCTCACTGTCTTCTTTGGACTCCTTCGCCAGTCCTACACGCTGTATTTTACGCCACCATGCTTGCGCAAGATGGTAGCGGCAACCTACGAGTATAATAGGAACATATTTCCAAGTTTTCACCACTGTAGCTTGTATATCTAGTTCAAAATCTATTACTACATTAGATGGAGTGAAGTTTTTCAATTCCTTGGCTTTATAAAATTTACAATCCTTATATACCAGCACTAAACTTCTCCATTTACATTCAGATGTAAACAAAAGCTCCATTTCGAACAAAATTATAAGACTTTGATAAATTAAAACTATGTGTAGTATCGGCAAAGCAGGTCGAAAATATTTTGGTGTGCAGTTTCCATGTGACCAGGTAGAAAATGTTGGTGTGCAGTTCCTATATGACCGAAATCCAGGTAGAAAATTTTGGTGTGCAGTTTCCATATGACCAGGTAGAAAATGTTGGTGTGCAGTTCCTATATGACCGAAATCCAGGTAGAAAATTTTGGTGTGCAGTTCCTATATGACCGAAATCCAGGTAGAAAATTTTGGTGTGCAGTTTCCATATGACCAGGTAGAAAATGTTGGTGTGCAGTTCCTATATGACCGAAATCCAGGTAGAAAATTTTGGTGTGCAGTTTTCGTATGACCAGGTAGAAAATGTTGGTGTGCAGTTCCTATATGACCGAAATCCAGGTAGAAAATTTTGGTGTGCAGTTTCCATATGACCAGGTAGAAAATGTTGGTGTGCAGTTCCTATATGACCGAAATCCAGGTAGAAAATTTTGGTGTGCAGTTTCCATATGACCAGGTAGAAAATGTTGGTGTGCAGTTCCTATATGACCCAAATCCAGGTAGAAAATTTTGGTGTACAGTTTCCATGTGACCAGGTACAAAATGTTGGTGTGCAGTTCCTATATGACCGAAATCCAGGTAGAAAATTTTGGTGTGCAGTTTCTATATGACCGAAATCCAGGTAGAAAATTTTGGTGTGCAGTTTCCATATGACCAGGTAGAAAATGTTGGTGTGCAGTTCCTATATGACCGAAATCCAGGTAGAAAATTTTGGTGTGCAGTTTCCATATGACCAGGTAGAAAATGTTGGTGTGCAGTTCCTATATGACCCAAATCCAGGTAGAAAATTTTGGTGTACAGTTTCCATGTGACCAGGTACAAAATGTTGGTGTGCAGTTCCTATATGACCGAAATCCAGGTAGAAAATTTTGGTGTGCAGTTTCTATATGACCGAAATCCAGGTAGAAAATTTTGGTGTGCAGTTTCCATATGACCAGGTAGAAAATGTTGGTGTGCAGTTCCTATATGACCGAAATCCAGGTAGAAAATTTTGGTGTGCAGTTTCCATATGACCAGGTAGAAAATGTTGGTGTGCAGTTCCTATATGACCGAAATCCAGGTAGAAAATTTTGGTGTGCAGTTTCCATATGACCAGGTAGAAAATGTTGGTGTGCAGTTCCTATATGACCGAAATCCAGGTAGAAAATTTTGGTGTGCAGTTTCCATATGACCAGGTAGAAAATGTTGGTGTGCAGTTCCTATATGACCGAAATCCAGGTAGAAAATTTTGGTGTGCAGTTTCCATATGACCGTAATCCAGGTAGAAAATTTTGGTGTGCAGTTTCCATATGACCGTAATCCAGGTAGAAAATGTTGGTGTGCAGTTTCCATATGACCGTAATCCAGGTAGAAAATGTTGGTGTGCAGTTTCCATATGACCGTAATCCAGGTAGAAAATGTTGGTGTGCAGTTTCCATATGACCGTAATCCAGGTAGAAAATGTTGGTGTGCAGTTTCCATATGACCGTAATCCAGGTAGAAAATGTTGGTGTGCAGTTTCCATATGACCGTAATCCAGGTAGAAAATGTTGGTGTGCAGTTTCCATATGACCGTAATCCAGGTAGAAAATTTTGGTGTGCAGTTTCCATATGACCGTAATCCAGGTAGAAAATGTTGGTGTGCAGTTCCTATATGACCGAAATCCAGGTAGAAAATATTGGTGTGCAGTTTCCATATGACCGTAATCCAGGTAGAAAATGTTGGTGTGCAGTTCCTATATGACCGAAATCCAGGTAGAAAATTTTGGTGTGCAGTTTCCATATGTCCGTAATCCAGGTAGAAAATGTTGGTGTGCAGTTCCTATATGACCGAAATCCAGGTAGAAAATTTTGGTGTGCAGTTTCCATATGACCGTAATCCAGGTAGAAAATGTTGGTGTGCAGTTTCCATATGACCAAAATCCAGGTAGAAAATTTTGGTGTGCAGTTTCCATATGACCGTAATCCAGGTAGAAAATGTTGGTGTGCAGTTTCCATATGACCGTAATCCAGGTAGAAAATGTTGGTGTGCAGTTTCCATATGACCGTAATCCAGGTAGAAAATGTTGGTGTGCAGTTTCCATATGACCGTAATCCAGGTAGAAAATGTTGGTGTGCAGTTTCCATATGACCGTAATCCAGGTAGAAAATGTTGGTGTGCAGTTTCCATATGACCGTAATCCAGGTAGAAAATGTTGGTGTGCAGTTTCCATATGACCGTAATCCAGGTAGAAAATTTTGGTGTGCAGTTTCCATATGACCGTAATCCAGGTAGAAAATTTTGGTGTGCAGTTTCCATATGACCGTAATCCAGGTAGAAAATGTTGGTGTGCAGTTCCTATATGACCGAAATCCAGGTAGAAAATATTGGTGTGCAGTTTCCATATGACCGTAATCCAGGTAGAAAATGTTGGTGTGCAGTTCCTATATGACCGAAATCCAGGTAGAAAATTTTGGTGTGCAGTTTCCATATGTCCGTAATCCAGGTAGAAAATGTTGGTGTGCAGTTCCTATATGACCAAAATCCAGGTAGAAAATTTTGGTGTGCAGTTTCCATATGACCGTAATCCAGGTAGAAAATGTTGGTGTGCAGTTTCCGAGGCCCGAAACGAGCGGGCCCGGGTCCAAATCCTAGTTGGGACAAGTTAAATTTTTTTAAATTTAAATTATGGTTAATTTAACGACGCTCGCAACTGCCGAGGTTATATCAGCGTCGCCGGTGTGCCGGAATTTTGTTCCCCAGGCGTTCTTTCACATGCCAGTAAATCTACTGACATAAGCCTGTCGCATTTAAGCACACTTAAATGCCATCGACCTGGGCCGGGATCGAATCCTCAACCTCAACAACAGAAGACCAGCGTTATACCGACTACGCTACAAGTTATCTCTAATAAAAGGAAATGCTGGGTAATTTTCCGGGGTTTTTGATTTTGATATCAGTAAACACGAATGGACTATGTACGAAGGGTACTGTTAGACAAGGGTACTGTTGCAAAGTACTGTGAAGTGACGTGAATAAATTGGCATGTATAAATATTATTTAAAGACAAATAGTTTTTTTTTCTTTCTTTTGCTCACTCCTTTGCCTCAATCTTAATATATTTTATGCTCTACCATACCGAAATGTAGTAATTATAGACCTCGTAGCAGCCCTTTAATGGACCTCATTAAAGTACACCTATTCATTAAAGTTCAGGTGTTCCACCAATCAGAAAATACCATTGTAGCAATATGAAAGAGCAAGTATCGATTATTCTCGGATATGCAATCGAAAGACAACTAGTTCTGTTACTATAATAATTAGCGTTAATTGTAAATAATATTCAAATAAATTAAATTTGTCATTTCGTTTTTAAATGTCTAATTCAATTTCAAGGTTATATCCAGATTAATGTTTATTTTACTCTCTAGATTATATCAAGGAAAATGTCGATATTTGTTTCTCGGAAAAAATCAATACTTTCGCGTCTGCGTACATCTCACAATTTACGAGGTATTGCACAAGATCAGTTCCGCTCCTCAGTCAGATAAGAATAACATGAATACATATGAATAATTTCAAGTTAGAAATATGGTCGAGCATAAAAAGTCGTATGAAACTTGACTATAATGGTAATTAAGACGCTCGTATGAAAATTATGAAACGAGCGCAAGCGAGTTTCATAAACATACTCGCGTCTTAATTACTACCATTATAGGCTCGTTGTATAATTTACAATTTCATTAACCTCTTAACTTCAATTTCCTTACAAAAATCGTCAACAGTAATCATTCACAATGAAAATTAAACATAACGTAAGCGTTAACTTAACGTTACAGTAAAATCAAGAAGTCATACCATCATTCACGATGGGAACATAAACATAACAACAAACATACTTGGTAACCACGGAAACATAACAACGACGCCATTTCCTCATATTCTGTCGTATACTTCAGCGCTCCACGATTGTGTTCTGTTTGCAAATCACGTAAGCATAAGCATGAAAGTCTAGAGTTTGCAAACTTTCATGTTAACGTCTTAGGGTAATGTTTATGTCAATGCTTATGTGAATCATTGTGAATGATCCCATTTGGTAGCCTGGGCGCAAACTTCTGTGTTTATGTTACGGTTATGTTTAATTTTCATTGTGAATGAGCCTTAAACGTGTCCGTACATTCACGGCAGGCTTAATGTAACTATACTTACAAACAATCGAGCATCGCGAATGGTTTGATCAGGTCGCCACCAGGAAGACTGCGGACGTGACGTGGCAGCCTATATACAAGACAACAATAGTCGCATAATACTATTACCAGCCAGCTTTGTCAGACGAATTTGACACGCCAGAGCGGGCAGATAACCGCCGCTATCGCCAAGTGCACGGCCGCGTGGCCTTCAGGGTGCTTATGGCTTTAATTATTATGTCTCAAGTCGGTTTTGATTGTCCCTGCGGCTAACCTTAGTGATATCTGGCACGGGGACGTATGTACGTCTTAAATCATCATCACAGGGACCCTTCGGGATTGTTACAGTCATGGCCGCCCAGACTCTGGGGCCACGGAGACAGGCATCTGCCCCGGATCACGAATACAGACCGTAATATACGAAACAATGAAAACATTTATATAGCTCCAGTTGTAAACACCGCTTTCTGTGTCCTCAATTTAAGATGTAGCGCAATCATGTTTATGTGTTTTTCAAGGGAAAGAAACGTTAATAGGCTAAAATAATGCACTAGTTCATCGATTACTAATAACTGGGAATTACAATTCCCTTGAGAGCAAGGAAAAAAGAAAGAGATAGGCTACATACCAGACTACGAATAGAAGATCATCACTAAAAGAAGAGACGAATACAACTTTTCGAATGAATTCGACTCATTTACTATACAAAGTAGGGGAGAGTCGGGTAGTATCGGACATCGGGTAATATCGGACAGTGAGTTTCTTTCATCTATCACACGATGATAGTACCTGATTGACGTGGTTACGTTTCTGTGATGGCGCATAGAGAAACGTAACCATGTCATTCAGGTACTACCATATGGTGGTAGATGAAAGAAACGCACTGTCCGATACTACCCGATGTCCGATACTACCCGAATCTCCCCTAATACGTGGCCGGCATATTACTACCAATAAAAATCTCATGTGTCCCATACACCATTTATCATAACATAAAACTTTATTTCCCCATATACAGAATGAACCGTAAGTAATGTTAATTCTTCATCCTATACAGTTTCAGTTGCTAGAAATTGGAATTCGCTTCCGAGTGATATAAGGGGTTGTTGGACAATAGCTTCATTTAGGTCAAAATTACATAAATTCTTACTTAACAGATGAATTGCTGATTAATATTTGTTACTTATAATGAAACTAACATCTGTCCATTCTTATTATTATTATCTTTAATTTCTCTAAATAGATTTACAAAACCTCTAATGGCAATTACATTAATATTCTCATTATAGAAATAGAAATATATATATTCTCCCTGTAACATAGTCCTAGTAAGCTTATATTAAATTAATTTTCATCATTTTACTAGCTATCTCAAATATTAAATTAATTATAATTCATTGAATTAAATTAGCTCATAAATTAAGTTACTACTTTACCTTATAGATTTATCTAAATTTAAATAAATGTGTAGTGAAGATTATTGCTGGAGAACCTTTTAAGTGTAGTGAAAATATTTGTAATTTAAATTTATGTATTGTATTGATTAAGGCTGGTTGAGTGGAAGAGAAGGCCTTATGACCTTAACTCTGCCAGCGAAAATAAAACATTATTATTATTATTATTATTATTATTATTATTATTATTATTATCATTATTATTATTATTAATTTCAGAGGGTTGTTCTTTGAGATATTTCAGACTAAAAAGTTAAATACAATTTTGCTCGTTTTTGCTCCCTTTTAGAGATACACATTATTGTTTTATATTAAATATTTCATAGGGCGTTTTGAGAAAGCAATTTATTTAATTCCCAATGTGCTCACCGAATTTAAGACACTATGATAATAATGATATTACATTATTTTATGACGCACTAGACCATATTTATTGGATACGATATATATAATACAGCCCACTATAGCCTACTTTTGCGGACCTAACAAACCTTCAATAGGTCCTAATTTAAAAAATATATATGTCGTTTATTTACTTATACATATATCTCTTAACAATTGCAACAACTGGCAAATGCTTTAATAACAACTCAAGATTGAATTTCGGTTTTAACAGATTTTCCAACATAACAGAACATTGTTTATTAAATTCAGAGACTGGTAACTTAACAACAAAGAAATAATAGCATCATGCATGGCCTCCCTCGACGAATAATTTTTATTCAACGTATTCTTTGTTTTTTTTTGTAGCATACACAGTATCTAGATAACAAAACTAATCTAAAAAATTTTTCTCCGTTCCATTACTCTTTCATCGTATAAAACTAAACACGCTAAACAAGATATAAGAACAAAAAGCGAAATTTTAACTTAAAACTTTTATCAAAAAGTTTTAATTTATTCAATTACGAACTAGTTAGCCACAAAACAATGTATGAATCTTTGCCGAAATTTCATGTTTAAACCTCGGGCCAGAGGCTCTCGGCAGCAACTCCGTAGCCCTCGCTATAGACATCTTCATTAGCCGTTGGTACATAAATTACTAGAAAAAAATTTAGTTTTGTCCTTTAAATGTGTAGAAATTTGATCAGAACAAAAGTAATATTGTAAAATTCCTTTGCAGAACGAAAAGTTACATTTGTTCGGATCAAATTTCTGCACATTTCAAAATTATTTTCAATCGTTTATTAAAGAAGTTTGTAATGTTGATCCTAAAACAATATTAGAGTAACAACTTTAAATACAAAACAAACTTTAGGCTACTCACAATGCCTACAAATTTTGAAGTTTGAATCGATGTTTCCTCTGCCACTACATACCTGAGATCATACCCATTATTATTTTCAGTAATTATAAATTTACAAAAATCTAAACGTGTTTATGTTCAGTGCGGGGTTGGTAAAGTAAGTCCCTACAGTAAAAAGTGCGGTAAACTGAGTCCCTGCCAAAAATGGTTTATAGGTAAACTGAGACCCTGCCGAAAAAGATACAGGAAAACTCTGTCCCGGCTAAATTTCGTCACGACAAAACCTTACCTTGCACTTTTTCCAGGCTTGGAAGTGGTAATCAACTGGTAAAACTAGGCTACTAGTTGGTTGATGTGGTTAAAAGTTTTGTCTCATTTTATTATTAAAAACACTGTGTGGTAAAAACATTTTATCACTTTACTTTAAAATCGTCTAGGAAACTGCCAAATCCTTACATTATTTTAAAGGTATAGGAAGGAACTTGAAACTCATTTGACGAATTGAATTCTTGTACTATCTTCATTCACCGTGTCATTTTTTTCCCTTAAAATTCTTCCTTCGCTTCAATTGTTTTTTTTCTTTCTATCCTTGTCTCTCAATGAAACATAAGAGTTTGACTGGATGTCCTTCAATGCATCGATAGAAGTTTATATACTTTCGAATGGTTACGGTAAAATAATGCATTCAAGAGAGCATGCAAAAAAAAAATCGCAGTTTTTTGTGGTTCTGTTAGTTGTGGATGCGAAATAGGCCCAAAGAGATAATGGAAATGGCGCATATAGTACGAGTATGTCTGAAAGATGTAAGTTTTTTTATTTATTTTAGTAAGTTATTTTACGACGCTTTATCAACATCTCAGGTTATTTTGCGTCTGAATGAGATGAAGGTGATAATGTCGGTGAAATGAGTCCGGGGTCCAGCACCGAAAGTTACCCAGCATTTACTCATATTGGGTTGAGGGAAAACCCAGGAAAAACCTCAACCAGGTAACTTGCCCCGACCGGGAATCGAACCCGAGCCACCTGGTTTCGCGGCCAGACGCGCTAACCGTTACTCCACAGGTGTGGACAAGATATAAGTAATCATCAGGCTTCGAGACTTTGGACCCGATACAATAAGTTTACTGTGCACGTACTATAAGTTGTTGACTCGCTGCAGGTAGATAGAGATGTGTTGAGGTAATAACGTTGCTATTTAGAGGAGTACCGTAGTATGGGGAAACACACATATGTAGATTCTGAAACTAAATATACATTACCCAATGATAATGTCAAAAGAATGTGAAAAGCATTTATTCTTCTTTCCTTTATAAGCATTTGTGTTTAATTATACACATTGTTAATGGTGGAAATAAACATGCAGCAATTTTGATTTTTTTTTATCCTATTGCTCGTCTTTAGGAAGTGCAGTTACAGTACCGAAATGCAATATACCTACTACAAGATACATTCTCAGTGTCTCAAACGTAAATCTTTTTCTGTTATCTGCCAAAGTTTGCTCTACGTCGCATGACGTGATAGGAGCAAAACGACAAAACCTAACATCATTGCAGTCTCTAAGAGACAGTCCTTTATTCTCGTGGGACTCTATGTGCACTAATTTGCTGTTTATGTTACACAATGTTCCATAACAGTTATTTTTACATAAAATTGATTTACACTTCTGTTTTGACGTTCAGTAACCGGTGTACTTGATGTCTCATTAATTCTCTGCATCATTTTCTAAATTAATTTGATTGCTTCCGTCATCTTTTGCTCTGACTTTTCTAACCGTGTAATAGTTTCAGACACAGTTTGTATGAAAACCAAATTATTCGTCAGAACCTTCAAATCCGAGCGTTTTTCTTTGCGTATTTGTTGGCATTCATTCTACAGTACCCCCACCCACTGTACGCTTTACCACTATACTCAGTACGCCGTTATGCGGATTTCCCACTGAACTGCTCTATTGGGTCCGAAGTCTCGAAGCATGATAATCATGGTATATCATGAATAAAAACAACTACTAACTTTAAAACTATTTACAAAACTAAGACAGCATAATAAATTAAATATATTATGTCCACTAATTTTTTGTCAGCTATATTAGGACTCAGTTTACCTATACCCTTATGATCCTAGGGACTCAGTTTACCTATAATGAAATAAGAAAACTATTCGGGACTCATATTACCTAGCCTCGTTGAATGGGATCCTGTGGGAGCAAGAAATTCATTTTGGACTATAGAAGAACACTTTACAGAGACAATTCCTGGAACAATTCAAACTGCCACCAAAGTGCTCCCAAAAGAAGAGACAGAGAGGAACCTACACTAAGAGAGAATGTGTAATTATCAGACTGCTAAATTGAAAATTGCTCCTTTTAGCAATTAACCACGCATCGGCTCCCATGCTTCCACTGATTCGAAAACTTCGTCCTCCGTGCCACTCAGCCCTAGACCTTGCAGAACACGATACGCCTGACTTATCCAAGGATTTTTTTTCCTTCCCAAGTTCTCGGTTACGGACATCGCGTTTTTACTTCTCTGCAAATTAGCTGTGTTCACTGAAACAGGGTTGTAAAGCGCCACATGTGGCCATTCATTCGGCACTGTAATCGTACCTTTTAGGAATCTCTTAAGGGCTCTATACACGCAAAGACTTATATGGAGGTAAGTCTGTGCACATATACAGTTAACTCTGTGCAAACCTAAATCCACAAGCAAGTCTCCTCGTGCATGGGTGAAAATTATTAAGGCTTTTGCCCTTGAGAGAAGCCTCCAGGCTTTTACGACTGCTTGAGGTTTTCCGACTGCAGCGCTGTTCAAATTAAGCGGCAGAAAAGTAAACTTAGAAACAAACGATAGTGCGAGCATCTAGTCAAGATTTCATTGTTATGTTTTGAAGTTCTCTGTAGCGACATGGTAGCAATGAAAGTATAGATATAAGAACTATTCTCATGCATTTCTCTTAGAGTACAGAAATATATAAACCTTTTCTATGCTTATGGAAAATCAAATGAGTTCTAATAACATTTATAACAGCGAAACTACGAGTACATTATGTATGTATGTATGTATGTATGTATGTATGTGTATGTATGTATGTATGTATGAATGTATGTATGTATGTGTGTGTATGTATGTATGTATGTATGTGTATGTATGTATGTATGTATGTGTATGTATGTATGTGTGTGTATGTATGTATGTGTATGTGTGTATGTATGTATGTATGTATGTATGTATGTATGTATGTATGTATGTGTATGTATGTATGTATGTGTGTATGTATGTATGTATGTATGTATGTATGTATGTATGTGTGTGTATGTATGTATGTATGTATGTATGTATGTGTATGTATGTATGTATGTGTATGTATGTATGTATGTATGTATGTATGTATGTATGTATGTGTATGTATGTATGTATGTATGTATGTATGTATGTATGTATGTATGTGTGTGTGTATGTATGTATGTATGTGTGTATGTATTTACACTGCAAATAGGTAATACCCGGTGGCAGTGGTAACTAATTACACTCAATAATGACAATTAATAATAAACACAATTAATAAAAAATAAATTAATGATAATACCAATAATAATAATTAATACCAGTAAATAATAATAATAATAATAATAATACTAATAATAAATATTAATAAATGCTAATAATAAATAATAATAGTAATAATAATTAAATAAATAATAATAACAGTACAATAAAATTAACATGGCGCATCCTAAATTAAATGAAGCACGATCACTTAAAATAACATTTAAAGTAAATCTAATTTGTATCTTAACCCTAAGTTCGAGATAAAACCCAAGAGTATGATATGTTCATACATGCACAAGTACCTTTCAGCACTACACTCATTTCGCTGTCATCTCACTCACTGCACTGGTACTATGACACATTTCACTGATACTATCCTGATTACACTAACACTTCAAATACTTTGCTCTACCACTATAAACTATAAAACTTCACTGACACAAACACACTTCACTGATACAACACTTCAAATAACAATACATCAATTACACCCATTAAATTATATATACTGTTTAAAAATGGTGCTAAGGAATCGTGAACAAATAAACGGAGAATCACGGAGCAATATTAGTTCTGGAGAGATCGCATTACTCCATGGAAAATAATTTACTTCAAAGACGTCTTGCATCTTTTTGGTGAACTATAAGTCGAAGACGTAAGTCTGAGTGTGTATGGGCAATCATCCAATTCAGACATTCCTCCCGGACATACCTCCCGGAGGTAAGTCTGTAAACACTTATCTCCAGGAAAATCTTTGCGTGTATGGGGCTCTTTACACTCGACAGACTGGTTTCACAAAACCGTTCTATACAGATAATTAATGTGGTTAAGTGAAAAAGGAACTGTTAATATCGGCTCTTCACAGGGAACCGTGTTAGGTCCTCTTTTGTTCAGTATAGAGGATGATTCGTAATTGAAGAGTCCACTGCAAGAATGATGGATGTCATTTGGAATACATTTTGCAGGAGAAGCAATTGAAAGTTTGAAATGCTTAGCGCTCAAAGCTTAACTGAGATTTTCCGATCATTACTGGACAATGACTATCAGTGTTAGATTAGATTAGATTAGATTTATTTATTTAACCTGGTAGAGATAAGGCCGTCAGGCCTTCTCTGCCCCTCTACCAGGGGATTACAACTATAACATGAACAATAAGATTACAATTAATATTAAATTTACAATTACAATTACAATAAAAATTAAAGTACGACAAGAATACCTGATTAATGAAAGCTAGACATTTTATCATAGAAGTTAAGAACAAAGAATATTTTTGTATTTACTAAATTACAAATTAAACCTACAATAACAAAATTCTATAGTGATGAAATTACCGGATATTGAGATATTTTGTGGTAGATTAAAAGAACTATTTACAAGAAACCATGTCTGAACGAGTCTCAATTACTGACCAAGTGCCTAGTAAGTTTGCGTTTGAATTGAATTTTATTTCGACAGTCCCTGATGCTAGCAGGTAACGAATTCCAGAGTCTTGGCAGGGCTATTGTAATGTAGTAGTGTAATGTAGTGTAGTGTAATGCCATATAACTCTGTATGTACATTCTAGATGTCTTAAGCTATGCATTGACAGTCTTGGTTCATTTTCGACAAGAAAGTGACATCCATCATTCTTGCAGTGGACTCTTCAATTGTATAATATAAAGTATTGTGGAGTATTCTATATTCCAATATAAATAGATTTTATCATATTTATATATAGCCGTGATGGTTTTGTTATCGAGATGTGGCATCACTGAGGGACGCGCGAGTTGCCGTTAACAAACGATACCACTCAGCGTATTCCGAATCTCAGCGCTGAGCAATCTGATGGCATCACGGTGTTCCGAATTTCACCGATGGCGTCACTGATGCTCCACCGGTGTCGCACCAGTGCCATCAGCTTGCAGAGGTGGTGGCAGTCTCCATCAGCCGCCATCAGTGAATCTGATTGGTTCTCGTATAGGGCGGGAATTAGTAGACGAATGACATAGTGCACTGTTGTGTCATGGCGGCGTGTTCTGCTGTATTGTTTGTAATGAGCACAATATGTTAATGGCTTATGAGCGAACATGTCAACGGACCAGTTATTACTACCGGTTCAAGAAATTAATTGTTTGTGCTCTCTTTTCTTTGAACGATATGGCAATACGGAAATTTCGCAAAATTTTGCTAGCGTAGCACAGACAACAACTTGTACAGTCGCCATGACAGCCATCGATCCTTCCAGCAGTTTTGTTCCTATTTCGCTGCAGCGTGACGTCATTGTTGTCCACCGGTCCGGTGAGATTCGGAAGACGCTGATAGTCAACACGGTTGAACACTTGGCTATTTCAAGATAAAGCATCTGCGCATTACCGTCATGTAGTGAAACGTCATTTGAATGAACGGTATCCAGGGAGATGAAGTGGACGCAACGGGCCTGTTGCATGGCCGACGCGATTGCGTAAACTCAATCCCTGCGACTTCTGGTTGTGGAATCACATGAAGGGATTAGTTTATTCTCAACAACACGCCACGAGAGAGCATCTATTGAATGTAATAAGTGGCTGCAAGAAATACAATTCGGGGCATTGTTCAAAGAGCAAGACATTCATGGCGGAGGAGGGCGGAAATTGTGTTGTGAAGTGAAAGGTGGACATTTCGAGCATCTTCTGTGAATTTGCAATGTACATATAACCACATCACTAAACAACACTCTCAGAAAAGTAGCTGTTATCTTTTTCTAACTGTTACAATCATTATCTACATAAAGAAGCGGGCACGACCATAAGTTTATATGAAAAAAAAAGTTTCATTTTTAGTATATAATACTCTGCACTACTTTATGGTACACAATCACGACTCACCCTGTATATGGTTATACTAATATTACAAAAAGGTAATATTTATTCCTTTATAGATGATACCTTTGTCATATTTACTGGACGTTGCTGGGAACATATTTTTAAAAAGGTAATGTTGGCTCAGATTCAATCGAAAATGCTTAGATTCTAACCTATTATAGTCGTGTCGCTGTTATTTCCAGCGTGACTCCTCCTCTTCGCTTACGCCATAAAGTCTAGGTAAATAGTATCGTTCGCCATTTTTGTTCTTTCGTTGCCAAGCTACTAGACGAGGAATCTTTTTGCCGCACCGTTAAACATTATCATGTCGTAGCTCCTATGATAATAAATCAAACGCACTGTAATTGAGCGGCATATAAAGTTCTCGTGTGCTTTCTGCGAACGCCAACGAAAGACCCAAAACGGCGGGCGATTATATTAAGTATTTATCGAGCCTTAGGAAGTGCATAACGTCATCAGCAGCGACACAATTAAATACAGCAGACCTGCCACGTGATTGACTGCCGGAAATAAGAGTGAACCGTGAGTAATGTCATTAATTTCAGAGGGTTATTCTTTGAGATATTTCAAATTAAAAAGTATAATACAATTTTGCTCGTTTTCCTTCCTTTTCGAGATAAAAATTGTTTTATACGAACTTTTATTTTGGGAAAACCATTGATATTCCCAATACTGAGTAGTCAATTTAAGAGCGCAGTGTATTATGATAATGAATTATTGAAAGAATTTTAGTTTCGTCCTTTAAATGTGCAGAAATTTGATCCGAATAAAAATAACTTTTCTTTCTGCAAAGAACTTTATAATGTTCTTCACCGTAACTGACCATCAAAGAAATATGGACACAAGAGATAATCTTGACATAGGCTACATCGTCTAAATGCCGAAACCAGGAAGGTGTCGATCAAACTATCAAGAGTATCTTTAGATTCACGGAAGTCTATATCGTCTAATCCTAATACTGTAGTTCATGATGATGATGACGATGATGTAAATGTAAATTTAGCTCTGAACGAATTCTCCAGAGCGAGGCCCTCGGGTTCCCGGAGTCTCAAGAGCCTCTTCAAGCCACGATGAGGGCTCCGTCGCACACTCATAAATTCTGAAGCCCGACTCTGACTCTGACACCAAAATCCCTTCCACGTGTAACATATTTTTCAGGTGGTTTTATGTTGACGTCACTTTCTCTGTTCCACGTGGATGTGACGTCACGGCACGGTGAAACACGGCTCCGGTAACATGTGCATATCGATTTTAGCCGTACAGGTGTTTCTTTTCCGAATCCACCTCATAAATTGTTATAAAACTTTTAATGCTGTACGAATTAAAAGTGTGTAACTTTGTAGTTCAGCTTTATGTACACTGTATAACCAGTGTTCAAGCGATATTTTCAGTCAGAAATATTACTCTAAATTTTTACAAGCTTAAGGGCTTAGGTACAGCTTACAGCAGTAAATTTTTTGGAAATATTCAACATTTTTTCCTCCTTTACTGTATCTTCTACAATAATTAAAATGGGTTGTAAAACACTGTCCTTCTGCTATATGAAAAAAAAAATATATATATATTTTTTCAAAATTCTAAATCAGTGATGTCAACTGATGTCCATAGGAGCAAGCGCGCGCTTTAGAGCCCAGGAGAGCCTGAGCGCTTTACAGCGGAAAGGAAAGAGAGACGAAAGAGGTAATATATGCCGCTTAGTCGAGCTATATACAGGGATGGCCAGCACTGATTCAATAGATAAAGGGAAGAGAAGTTATTAAAACTGTATCCATGTTAATTTTTAGATTTGTCTGAGAAGTATAAGTGCATTATAAGAATTTAAGTTTTTATTTTAATGTTCATTTTTCACAAGTTTGCTTTTTTTATTCAAAAGGAATATTTTCTCAACTTTTTTACAGAAAAGTGAAATTTTCAGATATGTTTGTTTAGTAGCCTTACAGGTACTAAAACAATGTTTTCGTAAATCTAATATATCGTAAATGCGTATTACTGAAGATAGTGTATTAAAATGTTTGAAAATATTCGGATGGAAAATGTTTGGAAGGAAATGAATTAACAAAGCAAATACTGTTACATCACAAACAAAAGATATGTGCTTATGTGTTGGTAAAACGTCAGCTCTATAGCTTCAGCAGATTTCGAGATAATTTAATATTCTGATAACAGAAATTTGCGCACCAATATCACCTGAAAGCATAATGCGATAAGAGTTTTATTATGTAATATTAGTTACACTTAAAACTTATACAGTACCTAGGTAACTTTGCTTTGTACTATAATATTGTTTTGATTACTTTTATAAGGCTAAAGATACCATCAATACCAATTTCAACTTATCATGGCATATTCAGTGTCTGTCTTTGGGATAACACTTTCTTTATGAATGATGTGTTTAATTCACTTAGTACAGTATAGTTGCAGTTATTATGGAATTTGTGTGAATATTCCTTCTTTACTCTTTATTATGTTATTAACGTTTAAAACACAGCTGCAATATTAGGCTACGAAATAGGTGTTAGTACTTTCGTTTTACAGACAATATAGAAAATAACAAACAGAAAGAAGCCATATAAAAATAACGAAATAAAATTTCACGTTCCGTTTGAAGTTTGTGCACCACTGTTTTCTTAATCCAACAGGCTGCTTAGTCCTCCTAGCATACCTAGCGCTTGATGCACGCGCACGACGTCAAGGTCAGAAAAATGCGCTTGCTTTGACATCACTGTTCTAAATGGTGGCAGTTCACTGTGCAGTGATGAAGCTTTTCCCTCATAACTCATAAACTTGTTAACTTTTTCATGTTCTCTCTCTTTTATTTTATTGCTGAAACTCATGTTTACAGCTACATTTCTTAATAAATAATATATTTTTTATTTAGTGTTAGAAGAAAATACTGATATTTGACCATTTTTAAAATGAATTTATTTTTTATCAGACAGTCTATCAAAGGTAGAGAAGTGATCTTGCATTATATTGTAGATATGACATACATAAATACACAAAAAAATTCATCACAGAATGTTGGATAGTTACTGAAATTAAAACCCTATAAATGTGTAGTAGTGCAAGAACTTAAACCGAGTGGGCTTGTATGTAAGACAGTGACGACTCGTGATATATTTTGTATGTACGATATGAGATTGACGACTGATGACCAAGATAGAAACTAATATTAATAATAATATAATATTAGTAGTAATAATAATAATAATAATAATAATAATAATAATAGAGCATGCAAAGAAATACAAGTAGGCCTATGTTAGTCTTTGACACAATATTCTGGAATTGGCAATTTATTAGTAGTGAAGTTCGATTCTCCTCCCCTTTTTAGTTGTGAAGATGGCTCCAAAGCAATTATACTGTCCGACATTTACCGATGCTCCGTCATACGTTTGTGCAATTAATTTCTTGCTACAGTTAAATTCTTCTAAATGATCAAATACAACTTCAGATATTCTTTCGGCTGCCCTGTCGTCTGAAAGTCTTTCTCATTAAAACTTCTGGTCCTGATTTCTTTCTGGTCCGTATTAGTCTATATTTATTGCAAATTTTGACAACAGTAAAAGCAATGTCTCACATCAGTCTAGCAGCCGATTTTCACATTTTATTCATTCACGTACTATTGCGTCAATTGTGAACTCCAAAGATGCTTGGTTAACGATCCAGTAACTAGTGACTCGTTAAATTCTTCCTCTGCAACCCGACAATCCATTAAATTTAAACGTCCACCAACTAATGAAGGAATATATTATTTATAGGTCTGTTTTCTTGCAACCCAGCATGAGACAGTAAAAGAACATGAATAGTGGATATTTATTATATTCTTTGAATTATCCAATTATCCGTCCTATTTCATTATGTTATATTAACATGCAATAGTCTATGGAGTGCAGTGAAATGAAATATAATTATAAAGGAAAAGAAGAGTGAACTCTCTTGTTTGCAGATTCCTCACGCAATATATTGTGTTGTAAGACAGGAAATATTAACGCTAGTCTGGTAAACGAACACAAGAAACTCTACAGTCCCTCTTTTTGCGATAGCGCCTTAAGATCGCAGCAATTACAGAAGCAATAACCCGGCAGACGGGCAAGAAAATAACTTCCGCATTCACATGTGATAATCCACATTTCTGCGGTCCTCAGATGTTGTGGCATTCCTTAGCCTAGGGAACGATCACCAGTCCCGAACATGGAGGGAATGCTGCGTCTTGGTCAGTTAGATTCCGACTGACGGCGTGTTACCGGAGACAAAAATTCATATCTTGGTTCGGAATTAATCATCTGTAGGGATGGAACTTCGGACACCGAACCTATTAAGGAATTAGGTACAACTTACAGCAGTAAAATTTTGAAAATATTCAACATTTTTTCCCTCCATTACTGTATCTTGTACAATGATGAAAATTAGTATGTGTAAAATACTGTCCTTCTGCTATATGAAAAAAAATGTTTTTACGGTTTATAAAAATTATTCACATTTTATTTTTCAAAATTCAGTTCGCTGTGCAGTGATGATGCGTTTCTCCATACAGTAGAACCTCTATTATCCGTGGTAATGAAGGGGTTGGACTGGACGGTTAATCGAAAAAATCGGATAATCCGTACCAAAAAAATTTTTATAAATTAAGTGTATAATACACAATTTCGTAATTTCCTTTGTGATCTTGTGTTAACGTGCTATGTAGTGGATCAGGAGCTCATTAAAAGTTCGGTTGTCAACGACGGGTGCTTAAGGGCCAAGGATTGATGTTTGATGATTGTCTGCGGAAAGATAGGAACACTTGAAGTCTCGTGTTGTAGATTTACGTACATTATACTTTTTATCCTTGTTTTTTTTAATTAGCTTACAGTTGTAACGCCAATTTTCTACTCTGAAGCAGAATTAACCACAATTTCTTCTTTCCCAAACTTCTCAATTATTTGTAATTTTTTTGATAATTAACACAACACGTTTTCTTTGA
The DNA here is from genome assembly GCF_040183065.1 of Periplaneta americana. NCBI lineage: Eukaryota > Metazoa > Arthropoda > Insecta > Blattodea > Blattidae > Periplaneta > Periplaneta americana. Next base: position 188,423,363 of record NC_091120.1, on the reverse strand, counting down.
CAACTGTGGAAGATATTTTCGTAGAAGTTATACAGTACTCCACTCGAATAGTAGGAATAAGGACTGAATAAACTGTACACGAGTTTGTGGAAATTCTTGGGGTAATTTCTTTGGAAGCAAGTATTGATTATTTTGCAAGTAATTATGTTTGTTGCCGACAGCGAAGCATTTCTACTACATACTTTGTAGTTAGAGTAAAGGCTTGTAATAATCTTCTGTAGAAACATAACTTACAGTACTTCATATTTTTTCTGCAGCAAAAAGAAAATAGGAGCTAGAAAAAAAGTCGGATAATCCACCAGTCGGTTAATAGGGTGACGGATAATCGAGGTTCTACTGTAACTAAAAAACTATTCAACATTCTGTGATGAGAAATTTTTTGTGTGAATTTATGCATGTCATATCTACAATATCATGCAAGATCATTTCTCTACCTTTGATAGATTGTCTGATAATAAATAAATTTATTTTAAAAAATGGTCAAATACTAGTATTTTCTATTACACAAAAAAAAAATATTATTTATTAACGAATGTAGTTGAAAGAGTATGATATTTAAATATGAGTTTCAGCAATAAAATAAAAGAGAGAGAACATGAAAAAGTTAACAAGTTTTGGAGTTATGAGGGAAATACTTCACCACTGCACAGTGAACTACTAACATTTTGAATTTAGAAAAAAAAAAATATATATATATATATTTTTTTTTTGTGCGAGATCGTGCGTATTTGCTTGTTTTCCGCACAGAACCAATAAGCGGTAAGTGTGAAATACCACATTCAGTATTCCCAACGTAAAACACACAATAATTTCCCTCTTCTTACCGCTGAAGCGCGACATTCATTTTACTGCTTTAGGCTTTTAACATATTATTTTTAGAGACGTTTAACATAGTAATAATTATAAATTGGAAACTTACCACTGCAATTTCACCTAAATTGCACTGTTAATAATTATTGTTTTTAAATATTTGCAAAAATTAAGTAAAGTCTACTACTCCACGAAACTTATTGCATTCCTGATACAAGTAACATTAAGGAAGCCGTGAAAAAATCAACAAGATTCCAGATGCCGATGTTATTACTGCAATATGTTATATAAATAATATTGTTAAAATATTAAAATGAAAAATAAATCATTACATAACTTTACCGTTTGTTTTAAGTTCGCATTTATAGACTGGGGAAAAAAAAGACAGACGTATATCACGGCCTGCTGGAGTATAGTAAACACAGAAAACATTTTAGAGCAACAATGTTGAAGAAAGATATTTTGGTTTTCCGAAGTTGCCGTCATTAAACAGAAACCAAGATGGAGATTTCATAGCAACTAATTAGAAATTCGTCCTTCAGGTCTGTAATAAACGATCTTCGCACAAAATAATGTACGATACACGAGCGGTATGTTTGTTTTCATGTTCTCGGAAATTAAAAAAGCTCAACTACGTTTCGCTTTTTCAATCTTTTCCTCGACCATGAAAACGTCAACATACCGCTCTTGTAACGTATATTACTATTTTTAAATAGTAAGAATATATTTTTTTTCATATAGCAGACGGACAGTGTTTTATACATACCAATTTTCATTTTTGTACAAGATGCAGTAATGGAGGAAAAAAATATTGAATATTTCCAAACATTTTACTGCTGTAAGCTGTACCTAACCCCTTAAGTTAACCACATCGAGTGTTACGAAAGTTGTGTTGTTTACATCAACTCAGCTTTATCTCAATAGCTGGGGTAAAGTTTCCAATTGTTATATCTGGTTTAAATTACTATACTTACTTACAAATGGCTTTTAAGGAACTCGCATGTTCATTGCCGCCCTCACATAAGCCCGCCATCGGCACCTATCCTGTGCAAGATTAATCCAGTCTCTACCATCATATCCCACCGCCCTCAAATCTATTTTAATATTATTCTCCCATCTACGTCTCGGCCTCCCCAAAGGTCTTTTTCCCTCCGGCCTCCAAACTAACACTCTATATGCATTTCTGGATTCGCCCATACTTGCTACGTGTCCTGCCCATCTGAAAGTCTGGATTTAATGTTCCTAATTATGTCAGGTGAAGAATACAATGCGTGCAGTTCTGCGTTGTGTAACTTTCTCCATTCTCCTGTAACTTCATTCCTCTTAGCACCAAATATTTTCCTAAGCACCTTTGTTCCTCTCTCAAAGTGAGAGTCCAAGTTTCACAAACGTACAGAAGAACCAGTAATATAACTGTTTTATAAATTCTAACTTTCAGCTTTTCTGAGAGCAGACTGGATGACAAATGCTTTTCAACCGAATAATTACAGGCATTTCCCATATTTATTCTGCGTTTAATATCCTCCCGAGCGTTATTTATATTTGTTATTGTTGCTCCGAGGTACTTGCATTTTTCCACCTCTTGAAAGGATAAATTTCTAATTTTTATATTTCCATTTCATACTTGACACGAGACATAATCATAATATATTATTGTTATGACTTACAGTTGTAAATGTCTGTATTTCTGTAGTCTATTTGTATAAATCCTTGTCACGCTCTTATTATCAGTTTTAGATAAGACTTAAGTTTGTAAACAAAGGAGGTTAAACACGACATGGAAAGAGAAAATCGTGTTATGTACAGTTCAAAATAGCTTCAAATTGAACCGTATGTATTGGTCAAAATATAAGTTAATTTAAATTCAGTTTTAAAGGTCCTAAGCAGGCTCATCAAATGATTTAATTGTCATGAAAATGTCTTACTTATTATGTAGTTTCAGTAGGTTCTAATCATATTCCTTAAGATCTAATTAACTTTTGTTGTTCTTGTTGCCTAATCGTAAACGTTACGAGCAAGAAATCGGCCTCCACTTAAATGTTAACGGCCAGTTTCTACGAAGCGACAAATGACGGAAGCAAAAGCTTCTAATAGATGAGCTCACTGTAGTAACCTTGGAAACCAATACGGAAGCGCCACTTGACAAGATAAACTCCCGTGGAGGTAATAACGCGATAACAAGAGTCCACTTTTTCGCATTAAACATTATTGCGTAACTCGTGTACTTCACTGTGATGTGCATCAGTTCAATGGTTAATGTATCCGTTTACTGTATCAACGCTAGCATGTGAGTAAAACATGGTTCTCCACAAGAGACAATCGGCATATTACATAAGCCTACCATTGTTTTTTTCTGGGTACAGGACATAGAGAAATTCAACACTGCTATAAGAAAGTTATGTACGTATAAAGACAACAAACAAATAACTTAATTAGTATGCCATGTTTAGAAATTAGCAGACTGAAAATTTGTAAAACACGACATTTGATATTTATTTATATTAAATTAACTAGCCGTACCCGTGCGCTCCGCTGCACCCGTTAGAAATAAATATAAATTAATTACATAATTAAAATAGGACATTTGATCCAGGAAACATTCGTGCTTGATAGGAGGATAAATCGTTTATTATGTTACTTAATTTAAATTGTATTAAAAATTAAAATGGGATCATTTTGATCCAGAGACCACTCATTTGGCCATAAAAATTATTTTAGGAAATACAGGAAACGAATGTACAGAATAGCCTATCAAGTTTTCTGTGCATAAGAAGCTATTTTAATCTTACCTGTCCTCGATTCACTCAGAAGTTACTGTAATAACATTATAGCATTATGTCCATCTAGAGAAACTACACTTTCCAATGGTGAATCAATAATTAATTATACAAATCGGTTAATTTAGCTTCCGATATTACTTCATACAAACACAAACATTCTCTGTAGGCTATCTTTCATAGCTTTCGATTTTTGCTGTCCAAGGCCCCTTATAGACGAAGTCATTTGTTTTTTATTTCATTACACGGCCTTAGATGGCAGTTATTTTAATTTTAAAACTCATTTATCTCATTAAATATCAGTCCTATCAAAATTGTTCAAGGAATAAAAATTATCGGAAATTATTTTTAAAGAAATGTTTGTTATGTAACATTTTTCATGAAAATTAATAATAAGGGAGATATTTAGATTTATTTAATTCAAGCCCCCTTATAACCCCCATTTTAAATGAAATAATTTGAATGACATATAGCCTACATTCTAAGTTACAACGAACTTAATTTATATTCCAATTTTCATATAAATCGGTTCAGCCATTATCGCGTGAAAAGGTAACAAACATCCAGACAGACATACAAACAAAAATTTCAAAAAAGCGATTTTCAGGGCGGTTAATTATATATGTTAGGACCGATTATTTTTGGAAAATCGAAAATTACCAGAAACATTTCGGCTACAGATTTATTATTAGTATAGATTATACAAAACATAAATAAATCAGGAACACCTGTATGAGCAAGGCTTCTGTTCGGGTGTAGTTCCATTATAATACAGAAATACAAAAATTAACGCACACAATAATATTACATACAGGATGATTCACGAAGAGTTACCGCCATTTACGGAGCATATTTTCCAAGATATTTTGAGCAAAAAAGTCATATAAACATGGGTCTTAATATTTTCTAAGTTACAGTAATTTAAAGTTGTTTGTAAAATACTTTTATGCTCGACCATGCCGAAATGTAGTAATTATACACCTGGTAGCAGCCCTTTAATGGACCTCATTAAAGTACACCTATTCATTGAAGTTCAGGTGTTCCACCAATCAGAAAATACCATTATAGCAATATGAAAGCGCAAGTATCGACTATTCTCGGATATGCAATCGAAAGACAACAATAAATCAATAAATCACCTATATTTGAAATAAAGTCAGTTCTGTTACTATAATAATTAGCGTTAATCGTAAATAATATTCAAATAAATTCAATTTATAATAATAATAATGATTTATTTTAGCTGGCAGAGTTAAGGCCGTAAGGCCTTCTCTTCCACTCAACCAGCAAAAAGTGCATATACATATGCATGAACTTACAAAGAATTCAACAATTTGATTTAGATGAGAGTTACATGTATACAAGAGTTATTTACGAATTAAACAACAAAATACTATGAACTATTAATTAAACACTGAAATAAACTGTGTAGCAGAATTAAGCTAAAATACATAGAATGTTGTTAATATATTTCAAATAATATTAGATAATAGAAAGAGATTATTATGAGACAATTTTGAAAATGCAGCACAATCAGGATGATGTCTAAAGAAAAAAGCAACAGTGTAGTCAGTAATATTTTAAATCAGTATGATTGGAGTGAAATGCTAATAAGGTTATCTTTTAAGCTGTTCTTAAAGTTGTTTGTTGTCTTGCAGCCCCTAATACTTTGTGACAAGGAATTCCATTGACGCGAGGTGGATATTGTAAAAGATGAGGAATAACAAGATGTTCTATGAAGAGGTATATTTAGCGTGCCACAGATAAGTGATCTGGTATTTACGTCGTGGCTAGAGTATAGATAAGAGAAACGAGACGAAAGGTAATTTGGTGTTGAGGTGTGCAGAATTCGAAAGAGTAAAGACAAAGAGTGTAAAGTTCTGCGTTTGTCATCTCGTTTTTAATGTCTAATTCAATTTCAAGGTTATATCAAGATTAATGTTTATTTTACTCTCTAGATTATATCAAGGTCAATATCGACATTTGTTTCTCGGAAAAAATCAATACTTTCGCGTCTGCGCACATCTCACAATTTACGAGCTATGTACAAGGTCCTTCCGCTCTTCAGTCAGATGAAAATAAAATGAATATTTCTGAATAATTTCAAGTTAGAAATATGGTCGAGCATAAAAAGTCGTATGAAACTTGCCTATAATGGTAATTAAGACGCTCGTATGAAAATTATGAAACTCGCTTGCGCTCGTTTCATAAACATACTCGCCTCTTAATTACTACCATTATAGGCTCGTTGCATAATGTACTAATGTACGTATAAAGACAATAAAGAAATAACTTAATTAGTGGGCCATTTTTAGAAATTAGCAGACTTTGAAAATTTGTAAAACACGGTATTTGATAATTATTTATATTAAATTAATTATACAAAACATAAATAAATCAGGAACACCAGAATGAGCAAAGCTTGTGTTCGGGTGTACAGTAGTTCCATTATAATATAGAAATACAAAAAATTGATGCACACAATAATATTACATACAGGGTGATTCACGAAGAGTTACCGCCATTTACGGAGCATATTTTCCAAGTTATTTTGAGCAAAAGATGTCATATAAACATGGATCCTAATATTTTCAGAGTTACAGTGATTTAAAGCAGTTTGTAAAATATTTTTGTTCTTTAGTTTTAAGGATAAAAGAATACTGTAAATAGAGAATGAACTATTCAGAAGTATCATTTTATTAATTGACTAGTATTCTGAAGCTAAAAATGTGTTGTCAATTCTATACTGGGTGTTCATTTCAAAGTGTGTCATGACGTCACTGTTGTGAGTCAGCGATTTGAAGCGAGTTTCAGCTTTTATGTCAGAGAAGTTGCCTATTAATCAAGGCGTTCAATCTGAACTTGAGAACGTGTACGGTATACCTTTAACGTCGTAGCAACAGATGGCGGTCTGTAAAGTCTGTATGCAACCATAACCTCTTTCGAACTGTTTTGCGCGGGCAAGTCGAACGCAGGGTACTTGTTATCATCGGTTGCGTACGGTAACATTCCACAACACAAATCAAATGCTCCGTGTCCATGTTGACCGTCCAAGTTAATGTCAACAAATGCGTAAGTAATCGTCTTAACCCTCTCCACATATCCCGACAGTAAGAAAAAAGCTCATCTCAGTACGTGTTTCCAAACAGTTCACATTCCTGCCACTACTGGAGTTAGAGTACGTATCGGTAAGTACTCTTCAGAATGAACGCCGTACTTGCTAGGCAACTTCTCTGGCACATAAGTAATACGCCTCTCCGGAAGTGTAGGAAGGTTGAATTCTCTAGGCTCATCGACTAGCCACATGACGGCATACAGCGAGTCATGACACACTTTGAACTGAACACCCAGTAGTTGCTTCGTACAGAGTTTTTTTTTTTTTTTTTTCAATTTTTTAAAGTACAAAATTACATTATTCTTATTCACTTATCACACGCCACTCTTGTAAACACACGGTATACAACTTACAATTTTCTTTCCCAGATTTCGTTATCCGGTTCCATCACTGGAATTTCTCTCCTGACCTTCGATTATAGACTTATTTACGTTAAAAATAAACTAAGTCAATGTGTACTGATGAACATAACAACGGCTACTAGTTGGAAAAGCAAGGAAACTTTGTGAACTTCGTGAAAGAAATCGAGTCAGTTGGTTACCAGCTTTTCTGGTGGAAGAAAAAGTTGTCACGTGAAACCTACAGCTTAGACCCGGGAAGTTAGGCAAGATGTCTTTTTTAACTGTGTAGATATATGAAACAGTTTACTAGAGAAAAACATGTTTATGCACAGTTCGGGCCGTAAAGCCAATTTTTACTTCGCTCTTTTTTTTAGTCTAATTTAACTTCTGTTGTCTTTTATAAAGTTCAGTGCCTTATTTTGCCATTTTTTTGGCATTTAATGGACTTTTCTGCTATTATGTGGGCCTACATATTAAATAACCAGTACAAGAAAAAAAAATTAAGAATTCCGACTATATTAAAAATATAAATGAAAACCATTTTTTTATTTTATAAATAAATCACCTGTTAGAAAAATTAAACGACACTTTTGCGTAATGGGACTACTAATTAGAATCTCATTCCACATAAATACGTTTAAATTATTTGTGGTGGCATGGCTATAAAGAAGCACTAAGCTGATCAGTCGCTCGAGAGGGTTGGTTGGTAGGACCAGTTACTGCTATTGTACGAGTATCTTACACCGCAAAGCAGTTGGTTTGTCTTCTCTGAGAGGTTCAGAATCTACATAAGGATGAGAAACACATTTTGGATTTCTTAAGAACATGTGGTCATAATTTTACTTTATAATTTGTTATGTTCATTTTTTAAATGTCAGTACATTATACAGGGACATCATTTTATTTTTACTAACATTTTTAATATTAACCTGGCTATATCTTTGCATTAAAGGTCTAGAACCGGAAACACCGCTTGCTCCCCCTTCCAAGACTGGAGTTCCATGATACTGGCGTAAAATACAAACAAATCACTTTACTAGGTATAGGAGGGAAGAAAAGTAGTTCATCCATTTATGTAAACTAGGAAATATCGCGATTTTGAGTTTGATAATTTTCATTAGGTTTTTGTTTAATCAAAGTACAGTACTGTATTAAGAATAAGTGTTTTTACTCACGAATTGAGCTATCCATGCGGACGTATTAATTATGCAGTGTATATTGTACTGTTACAGCACATTAGCGTACAATGTAGAGAATGAAGTTAAATTGAAAAATAATCATAATATGGATATTTAAACACATTTTTGAAAATGATGGCCGTTCATTTCGATATAGGCTTCAGTTCGTTTGTGCATATTATCGCACTATAGACTATTGCATCTAATTCCAATTGCCAGTTTCGTCCTTCGTACTAGTAACTCATGTTGAAATAATTCTATACCTACTCTATGAAAGAGTACCTTATGTACTGTAAATTCAATCTTCACTTCTGCCCGACTGCACAGATAAAATTACTCAGACATGCTATCTACTGTCCAAGTGGTTATGCCGCAGGATCGTAGAAAGGGGGGAAATCACGTGATAGTTAATTACTTAACGAGGCCCTTTTATTTAAGTTATTTTAAACAGTTCCATAATATTACGTAGACGTTAAATTAACTCCTAACAGAAATTAATGTTCTCAGAAAAGAGCTAAGAAAGCCCAGCCACTAGTCTTTACAATGGTGCGAGCAGAAGCAGGTGGGGAAAATCGAGATGCGACGTAGACAAACTGACGACCGTACCTGTGCGAAAATATGATTCAATATTGGAAGTTTTCGTCACTGGAAAGATGCGAACATATTTCTGAAACGTACTATACTCACTAACTCATACTGCTTACTCGTATATGCTCCCTTGGTTCTGTGTGGAGCGCAGTTGGAACTTCGTTAGTAGAAGGGGTGGGAATGAAATACATTAAAAAACTCAGGTACAATAAAAATTGAAGTAAAAATAAAATGATTCCCTGTATATTCCTGTTCATAGTTTATTTTCTTGAACAACCATACAAAATCATCGAAGATATTCAAATTCAGGCCTATAGTTTATTTTCGTTTACTGTAATAACAAAATTAGCATTGGTATCGACCTCAGAATACCCGATTTTCGTATTCTATCAAAATACCAGACCTTTATTCTACAAGGCTGCAACTTTACCTACTAGTTCCATAAAAGCGCAGTATTCATTTGCAGTACTGTTTATTTTGGCGCACACTGTATTAATTTTATATATGACGCAATCTTATAAGGTATCCGCCTATTCCTTTGTGACCTGTTTACGTGGAATTCTTGAAAAAGCAAAAAAGATCGGTCCCAACGAATTAGAGTTTTGCCGATGCAACTCGTCCTGACGCACTGAATATTGCATAAGTATCGACCACAACTGCTTAGGAAATGTTGCGTGTTGCATCCAGCCAGGCGAATCTCGAGACAGACCACGATACATTTGGCTCCCAACTGGCATACTGCCGCGATGAATATTTCAAACAGCGGTGTGTTCACAATCCACTTAGTTACAGGCAGGAATCGTTCCACTGGGAGCGATTGTATCAAGATACCCTCTATACAACGACATTCAGTAATTAGTTATGTTAACCTTTGTACTGAAAACCAGTGACAAATGAGTAACGAGAATTGAAATGTCATCCTATCACCTTGGTTCAAGTCATTAGAGAGAAACTTCCCTATCGTTTGATATCATATTATACTTATGTTTATTATTTTAAATGCCTTTTTTCCATAACCATGACAATACGAGTTTCTTTTGTTCCAGCAGAAATATAGGCTTTTTTTTCTACTAGGTAGGCCTACTTATATGTAAAGAGGGCTTTGTTTAGTGGCTCATAGCAACTTAAACAATGACTTTAATGCAAGAGTGAATAACATATGTTTATCCATGACCATAACGAAAAACATGTCTTTAGTAAATACTTTTGCGTTTGTAAAGTAGGCTTTTATTCAACATTACTTCATTCCACTAGTGAGATAAAGACTTTACCTCACAGTTTGAACTTTATCTCACAGTTCATTAGTATTTTCCTAGTACCCAGTCACACACACGTATACTTTTCCATTCAACTATTACTCAAGAAGTTAATATATTAGTTACTAGATATCACTACCTCTACTTCTTTATTACCATTTCTTAAATATACATACACTCAATCTCCTTCTCTTTTCTCTATCTACTACGTCGTAATTTGTGCATTGCATCCATATCTAATATGTATTTTTTAAAAAACTTGTAATAATTTACTTTTTGGGAGGCGAGGAGACTTGAACCTGCGAAGTTGGGTTTATAGCATTTTAAAATTTTAAAACAACACGCGTTAGTCAACTGAGCTAAACAGACACGATGTTTTAATATTCCTCTTACGTTTACAGAAGTAAAATGTGAAACTATTTTAATCACATTAGTCCCGTGAACACTCCTAAATAATCCCTGAAACTTCAAAAAGATGAAAATACACGTTTAAAATGAAAAAAAATATATATTAACCCCTTTACTCCCACTGTTTCCAAATGGGAACATGCATTATTTACGGCGTAAATGATTTGAGAGGACCAATAATCATCTTATTTTGTTTCTTATGTGTCAATAAGTAGTAATATAAGAAACACCAACATTTTTAATAAAAATAATTTGGGCATAAATGGGTTAATATCAATTCTGAAATATTTATATTCCAATCATTGAAAGTGTCTTGGAATCAAATGGGTTAAAATTATATAATTAATTATAATTTGTTATTTATCCAACGCCTTAGATACCATTCTTCACTAATCATGGCCTCCTACATCATAAGTACACGTATCGATTCTAAAATCCATGCCATGATATGTGATTATATGAGGATTTATTTTCAACATATTTTCTTTTATAAAACATAATTTTTCGTTATGGTCATGGATAAAATTACGTATGGTACTTGTGAGCGTGATCTTTATTGCTCTCGGCTGACGCCTCGTGCTTAAATCTTTCCACTCGCGCAATAAAGATGCACTTACCTCACAAGTACCATAAATAACTATTATTCACTGCTGATATATATATTTTATGCTCGACCATGCCGAAATGTAGTAATTATACACCTGGTAGCAGACCTTTAATGCATGTCATTAAAGTACACCTACTCATTAAAGGTCAGGTCTTTCAGCCAATGACGACTCAGGTTACAACTGTTCAGCCAATGACAGGTCAGCTTTCTACCGTTATAAAACCGCAAGTATCGATTATTCTCGGATATGCAATCGAAAGAGAATTAGCGAAAAGTTACGGAGGCTGGAAATCCAATACTGTCGCAGAAGGTTATGTTCTGTTACTATAATAATTAGCGTTAATTGTAAATAATATTCAAATAAATTCAATTTGTCATCTCGTTTTTCAATGTCTAATTTTATTTCAATGTTATCTCTGTAGGTCTTATGGCCTAGCAAGGTCAATGTGGACATCTGTTCCTCGGAAAAAATCAATACTTTCGCGTCTGCGCACATCTCACAACATACGGGACATTGCTCCAGGTCAGATACAATAAAATTAATAATATCAAGTTAGAAATATGGTCGAGCATAAAAAGGTATGAAACTCGCCTATAATGGTAATTAAGAAGCTCGTATGAAAATTATGAAACTCGCTTGCGCTCGTTTCATAAATATCCATACTCACTTCTTAATTACCTTCATTATAGGCTCGTTGCATAATGTACTATTATTCACTCCTACAAATGCATTTAAAAGTAAAACAATTACTAGACTATAGATGATTCCACATTAAGAAAAAAGCATTGGTTTCATAGGCCTTGCATAGTAAATTGTACAAGCTATGTGATAGGTTCGCGTTTCTATGGCAACTGGTCATTTGATGGAATAGCCCCATATGCTCAATGCTTTTTTCTTAACGTGAGCTCTTTTGTTTATTTTTATCTATTCTATCCCTCCTTTCAATGTGCAGGGTTGCATTACTTCCACCGAGAATAGGTAGCTTAAAGTAAAGTAGTAGTGTAAAGAATTTATCCTGTGATTTTTGTATTTTCAATTGATTGATATTATTTTACACAAAAGCTCGCGAACATCACAGAAGTCAACAACAGCTGTCCTTCCGCAATGAACCGTTTTCTGTGACATTTGAAAGCTTTAATTTAAGAGTAACCAGTAGAGATGAACAAAACTAACTGCCGCTCTCGCTCGCTGTGTTCGTTGCATTTGTCTTTCGAGTCTCGGCTCGTCATTGTCGTGCGCTTCGAGTCTCGCTCATCATTCTCGAAATAGCATTTGGCCGGCCTGGAAAGATTTCGTAACTTTGAATAACATACATCATTGCAATAAATAACATTACAAATGTTTAAATGAGACAAAAAGACAAAACAGAACAGTATCTTAGTTATCAAAATGTTCTAGTTCTATTATATGACTAGCCGTACCCGTGCGCTCCGCTGCACCCGTTAGAAATAAATATAAAGTAATTATATAATTAAAATAGGACATTTGATCGAGGGAACATTCGTGTTTGATAGAAGGATAAATCGTTTATTATGTTACTTAATTTAAATTTAATTTAAAAATTTAAATGCGATCATTCTGATCCAGAGACCACTCATTTGGTCATAAAAATTATTTTAGGAAATACAGGAAACGAATATACAGAATAGCCTATCAAGTTTTCTGTGCATAAGAATCTATTTTAATCTTACCTGTCCTCGATTCACTCAGGAGTTACTGTGATAACATTATAGCATTATGTCCATCTAGATAAACTACACTTTCCAATGGTGAATTAATAATTAATTATACAAATCGGTTAATTTAGCTTCAGATATTACTTCATAGAAACGCAGAAACATTATCTGTAGGCTATCGTTCATAGCTTTCGATTGTTGCTGTCCAAGGCCCCTTATAGACGAAGTCATTTGTTTTTTAATTCATTACACGGCCTTAGATGGCAGTTATTTTAATTTTAAAACTCATTTATCTCATTAAATATCAGTCCTATAAAAATTTTTCAAAGAATAAAACTTATCGGAAATGATTTTTAAAGCAATTTTTTAATGTAATATTTTTCATAAAAATCAATAATAAGCGAGATATTTCGATTTATTTAATTCAGGCCTCCTTATAACCCCCCTTTTAAATAATGTATTTTGAATGCCATGTAGCCTAAAATCTAAGTTACAACGAACTTAATTCATATTCTAATTTTCATCGAAATCCGTTCAGCCATTATCGCGTGAAAAGGTAACAAACATACAGACAGACAGACAAAAATTTCAAAAAAGCGATTTTCGGTTTCAGGGTGATTAATTGTATTTGTTAGGACCAATTACTTTTGGAAAATCGAAAATTACCAGAAAAGTTTCGGCTACAGATTTATTATTAGTATAGATTGTTTTTTTTTTATTTATGTAACCATAAGTAATATCTATACTAATAATAAATCTGTAGCCGAAATTTTTCTGGTAATTTTCGATTTTCCAAAAATAATTGGTCCTAACATATATAATTAACCACCCTGAAACCGAAAATCGCTTTTTTGAAATTTTTGTTTGTATGTCTGTCTGTCTGTCTGTCTGTCTGTCTGTATGTTTGTTACCTTTTCACGCGATAATGGCTGAACGGATTTCGATGAAAATTGGAATATAAATTAAGTTCGTGGTAACTTAGATTATAGGCTATATGGCATTCAAAATACATTATTTAAAGGGGGGGTTATAAGGGGGCCTGAATTAAATAAATCGAAATATCTCGCTTATTATTGATTTTTATGGAAAATGTTACATTAAAAAATTGCTTTAAAATCATTTCCGATAAGTTTTATTCTTTGAACAATTTTGATAGGACTGATATTTAATGAGATAAATGAGTTTTAAAATTAAAATAACTGCCATCTAAGGCCGTGTAATGAATTAAAAAACAAATGACTTCGTCTATAAGGGGCCTTGGACAGCAACAATCGAAAGCTATGAAAGATAGCCTACAGATAATGTTTCTGCGTTTCTATGAAGTAATATCAGAAGCTTAATTAACCGATTTGTATAATTAATTATTAATTCGCCATTGGAAAGTGTAGTTTCTCTAGATGGACATAATGCTATAATGTTATTACAGTAACGTCTGAGTGAATCGAGGACAGGTAAGATTAAAATAGATTCTTATGCACAGAAAACTTGATAGGCTATTCTGTACATCCGTTTCCTGTATTTCCTAAAATAATTTTTATGACCAAATGAGTGGTCTCTGGATCAAAATGATCGCATTTTAATTATGCAAATACAATTTAAATTAAGTAACATAATAAACGATTTATCCTTATATCAAACACGAATGTTGCCTGGATCAAATGTCCTATTTTAATTATGTAATTACTTTATATTTATTTCTAACGGGTGCAGCGGAGCGCACGGGTACGGCTAGTTCTCAAATAAATTTGCATTTCTAAGATAAGGTGGGTGCTCCTGTTATGGCCATGTTCCTGACATGGCCACCCCGCTATTGTGAGTTAGTTAACCAAAAAATCTGCTATATTGCAGCAGTATCCAGTGAAAGGACATCCTGGTATGTCACATGATCGTTTTCCATCCAGTCAGGTTGAGCAATATGGCGTCAGTTGCCTGTTTTGCGGTTTTCATGTGGCCTCTTCTTATTTTTCTCTGGTAAGTCTCCTTTGTTTTATGCATGTTTTTCAAAGACTTGTTCATGAAAACCATAATACTCTATTCAGTTTTTAATGTTCTGTTGATTGGAGTTGTCGTTGATGGCGTATCTTTTGCGAGTTGTTCATAATCAAACGATTTTCGTGAAAGCTTACCTGCTCCTGATATGGCCATATCAAATGCACCATGGCCACATCAAGTTCATTTCACTTTTATTTTTTCACCTGACAAATTTACATGCCTTATAGCTGGGATTATGCAAAAATTTTGTATTTTAAGAAAAACAACTTAAATTTTTTTTACGGAAAAACCTGTTTTGACTGCACTTTTGAATTATAAAAAAGATTATTAAGTGTCATGTTTATTCATTTTACACCAAAATTATTTAATTTTAGCACAACTGCGCTATCAAACTGAAAACAATCACGATTTATAGAACATGGAACAAGGGTATCCATACCATGTGCACGTGTTCCTGATATGGCCACTAGGTAGACTTTTGGAATTTGGGACTTTTTGGACAATTGAAGCTGCTTTTATGGGGAAAGGAAATTGTTTTAAGAAAGTCCATTATACTGAGAACGAGTAACAAAAAAGTGGTTTACATTTTTTTCAAAATGGAGGCTATAAAAATTCTCAAACCTTAGCATGGCCATATCAGGGAGACCTACCTTACATAAAACATAAGGTTAATATATTTCTACTTGAGATTGCACACTTGGCTTCTTTTTTTGATAATAATCTAAGTTGGAATTTTCAAGTTAGAGAAACGATAAAAAAAAATCTGTTCCTCCATTCACTGTTTGAGTCGCTTGAGAAACTTCTTGCCCCAGCAACTAAAACTTACCCTAGTACAAACCCTAGTAATGCCGCACTTCGATTATTGTGCCGTTTTGTTAAGTGACCTAAGTTCTGAACTGTCAGTCAAGTTACAGCGAGCTCAGAATATGTGCGTCAGATACGTGTGCAACATCCGACGATATGACCACATATCACCGTCCTTCTCAAGTCTTTCGTGGCTCCGACTTAAAGAACGCAGAACTTTACATTCTTTGTCTTTACTCTTTCGAATTCTGCACACCTTAACACCAAATTACCTTTCGTCTCGTTTCTCTTATCTATACTCTAACCACGACGTAAATACCAGATCACTTATCTGTGGCACGCTAAGTATACCTCTTCATAGAACATCTTGTTATTCATCATCTTTTACAGTATCCACCTCGCGTCAATGGAATTCCTTGTCACAAAGTATTAAGGGCTGCAAGACAATAAACACCTTTAAGAACAGCTTAAAAAATAACCTTA
Organism: Periplaneta americana; assembly: GCF_040183065.1. NCBI lineage: Eukaryota > Metazoa > Arthropoda > Insecta > Blattodea > Blattidae > Periplaneta > Periplaneta americana. Next base: position 188,407,327 of record NC_091120.1, on the reverse strand, counting down.
TTAGCATTTCACTCCAATCTTATTGATTTAAACTATCACTGACTACATTGTTACTTCTTTCTTTTAGACATCATCCTGATTGTGCTGTACTTTCAAAATTGTCTCATAATAATCTCTTTCTATTATCTAATATTATTTGAAATATATTAACAACATTCTATGTATTTTAGCTTAATTCTGCTACACAGTTTATTTCAGTGTTTAATTAATAGTTCATAGTATTTTGTTGTTTAATTCGTAAATAACTCTTGTATACATGTAACTCTAATCTAAATCAAATTTTTGAATTCTTTGTAAGTTCATGCATATGTATATACTCTTTTTGCTGGTTGAGTGGAAGAGAAGGCCTTACGGCCTTAACTCTGCCAGCTAAAATAAATTATTATTATTATTATTATTATTATTATTATTATTATTATTATTATTATTATTACTTGATCTGAAACATATGAAAATAGCATTTTAATACAGTTCGGAAATATATTGATTGTATCTTGTATTTCTATATAATTCCAGATTATACTGTATGTTTATGAAATTTTAATAGAACGCGAATTCAGGTACTCATATCGATTCCCTGTAATGTAATCCTTATTGAATCCAACTGAATGCTTTGAAAGGAAGGCTATGACAATTTTCTTAAAGAAAGCTGGAACTGTAACATTTCACCAGATATAAATTGAAATCACCTACATATTCAGTCTCCCATAGAATTCATTGTTACGCACATTTTCCTTATGAAAGATACTTTGTTTTCCTTTCCTTTGATTTATACGACGAGTTCGGCTAGTGGAACGCCATCGAATTGAGGGTGTAGGGGAACACGTTTGATGGATGGTGATGTCTATCTCAGGAGCAAAAAAGTTGCGAGGAAATCAGATCGTTCTAAAACAAGACAGATGTTTCCGGGACCGTCCTCTGACGTTCACACACTAACACAAGGGAAACAGAGACAGAGAGTCGAAGAGGAAGGGAACTATTATGGATCCACTTTCTGAAACTTGTGGCATCATCACAACCAACACTGTAACTACACGATGACCAAATACGATAGCAATGATAATTATAATGAGAATAACAATCACGATCATATCAATGACGACGAAGGCTATACAGAGTGATTCATAAGGATTTACCGTCCCTTACAGAGGTTATTTCCGAAGACATTGTGAGCAAAAAATTCCTATAAACTTTTGTCCTAATCTCAATATTTTCAAAGTTACATTAATTTGAAGTTGTTAGTAAAATTCCTTTTTCTTTAGTTTTAAAGGTAAAAAAATATTACAAATGAAGAGCCCACTGCAAGAATGATGGATGCCACTTTCTTGTCGAAAATGAACCAAGACTGTCAATGCATAGCTTAAGACATATAGAATGTACATAGAGAGTTATATGGCATTGACACTGATAATCATTGTCCAGTAATGATCGGAAAATCACAGTTAAGCTTTGAGCGCTAAGCATTTCAAACTTTCAATTGCTTCTCCTGCAAAATGTATTCCAAATGACATCCGTCATTCTTGCAGTGGACTCTTCAAATAGAGAATGAATTTAGTTCCTATTTTATTTTACTTATTATTATTATTATTATTATTATTATTATTATTATCATTATTTTAATATTATATCTGAACTGCGACCGAGCACGAGCGCTGCTCATTCGGTCTCAAATTTTGTTAATACTACTGTATCTTCTTTTTATATTGCTTGTATTATTTTATTTCTATTTCTCTTTGCTTGTTCTGTAATTATATTTCTTTATTCTGTGTATTTGAATTTAAATAAATAAATAAATAAATAAATAAATAGAAGTGTCATTTATTTAATTGGCTAGTGTTCTGAAGCTAAACATCTGTTGTTAATTGTTTTGTACACATTTTATTTTTCAATTTTTAACTAAACTTGACATCATTCTTACCCACTTCTCACAAAAATTGTGACAAATCATACGGCTTTAGTAACTTTATTCTTTACAGTTTAATTATGCATCCTAATGTACAATCTTAAAGAATTTACAAGAGTGGCGTGATTTGTAACAATTGTTGTGATAAATGCGTAAGAAAATGTAATTTTGTAGTTAAAAATCGAAAAAAAAAAAAATCTGTACGAAGCAACTATGGAATTCACAACACATTTTAAGCTTCAGAATACTAAATAATTAAAGAAGTGTTACTCCTGAATAGTTCATTATTTATTTATAATATTCTTTTACCCTTAATTAAAATTCAAGAAAAATGGCATTTTACAAAAAAAAAAACTTCAAATTAATGTAATTCTGAAACTATTGAGTTAGGACACGTGATTGTATGACTTTCTTGCTCAGAATTTTTTCGGAAATAAGCTCCGTAAAAGACGGCAAATCCTCGTGAATCACCCTGTATAATGGTGAAGATTTCGGCAACGACTGATGGTGACAAAATGTCACGATAACAATGGAAACAACGATGCACACTAGTGGCCAAAAAAAAAAAAAAAAAAACGGGCCGACCCTTGTAGCTGATTTCAGAGCCTTGTTCACTCCAGAGCACGATAGACTGGTAACTAAGACTTTCGTGGTTCGAATCCTGCCTGGGAAGGAAACTTTTTTTTTTGTTCCTTATTCAAATTTATTCCCAATACTTTTCGATTGCAGCGATATTTTACTACTTAATTAACTTATTATTCCCAGAACATGAATTTTACCAGCAATCGTAAAGTATTGGGAATAAATTTGAATAAGGAACAAAAAAAAGTTTCCTTCCCAGGCAGGATTCGAACCACGAAAGTCTTAGTTACCAGCCTATCGTGCTCTTGAGTGAACAAAGCTCTGAAATCAGCTACTGTACACGACGACGACGACGATGATCGCAACAAAGAAGACGATAACAACAATTATAATAACGACAATAATTGTATCAATGATGATGATAACTGAGTATAATGGCGATAATGTCGACAATGATGATAATAGTGACAATAAAAAATGAGGACAATAATAGTAAAAATGGCGAAGACTATCATGGGCCAATGATGATGACAACGGTAACTGTGTTAATATTAATAATGATAAAGAACCGAAAGATAACGACGATAATGGAGTCTATGATGACGACGATAATGAATATGATATTGGCGAAGAATTGAGACATCGCTGACGATAATGGACACAATAATGGCGACGATATGGAGCTAATGATGACGATAATAAAGAAAATGATAGTGAAGATGCTGATGAGATGACAATGGAGACAATGATGACCCAGATAATCAAGAAAATATTAGTGAAGATAATTGAGATAATATTGACAATACTGGAGGCAATGATGGCGAAGATAAAGGAGCTAATATTGACGACGATAATGGAGCCAATGACGACGATAATGAAAACAATGTTGGCGAAGATAATTGAGACAATACTGATGATAATGGGAGCAATGATGACGAAGATAACGGAGCCAATATTGACGACGATAATGGAGCCAATGACGACGATAATGAAAACAATGTTGGCGAAGATAATTGAGACAATACTGATGAAAATGGGAGTAACATGGAGAAGATAATGGATCCAATGACAACGATAGATACAATTGTGGTGAAGATAATTGAGACAATTCTGACGAGAATGAAGACAATGATGGTGACGAGAATGGTAACTCTGATAATGAAGACAATGAGAATGAAGATGACGTTAATGGAGATATGATAACGACGATGACAGGGATGTTGATAATACCGACGATAATATTATGTCGATAAAACCAATTACGATGACGACAATGGCTATGGTATTGAGGAGTACGACGTACAGAACGAATACTTTAGATGAAGATGATAATGTGAACTGCAACGACGTCTATAACAATATGGACGGTGAGGATGACGATGACTATAATGGGTTCGTCACCTAAATAGAAGACGAGCGCTCTAGCTCTGAGCTATAGATGCGGAAAATATACAGTTTATATTCTGTGTAATGTTTCCACCTTCCGCCCTATAACGTTGTAAATCTGAGGGGATTGTCTCCATCACATAATCTAAGCATTCAGGTTGTTTATCAAATAAACAATTGAGTATTGTTCACAATATGACAACCTCATATCCGTTTCAGTGCCAATTTTAATTCAATATGTAACGGGGCGTAATTTGGAAGTAACCGAGACCTTGCCAGGATAACGGGAAATGTTCCGACCGTAACACGGCGTATCGAATCTGGTGTTCGGAAATTTAAATGGTGAGCGTAGTTACGCAACGTCGATCCACTCTGCTGATTCTACAACCTTCGATTCACTTGGTGCCCATTGTATTGTCTGAAGTGACTAATTGAAGCTTGTGGTACGAAATGTCCATGCAAGACACATTTTTGAAATCACATTAGTGTTGGTCTTTCCTTCAAGAAACTATAGAAGTCCATGCAAGACACATTTTTGAAATTACATTGGTGTTGGCTTTTCTTCAGGAAACTATAGAAGTCCATACAAGACACATTTTTGAAATCACATTAGTGTTGGTCTTTCCTTCAGGAAACTATAGACGTCCATGCAAGACACATTTTTGAAATTATATTGGTGTTGGCCTTTCCTTGAGGAAAACTATAGACGTCCATGCAAGACACATTTTTTAAATTATATTGGTGTTGGCCTTTCCTTGAGGAAAACTATAGACGTCCATGCAAGACACATTTTTTAAATTATATTAGTGTTGGCCTTTCCTTCAAGAAATTATAGAAGTCCATGCAAGACACATTTTTGAAATCACATTAGTGTTGGTCTTTCCTTCAAGAAACTATAGAAGTCCATGCAAGACACATTTTTTAAATCACATTAGTGTTGGTCTTTCCTTGAGGAAACTATAGACGTCCATGCAAGACACATTTTTGAAATCACATTAGTGTTGGTCTTTCCTTCAGGAAACTATAGACGTCCATGCAAGACACATTTTTGAAATCACATTACTGTTGTTCTTTCCTTCAGGAAACTATAGACGTCCATGCAAGACACATTTTTGAAATCACATTACTGTTGTTCTTTCCTTCAGGAAACTATAGACGTCCATGCAAGACACATTTTTGAAATCACATTACTGTTGTTCTTTCCTTCAGGAAACTATAGACGTCCATGCAAGACACATTTTTGAAATCACATTAGTGTTGGTCTTTCCTTCAGGAAACTATAGACGTCCATGCAAGACACATTTTTGAAATCACATTAGTGTTAGTCTTTCCTTCAGGAAACTATAGACGTCCATGCAAGACACATTTTTGAAATCACATTACTGTTGTTCTTTCCTTCAGGAAACTATAGACGTCCATGCAAGACACATTTTTGAAATCACATTAGTGTTGGTCTTTCCTTGAGGAAACTATAGACGTCCATGCAAGACACATTTTTGAAATCACATTACTGTTGTTCTTTCCTTCAGGAAACTATAGACGTCCATGCAAGACACATTTTTGAAATCACATTATTGTTGTTCTTTCCTTCAGGAAACTATAGACGTCCATGCAAGACACATTTTTGAAATCACATTACTGTTGTTCTTTCCTTCAGGAAACTATAGACGTCCATGCAAGACACATTTTTGAAATCACATTACTGTTGTTCTTTCCTTCAGGAAACTATAGACGTCCATGCAAGACACATTTTTGAAATCACATTACTGTTGTTCTTTCCTTCAGGAAACTATAGACGTCCATGCAAGACACATTTTTGAAATCACATTACTGTTGTTCTTTCCTTCAGGAAACTATAGACGTCCATGCAAGACACATTTTTGAAATCACATTATTGTTGTTCTTTCCTTCAGGAAACTATAGACGTCCATGCAAGACACATTTTTGAAATCACATTACTGTTGTTCTTTCCTTCAGGAAACTATAGACGTCCATGCAAGACACATTTTTGAAATCACATTACTGTTGTTCTTTCCTTCAGGAAACTATAGACGTCCATGCAAGACACATTTTTGAAATCACATTAGTGTTGGTCTTTCCTTCAGGAAACTATAGACGTCCATGCAAGACACATTTTTAAAATTATATTCGTGTTGGCCTCTCCTTCAAGAAACTATAGAAGTCCACGCAAGACACATTTTTGAAATTATATTCGTGTTGGCCTCTCCTTCAAGAAACTATAGAAGTCCACGCAAGACACATTTTTGAAATTATATTGGTGTTGGCCTTTCCTTTAGGAAAACTGCAGAAGTCCATGCAAGACATATTTTTGAAATTATATTAGTGTTGGCTTTTCTTCAGGAAACTATAGAAGTCCATGCAAGACACATTTTTGAAATTACATTAGTGTTGGGTTTTCCTTTAGGAAAACTATAGAATTCCACGCAAGACACATTTTTAAAATAACATTTTTTTATTAACATGGCCTTTATGGTTTTAACTGAAACTGATTCCTTTCGTCAGACCAAATTGAATTCATCAATGAAAACACTCTTTCTGATGATGCATTTCTGCCATGCATTCCTAACACAAAAACTTACAACCTGAATTATGTTTGTAAAACTAATGTAGACTATTTGTCTTTCATAATTTGTAATGTTTCAGTCCACCTCTCTGTAATTTTAACATCACGCTCCTTTCAATGTCCAATTTTTGCTCTATGTTTTTCACAGGATTCACTTGATAATAGGTCATCTCCATCTATCATTGAATTGAAACCATTATGGTGACATCTGATGGAAGCAGTAGAGAATTAATCAATATTTTTAAATGTGATTTTTAAAAATAAATGAAAGAAAAAATATTTTAATAATAATTTAGGATCGCAAAACATGTTTTATAGTACCGTAAAGTGTTTTCAGTTTGAAATGTTGGCAAACAAAGAAATAAATGCCAGAGTAGTGATAAAAACAAACAAATGCTAGGGAAACGATAAAATTAAACAAATGCTAGGGAAGGGATAAAATTGTGCGATAAGTAGCCATGATTAGTTGAAAGACGTCCTTCCGTACCGTTTTATTGGCCAAAAATAGTATGACGTAGTAAAAGTATAATAGTCAAAATAAAAATAAGCCTACATTTTGTCTGTCTTTGTATCTCCTCTCACTTCTAACTCATTATTTTCTTTTATTTCTTGCTCTGTTTCATGGTTTTGTCTGATTTCTTTCCATTAGGTTTTGCTTTCATTATTCATTCAGTCTATCTGCCTCTATTTTTCAATTTCTTTATGCCCTCTTTTATCTCATTATTCCATATTTTTATTTTCAGTGCTATTTCTTTCTTCTTTTATTTCTCACTTCGTACTTTCCTTTCCCTCATGTCCTCGTAGCGTGCCATGAATAAGTGAAGCGACTCGAGTGGTTACTATTGTGCCGTGGGATGCGGATCGATTCCTGCAAGGTCGATAGTCACGGTTGCTCAGGTGATTATCGTCTCCTGGCCTGGACACTAAAGGCCATTCCGATAACAAACAGTTCGCAGGAGTTCTATTCACAAAACACTCAATTCCGTCCCCTTTCAAGATCCCCTCAAACATTTGGTTTCGCACCAAGTACTTCGACAAGTCGCAGCGGTCTTAAGAGTAAAACCTGGATTTCATGCTCTACGATTATAAAACATGTAGATTGTGTTTACTGTTTAGATAAAAGGGCTTACACCACAAAAGAAAGATTTTTAGGGAGCAACAAAAATTAAATATTAACACATTATTATTATTATTATTATTATTATTATTATTATTATTATTACTACTACTACTATTATTATTATTATTATTATTTATATTATATGAATAAATGTAGACTAGTGGCTTGTGCAGCAAATGCTGCAAACTAAGTTCATTAGACGTTCAAATAAACATTTTTCAGATTTATTTTAAATGAAGAATACCAGACATTCTGAAAGTTATTTCCTTCCATAATAATGAAAGTTACTCTCTCTCTCTCGAGCCAATACTGAAGAGAACCACGCATATAAATATCTACACCACACCGCCATTAAATATATGAAAAACACCCAAATCCTCTTGATTAATAACTATAAAAATATTTGATTTTTAATAATATTATTATCTTACGTAAGTTTTATAGCTTTCAGTAACATATACTATATATACTATATAGCCGACACTCAGTAAAATATAGAAATCAAAATCTAATTTAAGTTATTCTCTACATCTACTTATATAACCCCAAAACGTTTCACTTTCACATCATCAATATAGCATTAATATGTATAATTAATTAAAAACAGTCACATCATGGCATTAACTACAATAATATTTCATTTCTAATGGTAATAATGTCATCAAACCACCTCAAGTTTTGTAGTTTTTAATATGCAATATACAGCTGTACCCAGAAAATTACACACCACAGAATCGAACCTGTAAATTATTTTTAGTAAGTTCAGTTTTTAATAACCAATTTAATTTGAGCTCTAAATATGTCAGCATTCTTGCAGATCATGGCCTTCCTGTAATATTGTTTACTGTAGTGTGTGTTTTGTTTTATTCTGAAATGCAATTAGCTAGTTCTCAAAACTGACGAAAGATGGAATTTGGAAAATAGGAAAATGATGTTGAAAAATTGACATTTCACTGAAAACTACTATTTTTCTGAAAAAACTTTAAGTTCCAAGCTTCAAAATGAGGGGTCACTTATTAAAATCCGTTCAGCCGTTTTCCCGTAATTTCCATTACCAGTTCAAATTATATATATATATATATATATATATATATATAATTATTGTCAAAAACATATCTTCATATTTTGTAATTAAATTTTACCTAATTACAACAAAAATTTAATTAAAAAATGAGAGTTAAGCTCTTTTACCTAAACACCACTACCATTGTCTTATTACCACTGTGGAGAGAAACATTGTCTGCATCGAAATTATGAAATCCTAACGCGCGATTAAAGTCTTCAAGTCTAATTTGGTGCACCCCAGGGGTCTGTTTTGGACATCCTGCTAAGTTTTTATTTATGACCTGTGAATCACCATTCCGATAACAAACACTTCGCTGGAGTTCCATTCTCAAAACACTCAATTCTTGTCCCCTTTCAAGAGCCCCTCAAACATTTGGTTTCGCATCAAGTACCTCGATACGTCGCAGGGGATAGAACCCTTTCTATAGCGATCTTAAGGGTAAAACCTCGATTTTATATGCTACGATTATAAAACATGTAGATAGTGTTTAGGTAAAAGGGCTTAACATACAAAAGAAAGATTTTTCGAGAGCAACAATAATTAAATATTAACACATTATTATTAGTTACCTTATATGAATAAATGTAAATATAACTGTCAAAAACATATCTTCATATTTTGTAATTAAATTTTAACTAATTACAACAAAAATCTAATTAAAAAATAAGAGTGAAGCCCTTTTAACTAAACACCACTATTTATTACCACTGTGGAAAGAAACATTGCCTGCATCGAAATTATGAAATCCTAACGCGTGATTAAAGTCTTCAAGTCCAATTTGGTGTACCCCAAAGGTCTGTTTTGGACATCTTATTAAGTTTTTATTATGAGCTGTGAATGGCCATATTATTATAGCTGATGACTCCACCTTCTTTGCCACCAGCGAAGACATAAATGCGCTGACATTACTAATGGACACAGCTTTTAAAGAAGAAACTAATTGGTTTATTTCTAATGGGATCTGCTTAAATGACGATAAAACACTGATTATTAATTACTCTTAGTAATTCTTATAAATTGGTCCACAGTCCTCTGTCAAGCTAAGCTACTTGGTATCAATTTAGAAGTTAACTCATCTTGGACATCATTGATTCTGTGTGTGTTAGGATGTCTAGAGTTATTTATTTACTACGCCAGTTAAGGAATCTCGCACCAAAATTATGCCCAAGAATGCATAATTATGTATTTTTCAATAATATTTTACTCTATGGTATTCGACTTTGGAGTAATATTATTGGCATTGCTAAAGACATTTTTACACGTTGGACATTTTATATTAGTTTGGAAATTTCTATTTAACAGACTATTTATTCTTGAACTAAATTCCCTGAACCAATATATGCCTGGACTATCTAGTATGGACATTATACTGGGACATAATTTTATTTTTACCAACATTTTTAATATTAACTTGGCTATACCTTTGGATCACTTTACTAGGTATAGGAGGGAAGAAAAGTAGTTCATCCATTTACGTAAACTAGGAAATATCGCGCTTTTGAGTTTAATCATTTTCATTAGATTTTTGTTTAATCAAAGTACAGTACAGTATTAGCAATGAGTGTTTTTACTCACGAACTGAGCTGTCCATGCGAACGTATTCATTATGCAGTGTACATTATACTGTCTACAGCACATTAGCATACAATATAGAGAATGAAGTTAAATTGAAAAATAATCATAATATGGATATTTAAACACATTTTTTTTAACTGGTGGCCGTTCATTTCGATACAGGCTTCAGTTCTAATGTGCATATTATCGCACTATAGACTATTTGTACCTAATCCCAATTACCAGCTTCGTCCTTCGTACTAGTAACTCCTGTTGAAATAATTCTGTACCTACTCTATAAAAGAGTACCTTACGTACTGTAAATTCAATCTTCACTCCTGCTCGATCCGAAAAGATAAAATTTCTCAGACATACTATATACTGTCCGTCCAAGTGGTTATGTCGTAGGGTCGTAGAAAGGGAGGAAATCACGTGACAGTTAATTACTTAACGAGGTCCTTATATTTAAGTTATTTTAAACAGTTGTATAATATTACGTAGAAGTCCAAATCCTAACAAAAATTAATGTTCTCAAAAAAGAGCTAAGTCAGGCCAGCCACTAGTTGGCGAATAAAAGCTGGTGGGGGGAAACCGGGATACGACGTAGGCAAATGGACGACAGTACCTGTACGAAAATGATTCAATATTGAATGCTCTTTCGTCACTGGAAAACGCGAACATATTTCTGGAACGTACTGTTTACTATGACCGTAAGGCTACTATGACTGTATATGCGGTCTTGGATCTGTGTGGAGGACGGTTGAACTTCATTAGTAGAGGGGGTGGGAGTGAAGTACATTAAAAAACTCAGGTACAATAAAAATTGAAGTAAAAATAAAATTATGTCCCTGCATATTTATACTTGGACCTTTTCATTTGAACCTTTTCTCTGAGAAGCACTAATCACTAATGTATGTCAATCCTGTACTTGGTAAGCACAAAATGATTTGTATGATTTTTGTATGGTGGGTCCCTATCACCACGGCATGGCGCGTCCTCAGGTTGCGGATAGAGGAGACGGCCTCCAGATATGGAGGGTAGCTGCGAATATATTGAATAAGCAGTCGTGGGCAGCCGATAAGGGGTGGTCCTCCAGCTTGGGGGTTGGGCGAAGGGCTAACAACCCATCACCGTAAAAAACAGCTTGTTACGAATTCCTATAGTAAGCCTCGGAATAGGACTGATTCTCTGGCACGACCACAGCAAAGGAATAAGGTTTTGAGATTTGGCACTTGGAACGTAACTAGTCTTTATAGAACAGGAGGGGTAACATTAGTAGCAAAAGAACTAGCTAGATATAGAATAGACTTCGTAGGAGTACAAGAGGTTAGGTTAGATGGGAATGGCATATCACAAATAGGAGATTACTTGTTGTATTATGGGGAAGGAAACAATAATCACCAATTAGGAACAGGATTCTTTGTACATAAAAGAATAAAATCAGCAGTAAAAAAGGTCGAATTTATCAGTGACAGGTTATCATATTTAGTACTTAAGGGTAGATGGTGCGACATCATAGTTATAAATGCTCACGCCCCTACAGAAGAGAAAGACGACTATATAAAGGATAGCTTCTATGAGGAATTGGAACATACTTTTGATCAGTTCCCTAGATATCATATGAAAATTTTATTGGGGGATTTCAACGCTAAAGTAGGACGGGAGGATATTTTTAGACCAACTATTGGAAAAGAGAGCCTACACGCAATTAGTAGTGACAATGGAGTTAGATTAGTCAACTTTGCCACATCGAAAAATTTAATTGTCAAAAGTACAACATTCCCCCATAAGGATATACATAAATATACTTGGACTTCTCCAGATGGATTGACACACAACCAAATAGATCACATCTTGATAGATAAACGGAGACATACTAGTATAGTAGATATTCGAACTTTCAGGGGTGCAGACTGTAATTCTGACCATTATTTGGTGATTGGAGAATTAAGAGAAAGATTATCAGTAGCCAAGCGAGTAGAGCAACAAGTTAATATTACTAAATTCAATATTTTGAAATTAAAGGACGAGGAAGCTAAGCAAAATTATCAGGTCGAAATTTCGAATAGGTTTGCCACTTTAGAAAGTTCCGACGAAGTTGAGAAAGAATTAGATGTTAATAGCGTGTGGGAAAATATCAGAGATAGTATCAAAATTGCAGCTGAGCAGAGCATAGGTCATTATGAAACTAAGAAAAAGAAACCGTGGTTTGATGAAGATTGTTGCATGGTAGTAGAAAGAAGGAAACAGGCAAAATTGAAATTCTTACAGGATCCAGTTGAGGAGAAGAGAGATAATTATTTCAATGAAAGACGGGAAGCAAGTCGTACACTTAGGAATAAAAAGAGAGGTTACTTGAAGGAAAAACTGAATGAGGTAGAAACAAATATTAAGAATAAAAACATTCGAGATTTATATAAGGGTATAAAGGAATTTAAGAACGGATATCAGCCAAGGGTAAACGTGATCAAGGATGAGAATGGTGACTTGCTTGCAGACTCTCCATCAATCCTAAACAGATGGAAAAACTATTTTGCGCAACTACTAAATGTACATAGGCCAAATAGAAATGATCGGGACGAAATTGAAATACAAACTGCTGAGCCATTTATACCCGAACCCACGCTTTCAGAAGTCGAAATTGCGATAGAAAATCTGAAAAAGTACAAGTCTCCAGGTATGGATCAAATTCCAGCAGAATTAATACAAGAGGGTGGAAGTGCATTATATAGCGAAATTTATAAACTTGTACTTGCTATTTGGGAAAAGGAAATTGTACCAGAACAATGGAAGGAGTCCATAATTGTACCTATTTTTAAAAAGGGGGACAAAACGAACTGTGGTAACTTTCGAGGAATATCACTTTTGTTGACGTCGTACAAAATTTTGTCCAATATTCTTTTGAGGAGATTAACTCCGTACGTAGATGAAATTATTGGGGATCATCAGTGCGGTTTTCGGCGTAATAGATCGACTATTGATCAGATTTTTTGTATTCGGCAGATAATGGAGAAAAAATGGGAGTATAAGGGTACAGTACATCAGTTATTCATAGATTTCAAAAAGGCTTATGACTCGGTTAAGAGGGAAGTATTATATGATATTCTTATTGAATTTGGTATTCCCAAGAAACTAGTTCGATTAATTAAAATGTGTCTCAGTGAAACATACAGCAGAGTCCGTATAGGTCAGTTTCTATCTGATGCTTTTCCAATTCACTGCGGGCTAAAGCAGGGAGATGCACTATCACCTTTACTTTTTAACTTCGCTTTAGAATATGCCATTAGGAAAGTTCAGGATAACAGGCAGGGTTTGGAATTGAACGGGCTACATCAGCTTCTTGTCTATGCAGATGACGTGAATATGTTAGGAGAAAATACACAAACGGTTAGGGAAAACACGGAAATTTTACTTGAAGCAAGTAAAGCGATCGGTTTGGAAGTAAATCCCGAAAAGACAAAGTATATGATTATGTCTCGTGACGGGAATATTGTACGAAATGGAAATATAAATATTGGAGATTTATCCTTCGAAGAGGTGGAAAAATTCAAATATCTTGGAGCAACAGTAACAAATATAAATGACACTCGGGAGGAAATTAAACGCAGAATAAATATGGGAAATGCGTGTTATTATTCGGTTGAGAAGCTCTTATCATCCAGTCTGCTGTCCAAAAATCTGAAAGTTAGAATATATAAAACAGTTATATTACCGGTTCTTCTATATGGCTGTGAAACTTGGACTCTCACTCTGAGAGAGGAACATAGGTTAAGGGTTTTTGAGAATAAGGTGCTTAGGAAAATATTTGGGGCTAAGCGGGATGAAGTTACAGGAGAATGGAGAAAGTTACACAACACAGAACTGCACGCATTGTATTCTTCACCTGACATAATTAGGAACTTGAAATCCAGACGTTTGAGATGGGCAGGGCATGTAGCACGTATGGGCGAATCCAGAAATGCATATAGAGTGTTAGTTGGGAGACCGGAGGGAAAAAGACCTTTAGGGAGGCCGAGACGTAGATGGGAGGATAATATTAAAATGGATTTGAGGGAGGTGGGGTATGATGATAGAGACTGGCTTAATCTTGCACAGGATAGGGACCGATGGCGGGCTTATGTGAGGGCGGCAATGAACCTTCGGGTTCCTTAAAAGCCATTTGTAAGTAAGTTGTAAGTATGATTTTTGTATACAGTTACAAATTGATATTCACATAAAATCCAAAAGAATGTTACCTACAAGTAAATGGAACATAGTTCCTGGACCTTATACTAACTACACACATTACAAAATCGTTCTTAGATCTCCATTTTGTTACTTTCAGCATTCTACAGTATATTGTATAGGCCTATACTATCCATAGTCACATCAATATTACGAAAAATAATATCATTAAAGGGAGGATTTATGAGATTCTTTTGGGAAATTATGATCAAGTGTTTGTATTCATAGATTTCAAAAAGGCGTATGACTCAGTTAAGAGAGAAGTTTTACACAATAATCTTATTGAATTTGGTATTCCCAAGAAACTAGTTCGATTAATTAAAATGTGTCTTAGTGAAACTTACAGCAGAGTCCGTATAGACCAGTTTCTATCTGATGCTTTTCCAATTCACTGCGGGCTAAAGCAGGTAGATGCACGATCTCCTTTACTTCTTAACTTCGCTCTAAAATATGCCATTAGGAAAGTTCAGGATAATACAGAGGGTTTGGAATTGAACGGGTTACATCAGCTTCTTGTCTATGCAGATGACGTGAATATGCTACGAGAAAATCCACAAACGATTAGGGAAAACTCGGAAATTCTATATATATATTTTGATGTACCGAAGTACATATGATATTTCCATGCAGATATTCTGCGTCATTACATGATGAAAGAGTGATGGAACGGAGAAAAATTCTCTCCGGCGCCGGGATTTGAACCCAGGTTTTCAGCTCTACGTGCTGATGCTTTATCCACTAAGCCACGCCGGATACAATTTAGCGGCGTCGGGATTGTATCCGGCGTGGCTTAGTGGATAAAGCATCAGCACGTAGAGCTGAAAACCTGGGTTCAAATCCCGGCGCCGGAGAGAATTTTTCTCCGTTCCATCACTCTTTCATCGGAAATTCTAGTTGAAGCAAGTAAAGCGATAGGGTTGGAAGTAAATTCCGAAAAGACTAAGTATATGATTATGTCTCGTGACGAGAATATTGTACGAAATGGAACTATAAAAAAAGGAGAGTTATCTTTCGAAGAGGTGGAAAAATTCAAATATCTTGGAGCAACAGTAACAAATATAAATGACACTCGGGCGGAAATTAAACATAGAATAAATATGGGAAATGCCTGTTATTATTCGGTTGAGAAGCTTTTGTCATCTAGTCTTCTGTCAAAAAATCATAAAGATAGAATTTATAAAACAGTTATATTACCGGTTGTTCTGTATGGTTGTGAAATTTGGACTCTCACTTTGAGAGAGGAACAGAGATTAAGGGTGTTTGGGACTAAGGTTGGGAAAATATTTGGGGCTAAGAGGGATGAAGTTACAGGAGAATGGAGAAAGTTACACAACGCAGAGCTGCACGCATTGTATTCTTCACCTGACATAATTAGGAACATTAAATCCAGACGTTTGAGATGGGCAGGACATGTAGCACGTATGGGCGAATCCAGAAATGCATATAGAGTGTTAGTTGGGAGGCCGGAGGGAAAAATACCTTTGGGGAGGCCGAGACGTAGGTGGGAGGATAATATTAAAATGGATTTGAGGGAGGTGGGATATGATGGTAGAGACTGGATTAATCTTGCTCAGGATAGGGACCAATGGCGGGCTTATGTGAGGGCGGCAATGAACCTCCGGGTTCCTTAAAAGCCAGTAAGTAAGTAAGTATGATCAAGTGTTTGAGCCCACCCAATGTTTTTAAAAAGTTGGCGTCACTGATATTGTTGTTGTTGCTGCTTAGTCAACTGTTCGAAAAAGGGTTGAACCTCATAAGTGACACCAATAAGACATCACTCATGAGGCAATTAAGCCAGGAGATAATCATATTTTTTTTATTTTATTTTATTTATTCATTTGTTGATGAACATAAAAGGCAAAGCCCAATTACAATGTTCACGACTACAAATTAATTGATAAAACATAACAAGGAAAAGGAAATATACACTTATGAAAAACTGAAACAAAATAGAAAAAAGGGAAAGAAAAAAAGAGAAATTGAAATAAGGTGTGAAAGTAGCTTCATATTAACTAACAACAATATTATGTAAAATATGATAACAAATAATTCTGTATCTAGAGAAATTCATATTGAAAATATCAACATTCGGATGAGGATGTAATTTATTGTATAACTGTAACATTTGGAAAACTGGGGAATTTTTGTGGGATTCAGTATTTGTCCTTGGTACCTTTAAAAGCTTGAGAGAACTGCCTTTTTGTTATAAAGTTTCCGTGAGTCTAAAATACAAAAAAAATTGTAGTAGACCTAATTAGCCTAAGGCTAAGCGATTGACGAGCCCTGCATTCTCTTGTTCTCTTATTTCAAATTCTGCGCACCGCTACCCCAATCTATTTGGCTTCTCGTTTTCAAAATTTATCCGCATATCATCAGCTAAGTACAAGATCTCATCATAACAATTTACTCATTATACCCTACCACAAGACATCTTTATATTCTTCATCTTATACAGTTTCAGTTGCTAGAAATTGGAACTCGCTACCGAGTGATGCAAGGGGTTGTTGGACAATAACTTCATTTAGGTCAAAATTACATAAATTCTTACTTAACAAATTAATTGCTGATTAATATTTATTATTTACGAGTATAATGAAACTAACATCTGTCCATTTTTATTATTATCATTAATTTCTCTAAATAGATTTACAAAACCTCTAATGGCAATTACATTAATATTCTAATTATAGAAATATATTTTAGATTTATATAATATGTATATATTTTTTTTCTCCCTGTAACATAGTTCTAGTAAGCTTATAGTAAATTAATTTTCATCATTTTACTAGCTATCTCAAATTAATTATAATTGATTGAATTAATTTAGTAGTCTGACCCAATATTTTGGGTTTGCCCTGCGACACAGAATAGCTCACAATAAAATTTAAAATGAAAAATTATATAAACAGGTTTCAGACAAAAGTGAATAAGACGTAAGAAAAAAAATAGAACCAAGTCTAATTTAAATTGAATGTACGCCATAAAGATGCTGACGAAATATCGCTACAGAAAATTTCATAATGGTGGTGACGATGGCATCTTGAAGATCTCTCGTCAGCTTGTATTTTTCCATCCACTTTACAAAGGCTTTCGGGATGGTGCCTCTCGCTCCGAAGAAGAGACCGGTAACTGTGATTTTTTCTATGTTGTATTTCGCCGATAGGTACTGAATCGTGGGCTCGTAGATTTTCTTTTTCTCTTCGTTCACTTCAGATGGTTGAGTGGCTGAGATTTCAAATCTGATTGTAGGATCAATTATTTCGGCTGCCTGTTTATTCCTATTTATAGCTATGATATCGATCCTACGATTGCTTCCACCATCAGCAATACAAGGATTTTCCCGTGAACGTCTAGATTTTTGGATCGAAGTGCATCTGCGATCATAGAACGTATGGTGTTGTGACGTTTTATTCTGAGTACTTCTCCCTGTGGGCATCTCCCAAGCACATGTGGTAAAGTTTCATACTCACTGCAGTGCTCATAAATTAAGTTACTACTTTACCTTATAGGTTTATGTAAATTTAAATGAATATGTAGTCTACTAGTCGTTAACTTAACTGAAGAATATTGCTGGAGAACCTTTTAAGTGTAGTGTAAATAATGGTAATTTAAATATGTATTGTATTGATTAAGGCTGGTTGAGTGAAAGAGAAGGCCTTATGGCCTTAACTCTGCCAGCGAAAATAAAACATTATTATTATTATTATTATTATTATTATTATTATTTACTTACTTACAAATGGCTTTTAAGGAACCCGCAGGTTCATTGCCGCCCTTACATAAGCCCGCCATCGGTCCCTATCCTGTGCAAGATTAATCCAGTCTCTATCATAATATCCCACCTGCCTCAAATCCATTTTAATATTATCCTCCCGTCCACACCTGTGGAGTAAGGGTCAGCGCGTCTGGCCGCGAAACCAGGTGGCCCGGGTTCGAATCCCGGTCGGGGCAAGTTACCTGGTTGAGGTTTTTCCGGGGTTTTCCCTCAACCCAATATGAGCAAATGCTGGGTAACTTTCGGTGCTGGACCCCGGACTCATTTCACCGGCATTATCACCTTCATTTCATTCAGACGCTAAATAACCTAGATGTTGATACAGCGTCGTAAAGTAACCGAACAAAATAAAAAAAAAATATTATCCTCCCATCTACGTCTCGGCCTCCCTAAAGGTCTTTTTCCCTCCGGTCTCCCAACTAACACTCTATATGCATTTCTGGATTCGCCCATACGTGCTACATGCCCTGCCAGAGCCTTCTTTAGTTACAAGCCGGGGCATGGGTAGAGTGGAGGCGGGAGATTTTAAAGTGATATTGTGTTTGCTCATTGCTTTCGTTATACGTAACGCGTATTTTTTCAATATTACTTCATGCACAAATGTAAGATCAAGATTCAGAGTAGTGATGTAAATTATTACGGTTTCGAAAATAGTGTTTTATTGCAATCAATTATCTATACTTCAGAATACGGCGTAAGTAGGCTACTTACATACAAAGGATGCTACTTAAAATAATTACAAGAAAACATGTTTTTATTGATAGTACGAAGGTAAATAAATAAATAAAAAAGATATTCCTTGCACCGAAAATAACAAAATTAATAATGCAATAAATACGTAAGTTCCTACGCAGTATTCTTAAGTTCCATTCAGTTAACAAATTTGTGGCTAGCAAATTGTCAATGTTTTGCGACTTAATGGTGTTTCATCTGTGAAAGGTTTAGGATATATTTTAATATTATCTTATGCGATTATCTATCGTGTTTTTCTACAAATATTTCAGATGCCTAGAAAGTGCTGTGTGCCTATGTGTCGTAGCAACTACACTTATAATTAAAAAAAAAAATAAAATAAAAACACACTTGTTTTTTTATTGATGGTACAAGGGAAAATAAATACATACTTAAAGAAATGTTACTTGTACCAAAAATAAATAAAATAATGACGTACTTTCGTATTACCCTATTCCAATCAATTAACCATTATGGGGCTAGTAAATTGACAATGTTTCGCCGCTTAATGTTGTTTCACCTCTGACATGAAAGGTGTAGGATATCATATGCATTTTAATTTCATGTGATTATGTCGTGCTTTTCTATAAATATTTCAGATGTCCAGAAAGTCAGTTTTAGTTTGAACCTGGTCAGTCACCATAACAATATTGTTATCCTAAATTATTTGTCATAAACTTTTTAAAATATAATTTTAAATAAATATAACTACAGGGTGAATGTAGAGTATCCAACGCCCACTGAACGAATATTTCAATTTTATCACTGCCAATGTTGCGCTATAATCGTATATGCAAGGTAGGCTATAACAAAAACCTAAACTAACCAAATCTAACCTGTCAAAGAACCAACAAGTTATACTAAATATGTGTAAAATTGGCCTATGTCTCTATAGTGGGCGGAACATAAGTAACATTGACCAAACCAACAAAGTGATTATATGCATCTACAAATTATAGATAGTTGTGACGTATAGCAGGCATTCCGAATCTTCAACAAAACTGCAACATTTATGGGATCACAAAACAGCTGTTTACAATGACTTTGAAAACCAACGGCGTAACTTTATTGATATAGCAGGCGAGACCCAACAATTTGACTAGAATTCTGATACACACAAACCACAAATAAGAATATAAAAATGTGGTTATACAATATTTAATATTTAATAGAATCAACGAGTTAGAAAGAGAGAGATATAGAGTGGCCATTGCGCCGCCATGTTTGAAGAAAATTGAACGACCGTCCGCCATTAAATTAAGCGCCCAAAACAAAGTGGGCGTGGCGATAAGTTAAATTGCAATGACCAGCTATAAAAAATTCGTTTGCATAAATCAGTTAAACTGAAGTGGAACAACCTAGTATTTCGTAAAATATGTGCTAGTAACTTAATATAAAATAAAGACCTTATGTACGCTAAATTCAAAACACTTGAGCTATTCCTAGAAGGAATAACCTAAGCAAAATTGTCGTGTACGTATGACAAGAAGCCTAGCAAATATACTAAAGAAAATATTAATATTCCTAGGTTCTTTTAAATGCGACCCGCAAGATTACCTATAAAATGAACGAGTATGATTCGGTTGATTTTATTAAATTGTTTTCCCAGTCTCTACACGTTGCAAAACTATTTATTATATCATAAGATGTAGAATGAAAGTAGGCCCTAACTCTAACTGTAGCAAGCACCCTTTACCCCCAAGCTTGTAATTTGGGTAAAACTAAAGTCGACCGTGAGCAGTCATATATCTCTTGACCTCAAGATGGCGATGCGCGAAAGTGTTCAATTTTGGGTCGAGGAACAGCGCTCCTAGTGGGTCTAGGTTAAACTATAAAACGTCTTTGGTACTCGGGCCTGTATACAGTATTTATTTTTATATCCCACCCATTCCAGTTGCAGGTTACTTGCGACAGAGATAACAGCGGTGAGTAACTCGCTCTGGAGTTCAGATTAACAAAATTCGCCTGCCAAAATCTCTGGCACTCACTTTTTTGTACTTCTGCGTTCCATATCATTCAACGCCATCAGAGTTTAATGTCTTCATATCATGCAGGCTTGTCTCGTCCTTAGCTCCTACTCCGCGGGCAAAGTAAAGCACATTGCATTTATCTAAAAGATATAGCTTATCGATATACAGGGTGTTTCAAAAATACGGGACATAATTTCAGGTATGTATTTCCCACATGTAGACAATCAAAATAGTTCATTACAACATGTGTCCGGAAATGCTTCATTTCCGAGTTATGGCCTTCACAACATTGAAATTCACCGGAACGTTTTTCTTTCCGCAGGACATTGTCATTACAGAAGATGTTCAAAATGTCCACCTCCTGCTTGAATACAGACCTCACATCGATGTCTCATTGACCTGCGAACACGATCCCAAACTCCAGCAGTATTGCGTATGTCCTCAGAACATGCCACAATTCGATTCCGAAGGGATTCCAAATCAGGCACCGGAGACGAATAAACCAATGATTTTAAATGGCCCCACAAGTAGAAATCGAGAGGGTTCAGATCAGGTGAGCGTGTAGGCCAAGCAATTGGGCCATCTCTACCTATCCATCGATCAGGAAACCTTCGATCCAAGTACCGGCGAGCCGTACGACTGAAGTGTGCAGGAGCGCCATCATGCAAGAAGTGAATGTGTTGACGATTGATCAGTGGAGTGTCTTCTAAAACATGAGGTATGGTGTTTTCCAGGAAGTTTGTGTACGCCTGCCCCGTAAGTCTGTTTACAAGTACATGGGGTCCAACTAATCGATCACCAATGATACCGGCCCACATGTTGAGGGAGAACCGCACCTGCCGATGAGATGGAACAGTTGCACGTGGGTTTTCATACGCCCTTACATTCTGATTGTGGAAATTTGTTATGCCATCTCGTGTGAACTGTGCTTCATCTGTAAATAATACTAAGGCAGGAAAGTTCGGATTTACACCACACTGCTGCAAGAGCCACTGACAGAACCTAACTCGTGCAGGGTAATCTGCTGGTAACAGGACCTGTACACGTTGCAAATGATAAGGATACAATTGATACTCTTTCAACAGTCTCCAGATAGTCGTATATGGGAACATTGACTTACAACGCTACCCTTCGTGTGTTGATAGAAGGAGTCATGTTCACAGCCTCCAGAATCTCCTCCTGTACTTCTGGAGTTGTAGATCTCGGTCGTCCCCTTCCCAAACCAGGAGAGTTAAATTTTCCATACTCGCACTGACGGTAATGGAGACGTACAAATGTCTTCCGATCTGGACATTATCGCTGTGGGTACCTCTCGTGGTACAAACGACGAGCCAGCGCAGCATTGCCGTCCGCCTTACCGTACATGAAGTGTATCTCTGCCAGCTCTTGATTTGAATACATGTCGCACAGTCTAACGCCTACACAACACTGAATGTAACCTTCGCCTCGGAATGAACTGTCAGAGTACCCTCTTAATGTCTCCTTTGACGGCAACGACCTGCGGAAAGAAAAACGTTCCGGTGAATTTCAATGTTGTGAAGGCCATAACTCTGAAATAAAGCATTTCCGGACACATGTTGTAATGAACTATTTTGATTGTCTACATGTGGGAAATACATACCTGAAATTATGCCCCGTATTTTTGAAACACCCTGTAGAGCAGTAAATTCTGGTATAAATTCAGTAGTACGGATAGTAACGCATAAACAGTTTCCTTCACAGTAACTTAAAGTGAGCGAAAGGTACTTACATTACGTATGCTAAATTATTATTAGAACGAAATACTGTATTCACAAATAAAAAAGTGTCTACATAAAAATTCAGTTTCAAGTTGTGTTAATTATAATTAATGTTAATGTTCTGTATTTCCTTTTCAAGCAATTTAAAATATGCAATTCTAGGTTAAAAAGCAACATTACTATTGCATATAAAATGTCTTTATTGAGCGTTTATAAAGGAATAGAAGACAGAGCTGGGGTGATGCTGATGTGGAGGTCAATAAGAATAAAAGACGACAACGATGAGGAGAAATAGTTACTACCATAAGTAACAACTTAACCACAACGTTTCGTTCACAGATACAACGTCCACTCTACATTAGGACCTACGTCCATTTTATTAGCTGTCTAATGTCTGTAAGTAATAAAATATCTCCTCAATTTTTACAGTTAAACATAGTCAATGGAATTGTGCTTAAGAAAATCTTTGCGGTTATACAGTAGACCTATATGCACTTTCCTTAGAAAAGACGAAAGTATATAAAGAAGTATATTCCAGCATTTGAAAATTACAGCACAAGGAATAAACTCGGATTTAAAGCTATAATTAATCTTCGTGGAATTCAAAATTAGTGCAATAAAAGCCGCTCAAGGATCGTTCCCAAATAGTATGGTAAAGGGATGTCTTTTTCGTTAAAACATTTGGCGTCACGCAGTAAATCTTAGACTTCAAAAATATTTCACAACATGAATTATGGTACAAATTGCACAATTAAATTATTAAATCGTATCCACATATCATACCTAAACAAGAAAATTTCATATTTCAAGCGTATGATATATTCATATAGGTACAGTTACCCTTAAAAAGAATGAGACGATTCTTGGTTATCGGAAGTTAAAGTTCTACAGCGCGGTTCACTCGATATCGACGTATAACGATAAGTACCATGACAAATAGAACAACAATTGTTATAAGGACCACAACAAGGACAAGGATCAGAATAAAGATCACGAAGAAGACAGCCATTTAAGGCCACGATTTCACAACATAGCTCGGGTAACAAAATATCATTGCTTCTCTGTACAGAATGACAAATGCCTGCTATCGGATCTACATTCTAGACTGCTGCTGTCACTGTCTTGTCTCGGTAGCTCATATAGTAGCGTGTCGGTTCCACCGTATAACCGAAATGTTTCGTGTTCGATCCCAGGTAAAACTCTTTTTTTATTGAGGTGTTATTAATTTGTTCAGAGTTCCTCGACTGAATAATTTGTCGAAAAATATGGAATAATTTATGCCCAATTTTTTGGTCTACAAGTGGGCTGAACCTCGTCAAAAAATACATAAATCTTACTTGGAAGTTAAAAGTATTCTTCCTGAAACAAAAATTATAAAAAAAAAACAAAAAGAGACCCGTTAACTTAAAATCTTGTCCACATACCATCATACATTTCTCCAATCGAAATCCACTCGATTGGTAGCGAAGGCAAGATGGTTGACAGCTTGTGCTTCCCCCAATATTTCCATTTGCGCAGCCCTCCGGCTCCTAATACATCGGTTCCTCAACCTGCTGATCACAGTCTGTGAAGAACCAGGAAAGTTAGATGCTGCTCTTATTTCGTTAGCAGTCCGAAAGGGGTCCAGTCGAACTGTCTCGATAAGAGAGCATCCTCTTCCAATGAAGAAATCCGCGGACGCCCAGGAATAGGACGATTTTCGACCTCCCCTGAATTTTTTAACAATGAACACCCTCGCGGCTGTACTTCCAGGAACACCGACTAAACGGCCAGCAGATCTAGCCCCATATCCAGCCCCAACTAGATCTATAACTCACTGTCTCATGCCACGTCGGTTCGCCATTACGATGAGAAATGAGGGATGACGATAATACTTTAGTGGAGACAATGACTATTTAGCGTGATATAGAATTATTGAAATAAGGGGCATCTTGCGCAGTAAGAGTTAATAAATCAACCCTAAATTAAATATTTAAATAACAGGATATAACAGGAAGTCCAATTATTGTTGCGAAACTAATCAAATTAAATCTAATTACGTTAAGTAAACAAATCCCAAGTTATCACACCACATTGCTACAGTTAAATTCTATGTTATTAACATAAGCATTGAATAGGTCCGTGCTTATGAGTTGGACGACAAAACCAAACATTGAAAGTTCGAATGTTGCCGCGGAATGTAACTTCTTGCTTTTTATAATGTAAATCAGACTTCTAACTACAATCATTCATATTTCTTACATTATTTATTAATATTTATAGCCAACATTGAATTTGTAAAGAAAAGACTTCAGAAATCTCATATGGAATTTGTGATCTGTAGTGACATAAACATAGATTATCTCTCGGAACTTTTCCGTAAAAGTAAATTAATTCACTCCTTGAAACTGGAAACCTTAGTCGTAGAGCCATTTTCCCACCAGCATACAAGCTGAAGTAGCACAGCCATTGATAAAAGTTTTGTACACAGAATTAGACTGAATTCCTATTCGACAGAACCTATAATCAATAGCTTGTATGAACATGATAAACAAATCCTAAGTGTTTCCAATGTCACTGAACAATTTCAAAATATTAATTTAAAAACTAAAAAAGGGTCGTAAATGCTTTATCTAGTGACTATTTACATTTATGTCTACAAAACGAATCTTGGAAAAACGTATATGATACTGGCACTACTGATATGAAGAGTAAATGTATTGTATTTTTCACTTTAATTTCAGAATCACTTTAGTGGATGTTCTCCACTCAATGTTGTGAAAACATTCAAAAGTAAAAACATGTAGATAACGCAGGGACTTAAAAATCTCATGTATTAAAAAGAAGAGTGTATATGTAATGAGTTGCAATGTAATGATCCTCATGTTCTTAAATACTACAAGAAGTACGGTGTAATTTATAAAAAATTATGAAAGAGGGAAATAGAATACATTCGAATAGAAAAGTACAACATTCAGATAATGCAATTAAAGCTATTCAGAATATTATTGAAGTTAAACTTGTAGATATTCTAAGAAAGAAAATATTTTTTCGTTAAAACCAGTGATTATAAACTAGAGGACCCCAAATCTATTGCAAGTTCTTTTAATGTCTTATAGTATATAGTACAGAAATATTATTGACAACTTAAACATTCAAGATTTTGCAAAAGATAATATAATACAATTGGTTATTTAAGAGATGCATTTAATAATTAGTATTAATATATGTAATTAGTCAATAACTGCAACAGTGCTTTTTCATTCAATCATAACATGAACAAATTGAATGAATATTAAATTAAACACTATTGCAAACACGTAGATAAAATAGTTAAAATCACCTGAAGGGGTGAGAATGAAATAATCCAAAGCCACACTTTTAACAGAAATTGTTTTGTGCGAGTGCATTTCTTACACATATGGGAAAGCTACTAATAAAATATTGTAATAACTACTCAACAAATGACATAGCCTAAGGACTCTAAACCTTTGTAAAAGTTTGTCTGTGTGGCTTAGGAATATTTTTTAATTTCATTTTAATTGTTAATTTTTAATATATATGCATTTACATTGTATGTGTGTGTATGTATAAATGCATTCATTAAATTAACGTTTACAATATTATAACTTGTAATTTTGTATTGGCTGTGATCATTAACACTTAATCTCAGGACTTTGTAAAACTCTATTTCAACGTTATTTAGCTATTTCAAAGTTATTTAAACAAAAAAAAATCGTTGTGTAGACTAGGAATCGAACTCGCACTCTTCTACACGAGACGCAGAAGTCTTAGCGTCTGAGCTGTTGAAACGACACGAAAGCTTTCCTTTCTGTGCGGAGTGTCGATCTAGTCATGAAGGTCCATTGTCGATTTAACTACACGATTTATGTATATATTTATCTTTTATTTACGTAATATTATCATATTTTTTGCAGTTTTTGAAGTGAATTTCGGAACGATGCTAGTAAGAAACCAAATAGCCTGAAATTATGTAACTCAGTATTCGTTATCTTGTGTATCAGTGCTCTGGTCTCCGATCATGCGCAGTGTCTTACATCTGAGACTTAGGAATATTCAATTGTCTCATCCTTTTCTAGGGAAACTGTACGTACGTTTGTATAATTTGTATTCGATACATTCCATTCGGTGAAATCGCACAGAAAGAAATTCGCCTTGTTTACTTACTTACTTACTTATAAATGGCTTTCACAGAAACCAGCCCTCACATAAGCCACCATCGGTCCCTATCCTGAGGTAGATTAATCCAGTCCGTAGCATCATATCCCACCTCTCTCAAATCCATTTTAATATTACCCTCCCATCTATGTCTCGGCTTATCCAAAGTGTAGAGCGCTGAAATACACAACACAGTATGACGAAATGATATTGTTGTTACGTTTTCATGGTTACCAATTACTTTTACGGTTATGGACATCTATTTCAATCGATGCTTTTAATATCGTGCTAATTGTGACTTGATTAGTGGTTAACAAAGCGCGTGAAATGTGAGCAGGATCAATCTACATCTGTAACAAATATCTAAAAGTAACGCTGTGACGTAGGTATAGTCTACAATGTGATCCGTAATCAAGTCTTCAGATAATTCAAGCAAGACATGGCATGGATCCTCAGTCTGCAGCCTAACGTTTAGTGATCAATGAAACTTTTCATCAGAAAGATCAGTTGCATCCTTTTTATTAAATAATCTAAGGTTAGAAGTTTAATTGGCATTAAATTAACAAAGGCTATATGCTATGTATGTATATTACTTCCAGCACAATATGATTAATAACGTGACAATAATTATATAACTTGTGAGATACTAAAATTCGGAAAGGGTATTTAGTAAAACTTTACTTTCAGTGTACTTCAAAAACACAGCAAGGGACAATAAAATATAAATTTCTCCTACAATGTGATTTGTAATCAAGCCTTCGCTTACTTCAAGCAAGACATGGCATGAATCCTCAGTCTACAGCCTAATATGCAGTAGGCCTATAGTGATCATCGAAACATTTATATACCGATATCTAATATTAGAAGTTAATTCACATTAAATTAATAAGGTTTTATTCTATGCACATTATTTCCATGTAGACCTACTTATGTTTTCAGCAAAATATGGTTAATAACGTGACAATTCTTATCAAACATATGCGACCAAACGAAATTGATGCAATTATTGGCAGACTTAATCATGACTTGAATCAAGTTTCTTCATGGACGAATAAGTTCGGACTTAGGTTAAATGCTAGTAAGCCACAAGCTATAATAATTGGACTTAAGAGACTACTGAACACAATGAACAACAGATATATCCCAATCATTACAGTAAATAATGCCACTATTCCGTACCACTCTGTCGTCAGAAACCTTGGCGTTTACTTAGACGAAAATTTAAATTGGGAATGCCAAATAAAGGAAATATCCAAGAGAGTATGCTATACCATGCATTCTCTTAACCCGTTCAGAAACTTCCTCCCGCCAAAATTAAAACAGACTTTAGTGCAAACCCTCGTACTACCACTGTTTGACTATTGCGACATAATATAGATTTGACAACTGAACTTTCGAACAAGCTACAGCGTGTGCACAATATGTGTGTCAGATTCATCAGCAATGCTCGCAAATTTGACCATATTACACCTTCGTTCAGATATTTATCCTGGCTGCGACTCAGTAACCGTAGATCACTTCATTCGCTTTCTCTTCTTTTTCGAGTTCTCCACACTTCTACTCCAAATTATCTTCTTTCCCGGTTTAACTACTTATCCTGCAATAACAATCTAAACACCAGGACACAAGAGAGCCAAATCCTAGCAATTCCTGCCCATAGAACATCCCACTATTCATCCTCTCTCACTGTTTACGTCCCTCGTGAATGGAATTCTCTACCTCAGAAGATTAGGGGCTGCCAGTACTTTCAAGACAAAGCTAAACAATTTCTTACTGACGCAGACAAATTGAAGTTGTAATTATAATCATAATCGAGTTAATGATTTAATTATATTTAGGTATGATTATTATTATTATTAATGTTATTATTAGTACATAATTATTTCATTGGGGTGTTGGGAAGGTAAAAGAATTGTTATGTATTTTATTGTATTAATTATGTTTTGCTCCTTAGCAATATAGTAATTTTGTATTTTTGTACCGCACTGGTTGAGTGGAAGAGAAGACCGAATGGCCTTAACTCTGCCAGTTATTATTATTATTATTATTATTATTATTATTATTACAATTAAATTATTTTCTGTGTAAATATTTCAAAATGCTTTGATTTTCAGAACAGTAGGGAACAATAGGCCTAACGTACAATCTCTTACTACAATGTGATTTGTAAAGAAGAAACACGTTAATTCAAGACAGATATGATATGAATCCTCAATCTACAGTATAAGGTGTAGTGATCATCAAAACGTTTCATCAGGATCGCTTTTAATTTATATTGTAAGTACTATATCGGCGGCACTTCACATTATACAGTGCCGACTCACCGTTTTACACGCCTCACGTACAAGTCATTTAGGAAATTACTTATTTTTAATTTATTACTGCAATTCTTTCACTAGTCTTTTCTTGTCTGTCATCAATTCTTCCACAAGTTTACTCCTAACCCATTATTACACCAAAAATACTATAACCCCCTCCTGTGTGACACATTTCCCCTCACTCAACATCTCTAATTATTTGCACTTTTCACTACTCACTTTTCCACATTGCTACTTTTTAGGTCTTAGTTTTCTTTTCTCACGATTTATTTCCCCTCCACACCATTTCCTTAACTCATACTGTTTTTTCACCTTGTTTTCCCCTCTTCCTTCATCACTGCTCCCTGAACTATCTCCTACTTGCGTTACTCCACTTCTCGTCAGCCTCGATGTTTCATTCATATTACATTATAAGGTTTTATTTCATGTATACTATTTGCGTGTAGGCCCTACGTTTCTTTCCAGCATAATATGATTAATAACGTGACAATCTTGTAGAACCTATGCGATATATAATTTCGGAAGAAGCATTTAGTATATAATTTTTCGGTATGATTATTTCAAAATACTTTGATTTTCAGTACAGTAAGATAAAGGGTGCGTCAGAAAGAACGGATGAATTTCAAACTATCGATACGCAACGAGGAGAGAGATATAGTGAGGGGGACCACGACTGTTGGCTCAGCCATAGAATGCAGTTTCAGTTGAGAATATGGTGTTGGTCTGGTGTACAACGTGCTTTCATCGTAGAGACATTTTTGAAAAATGAAGAGTCTGTGATCGCCACTCAGGACTCATTTCGACATCGGATGTCACGCTAGGATTCCAACTCGGAATACAATTTTGCGGTGGGTGGCTTCATTTCGTATCACAGGTTCAACATCAAAGAAGAAATCACCTGGACGAAATTCTATTGCACTGAGATTGTCCGAGGCTACGGTAAGATCTCGCGCCCTGCGAATTCTTTCTTTGGGACCATTTGAAGGCGTAAGTTTGTAAACATCGATCACATACACTGGACGAACTGAAGACAGCGATTCGTGAAGAAATCGTGGCAATTGCACCAGCTATGACTGTGAAAGTGATGGCGAACATCAGAAAACACCTCGATGCCTGTATTGAAAGCCAAGGACATCATATGGATAATGTTGTTTTACATAAATAAACTGCATGTATTGGTGAATATGTTGATAACAATAAATTTTTGATTTGATGAATCTTTACAATTTTCTTGCCATGTGAAATCCATTCGTTCTTTCTGACGCACCCTGTACAATCTCTTCTTACAATATGATTTGTAATGAAGTCTCCGGGTACTTGAAGAAGGACATGGCATGAATCCTCAGTCTGCAGCCTAATATATGTTAGTGATCATCGAAACGTGTTATCAGAAAGACAAGTTCTGTTTTTAATATGTTTTCTATATTTAAGATTGGAATTTGATTTCGGATTAAATTGTGATGTTTTTTTTCCTATGAATATTAGCAATTCTTCAGAACTCGTGTGATAATTTAATTCGAAACGTGTATGAAGTACAAGTTTATTTTCAGTGTATGTATTTTAAAAAACTTTGATTTTCAGTACAGAAAGGAATAACGTAGAATCTCTTGTTACAATATGATTTGTAAAGGAACATCGCATTAATTCAAGAAAGATATGTCATGAACCCTCAATCTATAGCCTAACATATAAGTTTAGTGGTCATCGAAACGTATCATCAGAAAGACCAGTGCTATGTTGAAATTCGAAGTATAATTCGTAATACAATATAAAGTTTTATTCCATGCATATTATTTGCGGGCACTTTTATTTCCAGCGCAGTATTTTTAATAACATGGCATTCTTGTAGAACTTATGCGAAATTTAATTTCGGAAGGAGCGTTTAGTAGATAATTTTTCAGTGTGATTATTTCAAAGTACTTTGATTTTGAGTCCAGTAAGATACACTAACGTAGAAACTTCACTGCAATGTGATTTGTAATGAAGTCTGGCGTTAAATATAGACATAGCATGAATTCTCAATCTGCAACCTAAGGTATAGTGATCATCGAAGCGTTTCTTAAGAAAAGCCAGTTCTATCCTGGGATTATAAGTTTATTTGGTATTACATTATAAGATTTTATTTTATGCATATTATTTGCGTGCACATTCGTTTGCAGCATTATATTATTAATAACGTGGCAATACTTATTTAAATTCCGAAGGAGTATTTAGTACACTTTTAGTTGTTCTTTGCAAAACGTGTTATGTCCACTGATAATATTTTGTTGGTTTTTTGCGACATGTTGTTCCTTATTATCTTCTCTATCGATAAAGCTACAAATAAAGCGACTAAACGTGTTCTGTCCATGGTAGAAAACGATTGAAGAAGTTAGGTGCAGATGCAAGGAATGTTTTGTCCTCCTGCTATATTGTTATATAATGTATTAATTCTTCAAATATGTAAAATGTGTTTTGTTCAATCATAAATCCTCTGCTACCACTATTACATCTGCAACCAAAGTAATTACTGTCCAATAAATGATTCCTTTGTGTATAATTCATGCTATTTCTCCTTTGTTGTGGTACCATGTTATTTTAATGATTTGAAGAGAATTTTAAAAATAATGTTGTAATGTTTTCAGCATAGAAGAACAGCTATGTACTGATTATTGTTAATAGGAAAAGTGCTTTTGTAGATACGATTGGAGTTTTAATAGTTGCCATTTAAGGGGAGAGGATGGTATTTTTTGGTGAAAAATGAGTAAATGAAAAAAAAATTCTTTAAAATACTCTGTGATATATGTGGAATGCACAGCACAAAATTTTGTGGGTATTTGTGCCCTTATCAGATGTTGAGACACCATTAAACTTCCTGCGTTATGGATTTTTAAATCACTCGCCTACTTTTATTGTTGTTTCCGGTAAATTAAATTTTCAAAACAATTTTTTTTTCTCTAAAATACTCTTTGATATGTGTGGAATGCATTGCATAACATTTCGGGTGTATTTGTGCCCTTATCGGATGTTGAGACGCCATTTTTAAACTTCCTGCGCTATGGATTTTTAAATCACTCGCCCCCTTTTATCGGTTTACGGTAACTTCATTTTTTTGCTACATTGCCAGACAGAAATGGATATAACTTCTGAACTATTAAAGATACATGCTTGAAATATAGAACACACATTCTTTAGACTATTAGGAAACTTTTCCCTGTAACAGAATTTTGTTAATTGATTTCATTTTAAAACTACGTCCGTTTGTTTGCAAGAAAGGAAATAAGAAAAGGTGTTATTAAATTTGAATTATTTGTCAAACGTAGGGACTAATATCGAAATTATGTTACTGACAGTTTGTAGAGCATGCTTCTGCAAGTACATTGCAAAAAACTGGATGAATCTACCTTTAAAAATGGTTTAGATATATCGGTTTTAGTAAAATCCTGCATTGGGTATATTTTTTTCAAATCTGGGCCCCCAAATAATTTTTTTTTTCAAAATTTTTATTCTTGGTTGAGTTGCTACAGCTATGAGCTCTCTACATACAAAAAAAATTAATATTTTACACCAAATAGGAAAAAAGTTAAAAAAAATACCATCCTCTCCCCTTAATACAGTGAATTGACAGTAATCATGATTGAGGAAAATAGAGTGGCAACCTCAGACAACAAAGTAACATCTGCTGCTCCCGACAGAGCTCGAAAAAAGACGAGAAATGAACAATCCTTGAAAGGAAACAAGACCAAATGAATGGAGTTAGCTATGTTCAGTTACTGCCTACTGTATTCAAATATTAGTATAAATAATTTATTTTATCCATGACCATAACGAAAAACATGCCTTTACTAAGTACTTTTGCGTGTGTAAAGTAGGCTTTTATTCAACATTACTTTATTTCACTAGTGAGATAAAGACTTTATCTCACAGTTCATTAATATTTTCCTAGTACCCGGGCACACACTATTACTCAAGAAGTTAATATATTAGTTACTAGATGTCACTACCTCTACTTCTTTATTACCATTTCTTAAATATACACACACTCAATCTCAATCTCCTTCTCTATCTGCTACGTCGTAATTTGTACATTACATCCATATCTAATATGCATCTTTTTAAAATTTTGTAATAATTTACCTTTTGGGATGCGAGGAGACTTGAAGCTACGAAGTTGGGTTTATAGGATTTTAAAACAACACGCGTTAGCCAACTGAGCTAAACAGACACGATGATTAATTAAGTTTTAATATTCCTCTTAAGTTTACAGAAGTAAAATGTGAAATTATTTTATGCTCTATCATAATTTGTTTAGTTTATTATCGTTTCTATAATGAATGTAATTTCACAATATTACTTTATATTGTTTCAGATACATTGCAAACGTTTCCCAAGACCCCCAAATGTCAGCATCGACAAATTCAAAATTCAGATGCTTTGAATCTACATTACAGGGTGTGAGATTAATCAACCAGAAGTTCTTCCAGGAGCCAGATCTACACGCAAAATGAAATGGTTCTGAAGTATGTGACGGTGCTATCACCAAAACGCAAACGATCTCGCAAGAATTCTTTCAGTAAGTCTGTATCAGTAAAATGTTACCGAGTAAATATGAAGAGAGGATAATGTTCACTCAGGTATGTACAGAGCGGTCTATGACATTCTCTACAAAACACGGCAGCAAGTGAGCCCGGCACGGTGTCAGCGCTTGTCATTCCCGGTGAACGGGGTCCGCCACAGTCGCACGCTACAGTCTTTCTTTCTCCGTCCCTGCTTTCTCTCTCTTTGCCTGCCTTCAAGGACATAGCACATGGCCACATTGCAAAGATAGCTGCTCTTCAGTTGTCTATGAGTTCTGTTGACGTTTGTATTGATGTACCTATGTCTTAAGGCTGGTTCACAATAAACCGGGAACGAGAACCAGAATGAAAACGAGAAGCAGAGAAAATTTTTGATTCACAATAAATCGAGAACGTAGGCGACTATGCATATCGATATGTATGTCAACGATATGTAAAGTGGATATTAAGCATTCTGATGTTATTTGTGTATAATTGACCAATGGAGTTCTCTCATGAGTACAAGGCAGCCAACATAAACACAGGTTAACCAACTTGTAGTTATTGAATTAAGCATGAATATGTAGTGTGTAATACAACCAATACAGTAATAAAATATGATTCACTTACGATCGGTGTTCAGAGATGCAGCTATTGAAAGCCACGTATTCTCCTTCATTTTCTCATCTTTATACGAGGCGCCCGCTTATCGTAAACGTGAGGATTTTCCTCAACACTCAATATTAGAATCTCATCAGATAAAACTTGCTCCATGATGCACAGCACAGAACAAAATAATGCATAGGTTATGTCACGGTCTTCTTGCTACAAAATATACGACGACAAAATAGCTTTTAGATGGCAATAGAATGAATCTAGTGGGCTGTGATCGGAAACGTGAACGCCAAAGTTGAAACTTGGCCAACTCCCGTTCCCGATCCCGGGCTCCGGCAAGCTTTTCGTTAATTGTGAATGCTCACATTTAAATGTACACATTTTAACAATTTTACCGTTTTTGTTTTCGTTCCGATTCTCGTTTCCGGTTTATTGTGAACCAGCCTTTAGATGAAGATTGAAGATTGTGGCTTGTAAACTTTTGTGATGCCATACTAAGCCACAGTCTTCATTCTTCATCTAAGACGTGCGTACATCAATTCAAACGTCAACAGAGCTCATAGACAACATAAGAGCAGCTATCTGTTGCAATGTGTCCTTGAAGGCAGGGAAAGAGAGAGAAAGCAGGGACAGAGAGAGAAAGACTGTAGCGTGCGACAGTGGCGGACCCCGTTCACCGGGAATGACAAGCGCTGACGCTGGGCCCGCTTTCCGCCGAGTTCCGTAGAGAATGTCATAGACCGCTCTGTAGAAATAATTCTGTTCCTAGAAGCACTTCAAATAGGAAGGTCTCTCTTCAAAATTTATGTAACAAATTTCTCAAGCAAGGTGTTTGGTCAAAAAAACAAGAGGTGGCATTTTTCGAAATAAAAAATTTGCCCATAAGAGACAATCAGTTAAAATATTAATTGAGAAATAACCATCTCAGAGTCACTACTGCAGATCAAAAAATGTAAATCAGCCATTTAAGCATTTCAGCTATGTGGGATGAGTACAAGAAAGCACATGACTAGGAGCTTCATGTCAATTATGAATACTTTTGAAGTATATTTGTTAATGAGTACAACATAAGCTTTGCAAGTCCTG
Organism: Periplaneta americana; assembly: GCF_040183065.1. Classification (NCBI taxonomy): domain Eukaryota; kingdom Metazoa; phylum Arthropoda; class Insecta; order Blattodea; family Blattidae; genus Periplaneta; species Periplaneta americana. Next base: position 188,371,980 of record NC_091120.1, on the reverse strand, counting down.
CAACTGATTGTTGTTCAACATGTTTACGAATGAAGGAGAAAATTAAAAACTGTGCAAATCCTGCAACAAAAGGTGATTTTCGATTACACCTTAAACTATATGAAAAGCGAACTGATGTATTTTTCTTCTACTTAAGTCTAATGAAGAAGAGCATCTTACTTTGAGCTATGACTGCCAAAGAAATTAGAATTAGTAGAATCTATTCCCATGATATCAGCCTCGACACTAAGTGCAAATTATATAAAACAATAAGACCAGTCTTGCTGTATGGATCTGAAACCTGGGCAGTTGGCAGTGCCGATCATTGTAGGCTGAGTATATTTGAGAGAAAGGTTCTTAGGACGATATACGGACCAGTAAATGATGAAGGCAGTTGGAGGAAAAGATATAGGCCTAACTATGAATTATACCAACTTTTTAAAGCAACAGATGTTTGCAGAGAAATTAAAGCTAGGAGAGTCAGGTGGCTGGGCCATATCTGTAGGAAGGATGAAAATGATCCTTGCAAGAAATTGACTCTCACTATACCTTTTGGCACCAGAAAAGTATGGAGGCCTCAGCTAAGATGGCTGGATGAAGTGGAGAAGGATATAATAGCAGCAAGTGTTAGAGGATGCAAAACAAAGGACATGGAAAAGCATCGTTGGAGCGGTCAAGGCTGGAACCCGGCTGTAGAACCTAAGAAAAAGAAGAAGAAGAATCTATTCCCCGTAGAATTGATGTTGTAATTAAAAATAAAAGTTGCCCTATAAAATACTGAAATTCCCTCTCTAAAGAGTGAATGTAAAAATAACGTGAATATTTAAAATAAGTGTTCTTTTTTTCTCAATAAGTTTTTATTATATTTATTTACTTTTCCTTCTCAGCATAAATTAGTTTAAAATGTTCTTAATATATTTTAGCATAGAATGAAAACTTCTCTATGTAGATGGGTTCTGTTAAATTGTTGTGCGTTTATCAATATGTTTCATCATATGAAGCCAGTTGTGTAGACCAATTTACAGACAGTTATCCACGGTGCGACATAGAAGACTGGTCTTCACTACACCCACTTTGAGAAGAGATTGTGGGAGATTTGTTAGGATACCTCAGAGGAACAGGAGCTTCCGGAGAATACCTGTGTTAATGGATGCGTGCTTATGCCGGAGATCGAACCTGGGTTCACAGGATTGAGTCCAGCGGTCTAGCCACTGGACCATCGTGATGGTTTTGTATAATATGTACAAATATTGTATATATATATATATATATATATATATATATATATATATATATATATAAGTGCTCTGTCCATGGGCAGGTCTTTCATTGCAAACCCAGCATTTTCCAATCTTTCCTCTTTTCTGCCTTCCTCTTAGTTTCCTCATACGATCCATATATCTTAATGTCGTCTATCATCTGGTATCTTCTTCTGCCCCGAACTTTTCTCCCGTTCACCATTCCTTTCAGTGCATCCTTCAGTAGGCAGTTTCTTTTCAGCCAGTGACCCAACCAATTCCTAAATATAATAATAAATTATTATTTGCAAATCAAATATAAATATTTTGTGTCTATTTATGGAATTATCCGAGTTACATCTTGAACACATTGCAATATTTGGTTTTCCCCGTTTGTTATAATTCTTACAACTTTATATGCAGCATTCAGAAGCCATCAGACTGAGGATCCTGATTTATGAAGGGAGAGTAAATGTAAGTGAAGGAAAAATGGAAGTAGTACTCAAATGGTATTAACAGAAATCAAACTACTTTTGTATATTCACTAATACATTTTTTTTATTTTGTTTCTTTTGTTTCAGGCCCCGCTCATATCCTGTGCCTCATCGTGGCGAGCGGGTGAAACAAAGAATGATGCATGATGCCAGTTTTATTAATGGCTGAAAGTATTTTTCCAATTATCCGTGACTTACCTTATTTAGGACACTCGATATTTTAATTAATTCATGTTTAGGCCTATAACAAATTTCTAAGATGTCACTTACATAAAATTTCTTAGTAAAACTTTACCTACCAACACAATAAATACTGTAAAATGGAAAGGTTAATGCGTCCTTCTTTGGCTAAACAGGATAACTACAAGTAGTGGTACACACATAAGGCCAGGTCATGGACGCTGTTGATCGGAGACTCATTAAAGTAAGTTAGAGATTACAAATTGACTTATTTTGTTTTTAAATATACATGCATCATTGGTTATAATTTGTATGACACATCATTGACTTGAAATTATTTTTTTCAGTAGAAATATTCAACGAAGTTCACATGAAATAGGTTCATAGTGAAGTCTTCTTTGTATTTGTTTCCATTTTCTCCTTTCGTCCATTTTCCCTGTGACTCAAGGTTTCTTCATTTCCACACCTTCTCTGTATTCTATTGTTTCTCCTGCTGGTATCTTTATACAGCTTTTTAGACGAGTCCAGTATTGATTGCTATTCTCAGGTGTGGATTTTAATGTAGCAGCTTCCTCTTGAAAATTTCTTCGTCACCTGTTTTCCTCTCATCTTCTTCAGACGAAAATCTACTTCGATTACCAACAGGACATGTTCTGACTTCATATGGTAAAGCCTTTGCATTTTTTAAGAAATTTCGGAATATTTCCTGCACCAGTAGGCTATGTAGTCTAATCTGATATCTGATTTCGTACCTTGGGCATGTCCAGATGTATCTTCTTCGTTTATGTTGTTGGAATAGTGTATTTTCAACATTCACTGCATTTCTCTTACAGATATTCACCAAAGATTCTCCTCTGTATTTCTTTTTCTCAATCCATATTTTCCAACTGTCCGTCCATCTTGTCCTCCTACTACTGCGTTTCAGTCGCCCATCCTCCCTTCTTCTCCTTCTCAAGTACCTCTTCTATCTTGTCATAGCTTTCTTCCACTTCGTAATCTGCTAATCTACTACGTGGTATGTAAGTTTGCATAATAAATCCACAAAACCATTGTTCGGCTTTTTGTTACTGCTACAGAAAAAGTTTTTATAACTGTCATGAAAAACAGTCATGCTGCCTTCTCCTGTTATTCAGCTTCTTGATTAATTCCTCGTCACGTACAAGGGCACGAATTTGAGGTCCATTGATCTTACAAAGCAGAAAAGGGTGAAACTATATGTTGTAAACAATTACAATCAGTATTCAATGGTCTGACAAACTGTTTCATCTAGTCAAACTTGATGTGAAGTGAGGGAAAAATGATTCTGTCTCGGCTAACGATTGGTTCATATCATATCATAAAGTCGACCGTGGTAAAACATGACCAAACACGCTTTCAGTTTTCTTCTTTTGTTACAGTAGAGCAGTGGCGTAGCATGAAATTTTGAGCAGGGGAAGCTAACTCAAGTTGTTTTTCTTGTATTACAAAAATATAGTCTTAAAATAAATATTAGTCAATGTCAAGTCAGCAGTCCGAAGATTGGTTGGAACCTCGTAACACCAATAAGGCATGACCTCGAATGGTACGTAGTAAAATATGGTTTCATATCTCTAACAAATGGACACGGTCATTTGTTTTTTAAATCGCACTTTTGTTCGTAAGTCAGTCTTGATAATAGAATTGTCCTAAAAATTGAAGTAAATCGGTGTCAGGAACTGTTATTTCACCCATTATTTATTATATCAGCCACAGTGCACACTCACACTTCAACTGAACACAACTCACGAAAGGGATAACTCGGAAACTACATTATTTTCAATGTAAAAGCTAGCTTCTTGCGAGCCTTGCGACCAGGGTAGTTTAGTTAGAAAAGGATGGAAAATCTGCGGGGTGGGTTACACAGAAGAATGAGTGAAAGAAACCAATTTGCTTGGAAGCTGGTGTGTGCAGGCTTCTTGTTTACTGCTGCATCACAAATCATCCTGACCTGCCACATCACAATATTTAACGCATTAAATATAAATTCTATTAAAGTTAATAAATAATTTTGTTCATAAACTGCAGGTTTATTATGAAATTATTATTAATTGGGGAAGCTTAGCTTTTTAGCTTACATTGACACTACGCCACTGCAGTAGAGTATAATTATTATCGAAATGTGAACGTGAGGCCAACAGCCGGCTGGTCTGTCTGAGCTTTTCAAGGGCTGTGGCACCACAGATTATTATTAATGTTAATTGAGCACCCACGTGCAATAATGGGGTAAGTATTTATGAAATATATTCATACTTACTCCATTATTGCATGTAGGTGCTCAATTATGTTCTTTCATGTCCTTCCAGTCAAAATACTAACAACAATACGGCCTACCACAGAGTTTTGCGTTATTTTGGATGAGAGTGCCGAAATACAATTTTAAAATTTTATTGCTATCACTGGGTTTGAAACGGAATTGTAGCTGTTTTATCCGTATTTAGTTTAACTTTTTTTACTAGTGAACCATTTATTTGATTAATAGTTTGTCTTTGAAATAGGCCTACTTTTAATAAGCTATAGCTCATCGTCTTCTTCTATAAGCAGTAAGGACACAAGGAGCAGAAATAAAGGATGCCGGTGTCGAAACACAATTTAAATATTTTATTGCTATTTGTTTTTCACTGGGTCTGAAACGGAATTGTAGTGGTTTTATCCGTATTTAGTTTAAGTATATTACTAGTGAACCATTTATTTGGTTTATAGTTTGTCTTCGAAATAGGCCTACTTTTTATAAGCTACAGCTCATCGTCTTCTTCTATAAGCAGTAAGGACACAAGGAGCAGAAATAAAGGACGCCGGTGTCGAAACACAATTTAAATATTTTATTGCTATTTGTTTTTCACTGGGTCTGAAACGGAATTGTAGTGGTTTTATCCGTATTTAGTTTAAGTATATTACTAGTGAACCATTTATTTGGTTTATCGTTTGTCTTCGAAATAGGCCTACTTTTTATAAGCTACAGCTCATCGTCTTCTCTATAAGCAGGACGGACACAAGGAACAGAAATAAAGGATATTCATATCACATAATTTTGTTCATTAAGAAAGCACTCAACACTTAAGGGAACCAGGTAGTGATTAGGGGTCAAAAATTCGATTTTTTTATTTTCTGCTTAAGAAAAAGAGTACAAAACTTTCTCTTTAAAACAATATAAATAAGTGGGGGGTATTTCTGCAGATGTGCCCTTTAAATGACCTCTTTAAATTTGGCGGTGCATCTAATTCATACATCATTCATTTTTTAAATGCAGTTTTTCATAAGTTGACATTTTTCAAACAAGTGCATTTTTCTCTGAAACTACTGAATCAATTTACATGAAATTTTTACAGTGTTTTCTGCCGGCTGTGTTCTACACAGTAGACCTACGGGTTTAAGAATGTCACACACATAACACGAGAAAAAAATATATAAGCATTGAAAAAAATTGCAAAAATTGTTAAACAAAGTTCAATATTTTTTCTGTTTCACTAGGGGTGAAGTATTTAAATAAATTTTGCTTTAGAATTTACAATATACATTACTTGATAACTTAACAAAATACAAAGTATGTGAGCGAAGATTGTAGCAAATAATGTGTACCTGAAGAATGAGGTACACTTAGCAAAGTGGGAAAAGAGGTTATCGGTTAGGGCCTTTATTTTTCACTTGGATACGGAACTATTTAGTTGTCTTTTATACCACTGAATTCAGAATGATTGACTGTAAAAGCATGGAAATTTTTATTCCACTCTGAGCACTAAAAGCTTAGAAATATTGAACTAAACTTTTTTTATCGAAATGTTTCAATTGCATAGGCATCACTACCCACTCCCCTTAAAGATTTTTTTCTTCAGAAAATATATTAATTACATATTAAATGTAAGAGGAAAACACTTTTCAATAATTACAAATATAATAATAAAAATAATACACTGCAATTACTTACGCATTAGGTATATACAACAGAGAAACCTACACTTTTCCTTTAGAAAACAAAGATTTGTTAAATGAGTGGATAAAAACACAACAAGGGTTAAATGGCATCCCACTAAACACAGCTTCCTATGCTCTCCACATTCAGAAGACAAATATATGTACATGACAAGGAGTAGGAGGCAGTTCTTGACAACGCAGTACAAACAATTACTGGTTTTCTTGCACATTTACAAACCAACATGAACTTCAGATCCTCACCTACGAAACGTAACGCTTATGATATAATAAAGACAGTGTTAATTTTATTTTTTTTTTCAAGAAAATGCAGTTCACCAAAAGTAGAGTAAATAATTTAGGGACTTGAACAATAGGTTGTGTGAAACTGCATCATAAATTATAAACAAGTGTTTTGATGGAGTACTGAAAGAACTTCTAGAAATTAACAGCTCGGAGAGACACCATTTGTCTCGTTTCATATTATCCACTGTTTCAACAGTTCCTTTTTTTTTTTTTTTTTCAAAGGGAATCTGCAAGAAAAGAAAAATACTGTACACACCGCATGGTATGCTGGGCGTTGTTACACATTTATGCATGGAAAAAATGCAGCTAATTAACAAAACTATGGACTTAACTTCATAAAATTTACATGAAATATGATAAAATCAGTTGTCTTTTTCCTTTTGACATTGCAGTTATATGCAGCACATACAACAGGCATGTTTTTTCTTTGTTTTTTCGTAGCTGTTCCTCCGTATACACAACATTGTAAGCAGACGAATTTTTACAACGGTGGGCGCTTAGTTCATATCTGCCGTGTTTCGCAGTGGCACCGCAAAGAGCGCTGTACAGGACAACATGGCCACTCTATATTCATCTCTTTCTAACTCGTTGAATAGAATAGTCAATTACTTTGTCATCCATAACCGTAAAAATTCCCAAAGACTGCAACCATTTTATTTTCATTTATTGTCTTGTTTTTTATCACCAACACGCATTTAGTTTATAATACATCAACAATTAACGTTTGGTACGACCGCAAACATAATTCCATCGACACACACTTATATTGTAACATTAATATTGGAAATCGGCATTAGCACAAACACGTGTACTGTACGGTAAGCCTCCGGGTGACAGTTAATTACATTGTTGCCGACGTATGGCCCCGGCTTGTAACTGAAGAAGGCTCTGGCCCTGCCCATTTCAAGCGTCTGGATTTAATGTTCCTAATTATGTCAGGTGAAGAATACAATGCGTGCAGTTCTGCGTTGTGTAACTTTCTCCATTCTCCTGTAACTTCATCCCGCTTAGCCCCAAATATTTTCCTAAGCACCTTATTCTCAAACATCCTTAACCTATGTTCCTCTCTCAGAGTGAGTGTCCAAGTTTCACAACCATACAGAACAACCGGTAATATAACTGTTTTATAAATTCTAACTTCCAGATTTTTTGACAGCAGACTAGATGATAAAAGCTTGTCAACCGAATAATAACAGGCATTTCCCATATTTATTCTGCGTTTAATTTCCTCCCGAGTGTCATTTATATTTGTTACTGTTCCTCCAAGATATTTGAATTTTTCCACCCCTTCGAAGGATAAATCTCCAATTTTTATATTTCCATTTCGTACAATATTCTGGTCACGAGACATAATCATATACTTTGTCTTTTCGGGATTTACTTCCAAACCGATCGCAACTATTGGAAAAGAGAGCCTACACGTAACTAGTAGTAACAATGGAGTTAGATTAGTGAACTTTGCCACATCGAAAATTTTAATTGTCAAAAGTACAACATTCCCCCATAAGGATATACATAAATATACTTGGACTTCTCCAGATGGATTGACACACAATCAAATAGATAAACGGAGACATACTAGTATAGTAGACATTCGAATTTTCAGGGGTGCAGAATTATTATTATTATTATTATTATTATTATTATTATTATTATTATTATTATTATTATTATTATTATTAGTAGTAGTAGTAGTAGTAGTAGTAGTAGTAGTAGTATTAATTAAAGGAAATCTTTTAACCTATGGTGTGTAAGAGCTACGTTCTTTAATAGTCGTAATTCAAGCATGCGGGAAAAGACACGTGTTTTGTATACAACGCCGTTATACTTACGATAATAACATCGGACTTATATTCCTGGAGTAAACAACAATGTCAGCCGGCCTTGGCGACGGGTCTGTTTACGTAACAAAAGCCGGTCGATATTTCAGACTCGCGTCCTTCTGAGTTTGGTGACGGCACCTGGTCGCCGCTATCTCCGATTTCTTAATTCCAGTGGCGACAAATTCGAGTTCTGAAGGCTGGCTGCGTCCATCGGAGTGTGTCGGTATTGATAGAAATCCTGTGATTCGTGTCAGGAGTGTACAGGCAGTGTCTCTTCAAATTCATATTGGAAGATGTGCAAATCAGAGAACAGAGGCGTCATTTAGCAGGAACCGCCTGCCCCCCCTTCTCCGAAGTTTAAGATTAAAAAGCATTAATAATTGAGTAGGAATACTAAAGAAAAGAAGTATGAAAACTGTACTCTTAACATTAAAATATTACACTTTTATAAAAGTTTAAGGGGGAAAGGAAGTGGCAACCCTATCCCATTATCTCCTGGCCTAGTTGCCTCATGAATGATGCCTTTTTGGTGTCATTCGTGTGGTCCAGACCTGTCTTCGGGCAGTTGACTAAAAACAACGAAAGTTTAATAAATTAGAGAGTAACTAGTTAAGAGGGGGTCATGGGTGAAATTTATATTTTCTAAATTTTTAAGGTAGACTAGTGGTCGTCAGCAGTCGCTGAAATGGGTAAAGGGTAAGCGGAGCCGTCCCGTGCGCCCCGTCGTGCAGCAGGAAGAGTTAGAGAGCATACCCGCTAGCAGCTACGAATGCACCATAGTGCAGTGTGTTCTCCGCGGGTAAGAGACGCCTTCCCCAGTGTACTCTATGCTGATGACCGCTGGGGTAGACACTTCATATTTTGTACAATTCATCTCCTTCCTATAAATAGTCTTGTATGCTGGTGTAACTTTCATTCTGGTCAGATAAATGATTTAGGATTTATTCAAATTAAAAAAAAAATAGTATTTTCGAAACCTATCTCCTACTAGAAAATTTAAGTTTCATGCATGTTTTTTTTAATTTACATCATCTCTGATATGGTTAGAAAAGAACTAAATATCCAGAATTTTAAATTTACACCTATAAATGAAGAGAAAATTAAAAAAAAAAAAAAAAAAGACATATGCAACTTGAAAATTAAAATTTTTACTAGGAATTGGCCACCCTATTCCATGATCTCTTGGCGTAGTTGCCTCATGAGTGATGCCTCTTTTTGGCGTCACTTGTGGGTCCAGACCTATCTTCCAGCAGTTGATTAAAAACAACAAAAGTTTAAGAAATAAAAGAGTAACTAGTTAAGGGTGAAATTTATATTTTCTAAATTTTTTAAGTAGACACTTCATATTTTGTACAATTCATCTCCTTCCTATAAATAGTCTTGTATGCCGGTGTAAGTTTCATTCTGGTCAGATAAATGGTTTAGGAGTTATTCACAGTTTAAAAAATAGTATTTTCAAAACCTACCTCCTACTAGAAAATTTAATTTTCATGCATGTTTCTTATTTAGAACATATCTGATATGGTTAGAAAAGAATTAAATATCCAGAATTTTAAATTTACGCCTATAAATAAAGAAGAAATTTAAAAAAAATATGTAACTTGAAAATTAAAATTTTTAGTAGGAACTGGCCAACCTAATCCATTATCTCCTGGTTTAGTTTCCTCATGAGTGATTTCTTATTAATGTCACTTAGTCTATGAGATTCAGACCTGTCTTCGGACAGTTGACTGAACAACAGTGTCCACTAAGTATGTTTTATTTTTTTAATTTTGAAAATACTTAGTGTATTAAAAATAATGCTACTGATTTTTTATAATAAAGTGAAGTAAAAATTTCATGTTCCTAGTATCAAAATTGAAAGAGCCTATGCACTTAGAACATAATGAAATGTGCTGAAAAAATGTGACAAAACAGTTTGTAAAGTTTTCATGGAATTCAAATTAAAGCTTTCCTTTCGTCACAGCTTCACTTTTTATTCTGTCTGTCTATTTCACAAACTCCAATCTTCTCCATATCCACATCTAAAATGCTTCTAGACGTTTCTCTTCACTTCGCTCGTTTTTGCTTCCTTTTCGAGATACAAATTGTTTTGCATGAAACATTTCATAGCTTGTTTTGGGAAAGGTATTGTTTGAATTCCCAATATGCTCACGGTCTTACTAATAAAAACTCTATATACAGACGTTTAACTGTCTTATACTTATACAATGAGTAGCTCGTTTATAAGTCGTGTGTAAATTCCTTACTAATAATCACTACATATGTCGTGTATAACAGTATAACTGTTACACAGCTACGTCATAGTTTCGTCATTACTTCGTTACGAAAGGTAATAGAATATCAGAGGTTCTCTACTGCATCCGGTAGAGCGCTCTAGTGTGGCATATTAAATATCAATAGTACAACTGGCTCTAATCGATTACCACACTACATTTTGGTCAAAGAGTACAAGCTACAGCAATATTATTCTAATAATTCTATGATCTTTGGTTTGTTCTTCTGTGGTTACAAGACATCCATCATCATAAAATGACAGTCGATACGAACAGCTGTTAAAGGGGCGGCCATTTTTGCCCTATATACAACGCTTAAACAAGGGATTTCGTGTATATAACTACTGCAAAGCAATTCCCATTGTATAGTTACAGCCTGTTTATACGTCCATAGCTTATTCACGGTTTATTAGTAACGTTTTCTGCCTCAACTCTGCGTAAGTCTCGTATAAAAACTATACACGGTTTATTAGTAAGACTGTCAGTGAATTTAAGAGAGCAGTGTATTATGATAATAAATGATTGCAATAATTTTAGTTTTGTTCTCTATATGTGCAGAAATTTGATCCGAACAAATGTAACCTTTTGTTTCGCAAAAAAAAAAAAAAATTCAATATTACATTTATTCGGAAAATATTTTTGCACATTAAAAGGACAAAACTAAACATTCTTTTAACCATTTATTATCATGATACACTGCTCTCTTAAACTGAGTATATTGGGAATTAAATAAATGGTTTTCCCAAAACATGCTATGAAATGATTCATATACAGGATGATTCATAAATACCTGTAAAAAAATTGTGGGTGTAATGTAGAGGTAAAAATAAAACTAAAATGTTCTATACAACTTTCCCCGCAAATCCTTACTTTCAGAGTTATGATGCATAGTGTCATACCTTGCGAGACATAAAAAACATGGGCCAATAAAGCCTTCGGCTGTGTCACGTTGGCATACATAGCGTCTGCGGTAGATGTTTCTTATTCGTACACCCCACTACAGTTGATTCCGACCTGATGGGACTTTGTTTACTGTATGTAGGTATGTTTAGTTGAAGTTCCTACAGTCACCATGTCTCATAGGTACACATTCATTTTGTCGTTAGTTTAGTAGGCTTCAGTTGTGTACTGTAAGATAGATTGTGTAACATCAGTTGCTTGGCCAGCCAGATCACCAGACTTCTACCTTTGGGGTCGTCTGAAGGCGCTCGTATATGCCACTCAAATTCTGAACGTAGCATAACTACAGCAGTGACATCAAAATAGTAATAGGGGTGTACGAATAACAAACATCTAACGCAGTCGTTATGTAGGCGAGCATTACACATCCGAAGGCTTTACTGGTCCATGTTTTTGATACATAGCAAGATAAGACATTTTGCATCATAACTCTGAAAGTGAGGATTTGCGAGAAAAGTTGTGTAGAACATTTTAGTTTTAGTTTTAAGTCTACACTACACCCAAAAAGTTTTTACAGATATTTATGAATCACCCTGTATAAACATTTTTATCTCAACAACGAAGCAAAATTGTATTAAACTTTTTTTGTTTGAAATATCTCAATGAACAACCCCCTGAAATTAATGGCGTTACTTACGGTTCATTCTGTATGTAGTTACAAAAATAGAAATTAGAATTAGAAAAGTCCATTACATCCTTAGCAGGCAAGGGCCTCCTACCATCGGTAGGGCAGCTCTACTTTTGCTCATGGGATGAGCTAGTCCCTGTGGGCCTTACTCAAAGTTGAGTCACTTCACTTCATTTCACTTCACTTCACTTCACTTCACTTCACTTCACTTCACTGTTTTGTGTTCTACTGTCACTTATTCTAAATCTAAAATTATGTCTTTCCACTGTTCTCTGTCTCTCACAATACGCGTCCACACCGGTCCTATCAAGTCAACGAAGTCCTGTGCCCATCTCCTTCCACTTCTTCCCCTCCTGGGGTCCCAGACTGTAGTGGCGTATGCCCATCTGTCGGCGGGTACTCTGGCTACATGTCCTCCCCATTTCCATTTTAATCTTCTCGCTGTCTTACAGGCCATTTCGATACCGCTTTTTAATCTCAGTTCTTCATTTCTTACTTTGTCCTGTAGTTTAATCTCTAATATCTTTCTTTCCATTTTGCGTTGGCATACCTGTATCTTCTGGGCTTCTTTTTTAGTCAACGACCAGGTTTGGCTGCCATATGTTAGGGTCGGTATGATACAGGTACGTAGGGCTTCCAGTCTTAATTGTATATTAATATCTTTGTCTAAGAGCAGGAATTTGAGTCCCCAGAATTTCCCCCATGCTAGGTTAATTCTTCTTCGAATTTCTTTGTCCCTCTTTTCGGTTAGGCTGACTTCTTGTCTCAAATATACATATAGTTTACAGTACTGAATGTGTGTGCCGTCTATCATTATTGGTGTCTCTATGTCGTTTGTCATTGCTTTGCTCTTTGTAGGGTTCATCTGTAGCCCCGCTTTCTGGCTCTGTATGTAGTAGTGGTATTTTATTTAAACCCTTAAGGTATGTATTAACGTTTTGGAGGAAAATCTACATTTTTTAACCAACCTTTTTAAGATATTTATCAGACAACATATGAAAGTAGACTAACATAACCATATATCAGAAACTTCAATTTCACTTTTTGATTCCTTAAAAAAAATGATTAATTAAAAATTATTCTGTCTCTTCAAAATGCCATATATTTTCTAAAAATTACTCAATTTTGAAATTTCTTTCACTGAGTTATTGCTGTTTATGCGTACAATGCTCTGTACTAGGATTTTGCAGCTAACATTATTACAAAGAAAATTTTAGTCATAAAAACGCCATTTCAAACGTTAATACATACCTTAAATTCGCAAAGTATCCTATAAGATACAACAGGTTAATATGATATGTGCTATAATTTTAATAGAACAATAGAAAAAAATTGGTAGGAAAATTAAAATTTCACAATACTACAATATTGTACAACATATAAAATATGAAGACTGCGATAGTTGTTTTCTTTACAGTCCGACACGGTTTAATAAACTAGTGTGAGAAATGAAGTTTTGCCAATTTAAGGATTAACGAAACTTTCAACAAATAGCCTACCTTACTATAATAATACCGGACAGCTGTATACTAGTAGCATTGGCGTGAGTGCGAAATATCGCGGACCTGATATCTAGCGGAGGGGGATGGAATTACGTCCACTTATACAAATATTAACATAACGGGATTCGGACTATTGTTTAAAACGTGAGTTACTAATGTGGAATAATATATAAAACACTTAAGAAATGTTGAATAGTATTTAATGTAAAATTATTACCTTATATCAGAGCTGCATATTATGAGAATATTGCATACTTCATATTACTTTCTGTAATTTTATTATTGTTACATATTTTTTCTTTGCTTTAGTGAGACAAAATCAGTTCTGAAATTAGGAATGAATTTACAATAATGCTTTATATGCCCATTGCTGATTGCTGACAACTGCAAAAATAAAAATGGTAGTATTCTGATGCTTGTAATAATTATTAGTAAAAGCATGTAGACAACAATAAAACTTAATTTGCTAAAACCTTAAAATTTCCAATATATTTTAACTTCTATTCATTTATTAGGCCTAAATAAAAAAGCTAATTTTTATTGTTCTATCAACACAGAGACAAAGGCATTAGGCCTAATAACGAATTTTGTTGACTCACGTTTTATGAAATGTCGGAAATCGAAAGTACGATTTGGAGCAATTTGTAATGCTGCAATTGTCACAATTATAAACATCACACATACACCCTGACATTTTAACACAGCACTAATTAATAAAACTATTAACTAGCCCAGCAACAATGTACATTGCAGTTGATTACAGCTTGTTTCGCGAGTATCTCCACATCGGCAGGTAGGTAGCAGCACCAGCGTCGTTCGCACGAAAAACTGCTAGCTGTCCGATATTATTATAGTAAGGTATTTGCTTTCAACTTTAGCCTATACTGGACTGCCAGGAGCAAAATGAATCAATTTTTCTCTTGATTTGTTATGGTTTATATTTCAATTGGATGATCTGTATCTTATTAATGTTTAATTTTGTGTTTATTGTACCATGTTTTGGATTAAGTTCCAAATAAAAAGCCATACGTTACAACAATAACTTTCAACTTACAGTGGTTATTGAGCGTTGAAATTCATTGTGAGCGAAAAATTTCCGACAAATCTTGTGTGCAGCTCTCTATCTGTGAAAGTTTTCTTGCGTGCCGCTAGTCTACGACACGGGACCCCCACACCTTTACTTTCTTCCTGGTAAAAGTTGTGCAAATAAGGATTTTATCGCCATTTAAACTCTATTGCCCTTGGCCAGAGTTGAACCAACAAACCCCGGACCCAGCAGTCAGCATGGTAACCGCTGGTTTACTGAGGGCACACTTTGTATGCAGATATATGATCGGTGGGATATTAGTGTAATCTTTCTCTTACAGCAAAAGAGGTTCACAAAGCAGCTATGAAGTTCGCCAATTGCATTTATTCAAGGTTATTAATATAATAGGACATTTGCCAACGCCCTCAGAAGATTTATAGCTCTAAATGGTTTGGCGTGTGGGCTACGTAATCTGTCTTCATTCCGGAAGCTATTAATCATTGAAGACAAAAGAGCAGTCCTACATAAATTCTATTAGTCGACCGTTACAAATAACATAATCCACATTTTCCTCTGAATAATATTACGTTTTCCTACTCTAGTAAGTATACTGTGTCTGTTGTTCAATATTGCTTTGGAAAAGGTTATCCGAAGCTCAGGAATTGAAAGGAGGGCTACAAAATTCCACAAATCGGTGCAAATATTGGCTTATGCTGATGGTATTGACATTGTTGGGAGATCAGAAAGAGCTATCAAAGATGTATTCATCAACCTAGATGCTGCAGCACAGCAAATGGTCCTCAAAGTAAATGGGGGTAAAACCAAGTATATGGAGGTATCAATCAATCCTTCAGAAATGGAGTATCTTGAAGTAGGAGGATACAAGTTTGAAAAAGTCACCGAATTTAAGTACCTAGGTTCACTAGTTACCTCAGATAATAATGTGAGTGCAGAAATCCAACATAGACTCCTCACAGCAAATAGATGCTATTATGGACTCCAAAAACAGTTAAGATCACATGATATCAGCCTCAACACTAAGATCACATGATATCAGCCTCAACACTAATAAGACCAGTCCTGCTTTATGGATCTGAAACCTGGGCAGTTGGCAGTGCCGACAATTGTAGGCTGAGTATATTTGAGAGAAAGGTTCTGAGGACGATATACGGACCAGTAAATGATGAGGCAGTTGGAGGAAAAGATATAACTATGAATTACACCAACTTTTTAAAGAACCAGATGTTTGCAGAGAAATTAAAGCTAGGAGAGTCAGGTGGCTGAGCCATATCTGTAGGAAGGATGAAAATGATCCTTGCAAGAAATTGACTCTCACTATACCTTTTGGCACCAGAAAAGTAGGGAGACCTCAGCTAAGATGGCTGGATGAAGTGGAGAAAGATATAATAGCAGCAGGTATTAGAGGATAGAAAACAAAGGTGTTAGATCGAGGGACATGGAAAAGCATCACTGGGGCGGTCAAGGCTGGAACCCAGCTGTAGAACCAAAGAAGAAGAAGTAAGTATACTGTTATTATATTGATTCTAAGGAAGGAAGACTATTTTACCGTCACTTGTTTGGTTTCTATAGGCAACGGAGGTAAGTAAAAACAAATGCCGAGACACAGTCATCCATCCATCCATCCATTCATGCATTCATTCATCCATCCATCCATCCATCCATTCATTCATCCATCCATTCATTCATTCATCCATCCATCCATTCATTCATTCATTCATTCATCCATCCATTCATTCATCCATTCATCCATCCATCCATGCATTCATTCATTCACTCATTCATTCATTCACTCATTCATTCACTCATTCATTCATCCATCCATCCGTCCATCCATCCATCCATTCATTCATTCATCCATTCATCAATCCATCCATCCATCCATCCATTCATGCATTCATTCATTCATTCATCCATTCATGCATTCATTCATCCATCCATTCATGCATTCATCCATTAATTCATCCACCCATTCATTCATTCACTCACTCATCCAGCCATCAATCCATCCATCCATCCATTCATCCATCCATTCATCCATCCATCCATTCATCCATCCATTCATGCATTCATTCATTCATCAATCCATCCATCCATTCATCAATCCATCCATCCATCCATCCATCCATCCATTCATCCATCCATCCATCCATCCATTCATTCATCCATTCATTCATGCATTCATTCATTCATTCATCCATTCATGCATTCATTCATCCATCCATTCATGCATTCATCCATTAATTCATCCACCCATTCATTCATTCACTCACTCACTCACTCATCCAGCCATCAATCCATCCATCCATCCATTCATCCATCCATCCATTCATCCATCCATTCATCCATTCATTCATGCATTCATTCATTCATCCATCCATTCATGCATTCATTCATCCATCAATCCATCCATCCATTCATTCATCCATCAATCCATCCATCCATTCATTCATCCATCCATCCATCCATTCATTCATCCATCCATTCATTCATGCATTCATTCATTCATCCATCCATTCATGCATTCATTCATCCATTAATTCATCCACCCATTCATTCATTCACTCACTCATTCATTCATCCATCCATCCATGCATTCATCCATTCATCCATTCATGCATTCATTCATTCATCCATTCATTCATGCATGCATTCATTCATTCATCCATTCATCCATTAATTCATCCATTCATTCATTCATCCATTCATCCATTAATTCATCCATTCATTCACTCACTCATTCATCCATCCATCCATTCATCCATCCATTCATGCATTCATTCATTCATTCATTCATTCATTTATTCATTCATTCATTCTTCTGTCGACAACTGAAACTTATAGAAACAATTGCAATTATCACATCTATTAATATTGGTTACAACATTTGTTATTCCCAATCTTTGGTCTAATTATAATGTACTTCGTAAAAATTTGTAAATGGTATATATCAATTTTACTAGAAGTAATTCTGAATCTACGGGACATACCATTTTTAGGGTCCGCAATACTCACAATAATAACATTAGTTTTCACCTCAACATCTTCCAATCTCAATCGCGACAATTCATCATAGCGACATGCTCCAGCAATTCCCACAACTGCCACTACTTTCATTAATAATATCTATCATCAAGGGCATCTGTAAAGAATTGAACACGTTCTTCTCTACTGAAAACACTAGATTTTTTTTTCGGTTTGTACCCGTCACTCTTCGTTTCAAAAAAGCTTTCAGTTTTGCGTATTTTGATATGTCAATATTATCCTCAATAAAAAGACTTGCCTTTAACATAGAATATTCACACCACAAACTAGCCGCTAAGTTTACTATTTCCGACTTTTTAAAGAAATATGCTAACAAAGAGGTTTCACAAATAATCGTCTCCTTAACACCACACCATTCCTTAAACATCTTGTATGAACGTTCATATCGTTTTTTATTTCTGCGGCAGTAAAAAGTCACAAGCAGCCCTTGATACTCTATTTTATTACAGTATACTTATAATATAAAATGATTTTACAGTTAACTACATATAAAAGCCAAGGGAACTATAATTATTAATAATTGATTAAATGGGGATCTTACTCGTGTTAATTATGTAAGCATGTGCGGCTTACAGCTACAAATACTAAAACAAATGCTCATAGACAACAACACACCACAAGAACACATCGAAGAAATCATCCAAATCACAGACATCATAACAAAGCAAAACTATTTCACACACAACAAATACTACACCCAAACAGAAGGATTGCCAATGGGACCACCCAAATCTACGTGTAGCATACTAACAGAGATATTTTTACACAACATAGAACATACATACATACTCAACAATGACCACAACAAATATGCAGACAACACAATATACTGGCACAGATACGTAGACGACATACTCATACTATACAAAGGAAACAAACGACAAATACACAAACTACACCAATACATAAACAAAATACACCCAAAACTCCAATACACACTGGAACTCGAAAACAATAACTCCATAAATTTCCTAGACATCACCATAACAAAAGTTGACAACAAACACACCTTCAAAATATACAGAAAACCAACCACCACCACCACACATATACACAACACTTCTAACCACTCCACACAACACAAACATGCTGCATTCAGGACAATGGTACACAGATTACTCAACATACCCATGAGCCAACAACACTATAATGAAGAAGTGAACACAATCAAATACATAGCACAAGAAAATGGTTACAACCCAAACATAATAGACAACATCATAAGGAAGACAAAACGAAAACTCAAGAAACACAAAAACACGCAAAACACAACACAAACACAAGAACACAAGAAATACATCACACTAACATAAGAAAACAAAAACACACACAATATCGCATCCTCATTCAGAAAACGGAAATACAACATAGCATACAGAACAGAAAACACACTACAAAGACATCTCAACACATAAACAACACAAACAAATAAATACAACCACACAGGCATATACAAACTCACATGCAATAGTTGCGACAGTTTCTGCATTGGACAGACAGGCAGATCATTCCAAACTCGATACAATGAACACATTAAAACAATGACCAGAGGACACAATACATCTACGTATGCCGAACACATAACTAATGCCAACCACACATACAATACATACAATAACATAAATACAGACATGGAAATCCTACACATAAAATCCAAAAACCAAAAACTCAAGACACTAGAACAATATGAAATATACAGACACACTAAAACACACCCTAATCAAATACTCAACACACAGATCAATTTCAGAACACACACTATTTGACACAACTCTTCATAACACGAACGCACCCACACAACAGGCAGCGAAGTTGAGATGACACCGAGACACAGAAGGTTCTGAAGATGGTGTCAAGTAGCACCGAAACAGCTGTAAGCCGCACATGCTTACATAATTAACACGAGTAAGATCGCCATTTAATCAATTATTTTATATTCAAGTGTTAAAAGTAGTGTACGAAAGATTCAACATGGATGTATAATTATTATCAAAATATATAAATAGACCGCACAAAATGTGAATTTAATATTACTTTGTGAGCAAAGAGAGTTATGATCGTTGGCAAAGAGTATATTCTGTCGATGCTGCTGCCACCTACACGAAAATTACTTGAAAAAGGCGTCAAATAGGATAATTTCAAAATATTAGAAATACAAGTTACGAAAAGGAGGACATAGGCTATCTTGATTTTTTTTTAATTCCGCCCGGATCCCGGACAAAGGCCTAAAAAGGAGGACATCTCCGGACAAAAGAGGACGTCTGGCCAACCTATCAATAGCAAACTCTGAGTATATACATAGACTAGTGGCTTGTGCAGCAAATGCTGCAAACTAAGTTCATTAGACGTTCAAATAAACATTTTCAGATTTATTTTCAATGAAGAATACCAGACAATAAGTATTTTATCTAAAGGTTTTTCTGTTTTGGCTTTTTTTCATTTGTTAACTCATGCATTGTTTAAGGCATTATTATTTATGATTCTGAAAGTTATTTGCTTCCATAATAATGAAAGATACTCTCTCTCGAGCCAATACTGAAGAGAACCACGCATATAAATATCTACACCACACCACCATTAAATATGTGAAAAAGATCCAACCCCACTTCATTAATAACTATAAAAATATTTGATTTTTAATAATATTATTATCTTACGTAAGTTTTATAGCTTTCAGTAACGTATACTATATATACTATATAGCCGCCACTCAGTAAAATATAGAAATCAAAATCTAATTTAAGTTATTCTCTACATCTACTTATATAACCCCAAAATGCTTCACTTTCATATGATCAATATAGCATTAATATGTATAATTAATGAAAAATAGTCACATCATGGCATTAACTACAATAATATTTCATTTCTAATAGTAATAATGTCATCAAACCACCTCACGTTTTGTAGTTTTTAATATCCAATACACAGCTGTACCCAGAAAATTACACACCACAGAATCGAACCAGTAAATTATTTTTAGTAAATTAAGATTTTAATAACCAATTTAATTTGAGCTCTAAATATATCAGCATTCTTGCAAATCATGGCCTTCGTGTAATATTGTTTACTGTAGTGTGTGTTTTGTATTATTCTGAAATGCAATTAGCTAGTTCTCAAAACTGACGAAAGATGGATTTTGGAAAATAGGAAAATTGTGTTGAAACATTGACATTTCACTGAAAACTACTATTTTTCTGAAAAACTTTGAGTTCCAAGCTTCAAAATGAAGGGTCGTTTATTAAAATCCGTTCAGCCTTTTCCCGTAATTTCCATTACCAGTTCAAATTATATATACTGTATAGATTTATGTTAATAATGTTACAAATATTCCGCCTTTATTTTATGAAGCCTGAGAATCACAATTCACGACAGTAAGCAACGTCACATTGTGCCTGAACAGTTGTTACTTTCTCATTTCTTGTTGACAAAAACTAGCGGTCCTGTGGTTCGATTCCCGGCGAGTAAACGAGACTTTAAACATTTTTAGAGTAGAGGTGATTGCAGACATATTTTGTGGACTGCGCATGCTTATCCACCGTGGCGAAGGCATTTTAATTGTGCAGATGCTTATCTAATGTATGACATCTGGGATCTCGGGGGAGAACGTCAGGTGAAAGCTGCACAGTCGTGCATGTCACTCATTATAAAACATGCTTCTCATTCCCGGAGGTGGAACTATGACGTGGTGCTGGGTTCTGTTATTGGAGCACCATCTGTACGCTCGTAATCGATAGTTGTGGAATTACGTGAGAAAGTAAGAAGATGGCGAAGTCACCTTGGGCAGAAAACACCATTACACAGTAGCCTACATAGCCTGGCGCAGGTTAGACACGTCTGGCAACTCCTGTGGTGTCTGGGAACCCTGCGATTGAAAGCGAAACGTAGGCCTGCCTTCTCATTACAATATGCATATAACAGACTTTCCGGCTTGAAGCAAAAATTCAGCACGGAGGTTCTTCGATAGGAAAATAATGAGGAAATGAACGGATGAAGGAATGGTGAACGATCGATGAAATGACTGAATTAAGGCAGGAGAAAAACAAACGGATAAAGGAAGAAGAGAAGTAGTTAAAATGAAATAAAAAAACGAAAGAGAGAAGGATGGAAGGATGGAGGAAAGGGACTAAAAAGAAAACATTTACTTACTTATATATTATTATAATGTACCGAAGTACATATGATATTTCCATGCAGATATTCTGCGTCCTCATACGATGAAAGAGTAATGGAACGGAGAAAAATTCTCTCCGGCGCCGGGATTTGAACCCGGGTTTTCAGCTCTACGTGCTGACGCTTTATCCACTAAGCCACACCGGAGAATTTTTCTCCGTTCCATTACTCTTTCATCGTATGAGGACGCAGAATATCTGCATGGAAATATCATATGTACTTCGGTACATTAAAATAATATATATGATATGCGTAAATCACTTCGTGATTTAAGACGGCGCTTATTCCGTCGGATCCCGGCCAACTAGTCACTCATTACGAGTGCACCTCAGCACATATGTGGACTTCGGTCCTAGGTTCATAGATATCTATGACGTAGTGCAAAGGGCGGCCACTACAAGGAACCCAAGAGTTGGAACTTAAAACTGAGACGATTCTTCCGACGCCGGGGTGGAATCCGGTGTGGCTTAGTGGATAAAGCGTCAGCACGTAGAGCTGAAAACCCGGGTTCAAATCCTGGCGCCGGAGAGAATTTTTCTCCGTTCCATTACTCATTTACTTACTTAGTTACTTACATATGACTTTTAAGGAACCCGCAGGTTCATTGCCGCCCTCACATAAGCCCGCCATCGGTCCCTATCCTGAGCAAGATTAATCCACTCTCTATCATCATATCCCATCTCCCTCAAATCCATTTTAATATTATCCTCCCATCTACGTCTCGGCCTCCCTAAAGGTCTTTTTCCCTCCGGGCTCCCAACTAACACTCTATATGCATTTCTGGATTCGCCCATATGTGCTACATGCCCTGTCCATCTCAAACGTCTGGATTTAATGTTCCTAATTATGTCAGGTGAAGAATACAATGCGTGCAGTTCTGCGTTGTGTAACTTTCTCCATTCTCCTGTAACTTCATCCCTCTTAGCCCCAGATATTTTCCTAAGAAGCTTATTCTCAAATACTCTTAATCTCTGTTCCTCTCTCAAAGTGAGGGTCCAAGTTTCACAACCATACAGAACAACCGGTAATATAACTGTTTGATAAATTCTAACTTTCAGATTTCTTGACAGCAGACTGGATGACAAAAGCTTCTCAACCGAATAATAACAGGCATTTTCCATATTTATTCTGTGTTTAATTTCCTCCCGAGTGTCATTTATATTCGTTATTGTTGCTCCTAGATTTTTTAATTTTTCCATCTCTTCGAAAGATAAAATAATCTCCAATTTTTATAGTATTTCCATTCCGTACAATATTTTGGTCACGAGATATAATCATATACTTTAAAAGAAAACATTCTTACAAAATGGCTTTTAAAGAATCCGCAGGTTCATTGCCGCCCTCATATAAGCCCGCCATCGGTCCCTATCCTATGCAAGATTAATCCAGTCTCTATCATCATATCCCAACTTCCTCAAATCCATTGTATTACTATCCTCCCATCTACGTCTCGGCCTCCCTAAAGGTCTTTTTCCCTCCGGCCTCCCAACTAACACTCTATATGCATTTCTGTATTCGCCCATACGTGCTACATGCCCTGCCCATCTCAAACGTCTGGATTTAATGTTCCTAATTATGTCAGGTGAAGAATACAATGCGTGCAGCTCTGCGTTGTGTAACTCTCTCCATTCTCCTGTAACTTCATCCCTCTTAGTCCCAGATATTTTCCTAAGAACCTTATTCTCAAACACCCTTAATCTCTGTTACTCTCTCAAATTGAGAGTCCAAGTTTCACAACCATAAAGAACAATCGGTAATATAACTGTTTTATAAATTCTAAATTTCAGATTTTTTTGACAGCAGACTAGATGACAAAAGCTTCTGAACCGAATAATAACAGGCATTTCCCATATTTATTGTGTTTTAATTTCCTCCCGAGTGTCATTTATATTTGTTACTGTTGCTCCAAGATATTTGAATTTTTCCATCTCTTCGAAGGATAAATCTCCAATTTTTATAGTATTTCCATTTCGTACAATATTTTGTTACAATTATTAGCAAAATAACTAAATACATATTAGCACTTTAGAAAGAATATACCTACGTGTGTACATATATTTGTATATTTATGGGATAAAACAATTATAATCGATTGAAAATAATTTTAGTTTAAAACATAGCCAGATGTTTAAGCTTTAATGCGGTACCTTAATGAAGTCTTTCGTCCAATTAGAAGTCAGAAAATGTGAAATAGGAGAAAACAGACACTGAAGATGGCGTAAGATATAGAAAGTATAGTGCACCTATATTATAAATGTCCAAATAATTATGAAATTATTTAGATAGCGGGTACAAGTTATATATTTTTTAAAACTAGAATAAATGAGCTTCCAGACGAGGCAAAAAATGTATTTATCAAAATTTTTAAGAAATCTGACATTTCTAGTGTCTATGAGTACCAAACGAATCCTTAAGTGCTTCCATCTGTGTCCTATTAAACTGATTTATAGTCATTCGAAAATTATCTTATATTCAAACCTTATTTAGACTATACGTAGTTCTAAATTGTGCGTAACTTAAATCATTCTCTTTCAGTTACGTGCAACCCGTGCTTTACTCTAATTTATTATGTGATTCTAAGCATATGGCTATCCAACAGTATTGCGATAGGGATCATTAGCTACACAATTTACTTCCGTCCGCCAGTAACCTTAGTTACTGTACTAATGCAAACATTTGCTGGACGTAATGGAAGATTAATGATAAAATAACATGCTCAGGGCTAACGAGTGTCTCTATGGAAACCCACACAGCTGAGACAATGCACAATCACACCTTGGGGAAGCGTGCTGTGCAAATGTGATCCAGACCCGTGACTTCTTTCCGTGCCACGCCTCGGTTTTATGACCCTACTGTTTCTACGACTCACCTGTGACACACGTCAGGTCCCAGTACGAACATGAGAGGATCGATTTGATCTCGGTAGACGTGTGAGATATTTGTGTTGGACATGTATGCTGTGGAGAAGTTTACTACAGGTACATCGGTTTCTCTTGAGCTATCTGTTCTCTATTGCTTTTTTGCTCAGACGTTACAGTGGCGGCTCGTGAACAGAATGAGATATTTATTTTTATTGTACATACAATATGTACACATTACACCTCGTTCAAATCTTTATCCTGGCTGCAACTTAGTAACCGTAGAACACTTCATTCGCTCTCTCTTCTGTTTCGAGTTCTCCGCACTTCTACTCCAAATTATCTTCGTTCCCAGTTTAACTACTTATCCTCCAATCACAATCTAAACACCAGGTCACAGGAGAGCCAAATCCTAGCAATTCCTGCCCATAGAACATCCCACTATTCATCCTCTTTTACTGTCTCAGTCTCCCGTGAATGGAATTCTCTACCTCAGAAGATTAGGGGCTGCCAGACAATAACCACTTTCAAGAAAAGGCTAAACGATTTCTTACGGGCGCAGTCAATTTGAAGTTATAATTGTGATCGAGTTTAATAATTTAATTTAATTTAGGTATGACTATCATTACTATTATTATTATTACATAATTATTTTATTGGTTTTGTGAAGATGGAAAGAATTGTCATTGTATTATATTAATTATGTATTATATTTTCTTGTATTTGTAGTATTGTATTGCTTTGAATTGTACTGTATTGTATTGTATTGTATTAATTATGTTATATTCATAGCATTGTAGTAATTTTCTATCAAAATGGTTGAATGGAAGAGAAGGCCGAATGGCAACTCTGCCAGTCAAAATAAACCATTATTATTATTATTATTATTATTATTATTATTATTATTATTATTATTATTATTATATAGAACAGCGGTGACCAAAACTCGAACGGCAGCGATTACACACGAGAGACAGTCTAAGAAGTAAGGAGACGGGGGAGAGGTACATGGCATGAGAACTACAACCAGTGGTGGTTCGTGCACTAACATTGAGTTCTTCATCAACCCCGCAAATAAAAATTGCAAGCTTTGCTGTATCAGTAATGACATTACTCTCATCATGAACCAATTAAAATATATATACAAATTTTCTTGTTTTTTTTTTTTTTTTTTTTTTTTTTTTATTCCTCATGAACACAATCAGAAATTTCCTGAATTCTCTTCTGGGTATTTAGTCGAGAAAGCACAGTTTTTCAAAATTAATTAACAACTTTCATTGGACAAATTATTTCAGCCACCTTGATCATTACGCTTTTATACAACTCTCCTTCGTTGGAAGGCTTAAGAGAACGAGCTATTTCGTTCGCCACTAGATAGCTGGCTTCCTTACATTTATTTATGTCATCTTTCTCTTCTTGACGATGATTGAAGGCTGATTTCAGTTCTTGGAGTTTAATAGCTCGTTTCATTACTACACTAGCACGTAATATTCAATTAGTATCTCTATATTATTATTATTATTATTATTATTATTATTATTATTATTATTATTATTATTATTATTATTAAAAAAGTATCAACATTAGACAAGAATTGAATTTCAAATCAACTGCAGCTACAATGGAAAGATATAGAATATAGAATAAACTGGAAAGTCATGTCTGCCATCTTCAGAATTCATTGCGAAATTGTCAGCAAGGTGAGTTTAAAAATAAAATGACAATAAGAGTTTGGAAAATACCGCGTGTGAAATCAGGTCACCAGGAAATAAGCTTATCATGAAGCATCTGTATGGAATTTCCAAAAAAAAAAAAATAAATAAATAAAAGTACTGGTACGCATGGCGTTAACATCCGGAGCATTATTGACTACCGATGTTACAGTTGAGAATATCTAGCGCAAGACTTGGCACTACCCATTGATACTGCCCTGGGAAAACCCCAGCACGCGTCATATACTTGATAGGCTTGATCACGATCTCCCTGCGAGGCCCTCGTGTGAGCTTACACCAGGCCAGTAAATTGCGTATCATTTCATTCTCGTGCCTGAATCACGCACTAGGCAAGACTACGAATTATAAATACATTACATACACTAAGGGGTAGTCATGTAGCCTTGGACCTTCGATATAAACAAAAGCCTAAACAGTTACCACGGAGAAGAGATTTATTCCATTTCAATTTATTTCATTTCATACATAGTATTCAACCCAAGGCCAAGTCTTTCACTGCACACCCAGAATTCTCCAATCTTTCCTATTTTCTGCCTTCCTCTTTGTCTCTGCATATGATCCACATATCATAATGCCGTCTATCATCTGATATCTTCTTCTGCCCCGAACTCTTCTCCCGTTCACAGTTCCTTCTAGTGCATCCTTCAGTACGCAGTTTCTTCTTAGCCAGTGACCCAACCAATTCCTTTTTCTCTTCCTGATCAGTTTCCGCATCATTCTTTCTTCACCCACTCTTTCCAACACAGCTTCATTTCTCATTCAGTCTATTTCACACGCTTCATCCTTCTCCATATCCACATTTCAAATGTTTCTAGTCGCTTCTCTTCACTCCGTCGTAATGTCCATGTTTCTGTCCCATGCAATGCCACACTCCACACAAAACAATACACTGGTCTCTTCCTTAGTTCTTTTTCCAGAGGTCTGCAGAAGATGCTCCTCTTCCTATTAAAAGCTCTCTTGGCCATTGCCATCCTCCTTTTGACTTCCTGGCAGCAGCTCGTGTTACTGTTTATAGTACACCCCCAAGTATTTGAAGCTGCCCACTTGTCCCACTGCCTCATTTCGAATTCGCAAGTTTACATTCTTTATTTTTCTTCTGACAACCATAGTCTTCGTCTTGTTTGCATTCATCTTCATCCCATACTGCTCACAGCTGTCATTTAGCTCCAGTAGCATATCCCTTAATATCGTCTCCTCTTCTGCTTACATCACCACCTCATCAGCAAATCTTACAAAAACCTAGGATAGGGTAGAAAAGCATAGGATAGAATGGGGTTGGATAGAAAGGCCTAGGATAGGATAAGATAGGATAGGCTAGGCTAGGATAGGATAGGGTAGGATAGGATAGGATAGGGTAGGGTAGGATAGGAAAGGGTAGGGTAGAATAGGGTAGGATAGGATAGGGTAGGATAGGATAGGATAGGAAAGGATAGGCTAGGATAGGATAGGATAGGATAGGATAGGATAGGATAGGGTAGGATAGGATAGGATATGATAGGATAGGATAGGATGGGGTAGGATAGGATAGGGTAGGGTAGGATAGGATAGGGTAGGGTAGAATAGGGTAGGATAGGATAGGGTAGGATAGGATAGGAAAGGATAGGCTAGGATAGGATAGGATAGGATAGGGTAGGATGGGGTAGGATAGGATAGGGTAGGGTAGGATAGGGTAGGATAGAATAGGGTAGGGTAGAATAGGGTAGGATAGGATAGGATAGGAAAGGATAGGCTAGGATAGGATAGGGTAGGATAGGATAGGATAGGGTAGGGTAGGGTAGGATAGGGTAGGGTAGAATAGGGTAGGATAGGATAGGATAGGGTAGGGTAGGATAGGATAGGGTAGTGTAGAATAGGGTAGGATAGGATAGGATAGGGTAGGATAGGATAGGATAGGATAGGGTAGGATAGGATAGGATAGGATAGGAGAGGATAGGGTAGGGTAGGATAGGATAGGATAGGATAGGATAGGATAGGGTAGGGTAGGATAGGATAGGATAGGATAGGATAGATTCAGCCGACTTCTCACTAAAGAAAAGGACTGATTCCTGTCATATGGTGAGATGTTTGTGAAGAGCAATACGACACTAGGAGAAGATTTCGATGTCCCCTGTTTCAATTCACAATTACTTTAAAAACGTTATATAACCACTTCACCATCTGAGCAGCGTCTGTAAGTGAAAAGCAATGTTAAATATAGAACTGCCTTCAATTTCTCTGTTAAGTCTCTTGTGTAATGCAAGGTGTTTATTTCTTTTCTAGTCTACTTATCACCACCTGTTCCTGATGAAAGGAATCTGCTAGCCGCCTTACGTGCATCGTATGACGGTATAGGTTTGAAGTCACGTGAAAATAAAGGAGAGTGTATTCAAATACCGCATACACTGCAGAAAGAATGTTACATCCAGTTTCACAAACCGTAATGAAGTCACGTTCAATTATCAAAGAGCGTATTTTGTCTTTGTCAGTGGCAGCGTATTCGCTTTCTGATCAGGCGGCCCGGGTTCGATTCCCGGTGTAGTTAATGAAGAAATATATCTTCATACATGGAGGCTGGGTATGTGTCCCTTATCTTGTACTGTTCTGTGTTATCTCAGCGATGTGGTCGTACGGACCAGACGTCCAGGAATGCCCGCATTGTGCTGCTGTCTCATGTTAGGTTTAGGAAAAGAAAATATATCGGACACTTGGAAATAGGACAGAGAAATAGGGAAATTATGAGGAAGAGAAGTAGGCTATTCTTAAAAATCAATGTTTATTACCGTAAGTACTAACACAAGACACTTCATTGTGTCAATAAATCTATAGGCGTGAAATGCCAGTGAATTTATCCAATGAAGATGAAAAGCTTGGGTGACATTTAATAAGATTATTTCGCGAATAATAAATAATTGATTAAATTAACATAACCTACATCGTGTTGTATTCCAGAAATAACGAAAATATAGATACCTATTTACAAATAAGATTACAACTCTCTAGTGTTAACTACACTAACTACGCATTAATAACGAAAACAACTGAATAATGGAAATATACATTTTTATTACAAACACAATAAAATTTAAACAAATGGAAATTTAACCCTAGCAATCCGTATAGACCAGTTTCTGTCGGATGCTTTTCCAATTTACTACGGACTAAAGCAAGGAGATTCCCTATCACCTTTATTTTTTAAATTTGCTCTAGAATATGTCATTAGGAAAGTCCGGGAAAACAAAGATGGTTTGGAATTGAACGGGTTACATCAGCTTCTTGTGTATGCGGATGACGTGAATATGTTAGGAGAAAATCCACAAACGATTGGGGAGGACACGGGAATTTTACTTGAAGCAAGTAAAGATAGGGTTGAAAGTAAACCCTAAAAAGACGAAGTATATGATTATGTCTCGTGACCAGAACATAATACTAAATGTAAATATAAAAATTGGAAATTTTTCCATTGAACGCGTAAAAAAAATTCAAGTACCTTGGAGCAACAATAAAAAATAAAATGACACTCTAGAGAAAATTAAACCAACATGGAAAATGCCTGTTATTATTCGGTTGAGAAGTTTTTATCATTCAGTCTGCTCTCGAAAAATCTGAAAGTTAGAATATATAAAACATTTATTATTACCAATTGTTCTGTATGGTTGTGAAACTTGGACTCTCACTCTGAGAGAGAAACAGAGGTTCGAGAATAAAGTGCTTAGGAAAATATTGGGCTAAGAGGAATAAAGTTACAGGAGAATAGAGAAAGTTACACAACGCAGAACTGCACGCATTGTATTCTCCACCTAACATAATTAGGAACATTAAATCCAGACGTTTGAGATGGGCAGGGCATGTAGCACGTATGGGCGAATCCATAAATGCATATAGAGTGTTAGTTGGGAGGCCGGAGGAAAAAAGACCTTTGGAAAGGCCGAGACGTAGGTGAGAGGATAATATTGAAATGGATTTGAGAGAGGTGGGATATTATGGAAAGGATTGGATTAATCTTCCTCAGGATAGGGATCGATGACGGGCTTATGTGTGGGCGGTAATGAACCATTTACTTAAAAGCAATTTGTAGTATTACCATTACCATTACCATTATTAATATTATTATTATTATTACTATTATTATTATTATTATTATTATTATTATTATTATTATTATTATTATTACAAATGGCTTTTAAGGAACCCGGAGGTTCATTGCCGCCCTCACATAAGCCTGCCATCGGTCCCTATCCTATGCAAGATTAATCCAGTCCCTACCATCATATCCCACCTCACTCAAATCAATTTTAATATTATCCTCCCATCTGCGTCTCGGCCTCCCCAAAGGTATTTTTCCCTCTGGCCTCCCAAGTAACACTCTATATGCATTTCTGGATTCGCCCATACGTGTTACATGCCCCTGTCCATCTCAAACGACTATTATTATTATTATTATTATTATTATTATTATTATAATAGAGTCGCTGCTATGACTATGAAGAGAAATCGCGGTTCACAGACAGCAAACTGAATTTTTTCTTTTTCGATTTTCATTATAGCTGAAAGCGTTTATTTTTGCAAAAATTTCCATACTAATATGCGTTACAAGAGCGGTATGTTGAAGTTTTCATGTTCGAGGAAAAGTATGAAAAAGCGAAACGTAGTTGAGCTTTTTTAATTTCCGAGAATTGAAAGAAAACATACCGCTCGTGTATCGTACATTTATTTTGTGCGAAGATCGTTTATTACATACCTGAAAGAGGAATTTCTAATTAGTTGCAATGAAATCTCCATCTTGGTTTCTGTTCAATGACGGCAAAGTTGGAAAACAAAAATATCTATCTTCAACATTGTTGCTTTAAAATGTTTTTTCTGTTTACTATACTCCAGCAGTTGCTTTAAAATGTTTTCTCTGTTTACTATACTCCAGCAGGCCGTGATATACGTCTATCTTTTTTTTCCCCCAGTCTATAAATGCGAACTTAAAACAAACGGCTTCCTTAATGTTACATGCATCACGAATGCAGTAACTTTAGTGGAGTTGTAGAGTTTACTTAATTTTTGCAAATATTTAAAAACAATAATTAACAGTGCAATTTAGGTGAAATTGCAATGGTAAGTTTCCAATTTATAATTATTACTATATTGAACGTCTCTAAAAATACTATGTTAAAAGCCTAAAGCAGTAAAACCAATATGTCACTTAAGCGGTAAGAAGAGGGAAATTGTTATGTTTGTTAGGTTGGAAATACTGAATGTGGAATTTTAGACTTACCGTGGATTGGTTTTGTGCTGAAACCAAGCAAATACGCACGATCTCGCACAAAAATATTGTTGTATAATTACAATACATTATGTTTATACTTGAGAATTTATGAGAATTTCAACATGTACGGTAACTATCCTTTCAATGACTACGTAAATGAAGGAAATGGATTGTTACGATTCCGATGTATTCATTATTTCTCTAACGAGTGATTTTGAAGTTCAACTTATGTCCTATGGGGGCTCAGCAGTTTGAGGACAGTCGCTTTTGTTTTTAATATCGTTGACAATTAATTACGCTCCCTGTATGAATTTTCTATCCAAAAGCAAACTTTTTTATTGATTAAAGTGCTATTAAGTGAATGAAGCCAATTTTATACGCACTTTAATGTCAGAGTTGAGTGAAACTTTTATGTGGTATAACATCGAAAGTGAAGTTTAAGGCAATAATTTATTCATTTCTATCTTGAATTAAAAGGCGAAAACAAGAATGTTCTCCAGAGAATTTCACTTTATAAAATATTTGAACTATGGGTATTGTAGTAGTGTAGCTTTTCTTCTATAATGGTGTTCATATTCATTATCTACGAGTCAATTTATCCAGGAATAAAGCACCAGACAGTAATAACTTTCAGTGAAAATATATAGTGGTGAACCCATGTCTCATCCATAGTCACATATCGTTGCTTCAGAATGAACGATGCTCCGGCACACTACAGCCGCGCAGTGAGATAATATTTTTGAAGCTAATATTTCAAGGATTAGTAAAAAAATTGAAGGACGTGCTATTAGAAACTAGATGTCACTTGTGGTTGTTTCAGAATTAATGATGCTCCAACACACTACAGCCGATCAGTGAGGGAACACGTTTGAATCTAACATTTCCAGGACGATGGATCCGGAGGAATGGACCTGTTCCGTGGCCGACAAGATCTCCCGATATCACAGCTTATAATTTTTTATTTATTACGGCACATTTAAAGGAAATGGTCAATTAATGAAACACCAGATCAAGAAAATAAACTATAGACAATACATATTATACGAAAAATAGTAAAAGAACTTGGTTGTGATACACATTTTATAAATATTGCTGCAAATGTATCTCTACGACCTTTCCGTGTTGTAATAATACTACGTACTTCATTTATAGCTGTGAAATCCCCTTTTCTGTGGTTTGCGTGTAACGAAAAATAGCTAGTGCTTGGAAAGGTCAATTCACTGCGGTGTTACGTGCTGGAAAAATCTGAGAACTTTTTCCCTCTCTTTCCCCTCTCTCCCTGTCAGCCACAATCAAGTAGTGTAACAGCTAGCTTCCGGCAGGATATACGTAACAATAGTCACGACGCTTGCAGGAAGAAAGTCTTTGCAGGAACATCTAAATTCTGAAGTGTTTCATACGAATCGACCGACCTTAAATTCGAGAAGACACGAATCGATATTTATTGTGGGCTGGACAGTAACTGACGGTTCCTGAGATAAGAGCATGTTTTGTAGAGGGGTTCACGTGCCCTGATATTTGAAAAAAAAAACACGAAGCGATATTTCTTCCATCTAACCTTCAACATAAATGCTGTCATCACGAATAGAGATAAATATTCGAGAAGTAAAACATATTGCATACAATTCAACGTGATGTATCGGGAATATACCGAGCACTCTACTGTTCGGTGGCCCCTTTCTACCCCTTGCCGAATCAATACACATTAAAGTTCAAAAACCTCTACTCCAGGGCGGAATACAATAGTTGGAATCAGGTTAAGAACATGTAACAATTTTCTTCCTTTCAAGCACCATGCGAACATGAGTTAGATGAACCTCCACGGAAAAAAGGAAGTTCATTCTTTATCCTTATATAACAACGCTATTCAACTGCAGAGGATAATTTATTCGGTGAAATGTAGCGTTAAGTTACGCCTTAAGAAGGCAATGGCATTCATATATATATATTTTTTTTTGGTAGCGCACACCCAAAATACATTTCGTACCCCCAAATTTCATTGCAATTACATAAAAAAATAAAAAAAAATACTACGATTGCTGTTGTACAGTGGGCCTAATGTACAGGTTGAGTTCTACGAAATGTTTATTTGGCCATTATTCAGTCTATCATTCAATATGGTATAATTGTTTGGGGTGGAAGTACAAAAATTAATCTTAGTCCGTTAAATTTACTACAAAAACGAATAATTAAAATTTGTTTGAAGAAACGTTTCGATTATCCAACTAAATTAATTTATTCTGAATTTAATGTATTTAATATTGAATAAATTTATAAGTATACGCTGTTAAAATTTTATCATAAAAATCGTAATAAGTTTGTATTACAGACACACAATTTATGACACAAGACAAAATATTAATTCAACATTAGTAGAACCTAAATGTCTCACATCTGCTGGTCTAAAGCATAGCATAAATTTTGGCCCTCGGTTGTGCAATGCTTTAACTAAATTACACCCAGAACTTCTAACATGTAACCCACTAACATATAACAAGAAAATTAGAAACGTGTTAATATCTTCAATTTGATTAAATAAATTTATAGCCTATGTGTATGAATTAATCAACCTGTATTATATATGTATTCTATAATTTTGAAATATATATTAGTCCTTTTCACGTGCGATATTATTCTTCTCTAGTGTTAATATTATATTATATAATTCCATTGCCGCTGTAATTATATTTTAGTTCCTATTTTATTGTACTTATTTATTTATATTATTATTATTTTTTATTTTAATATTATATCTGAACTGCGACCGAGCACGAGCGCTGCTCATTCGGTCTCAAATTTTGTTAATACTACTGTATCTTCTTTTTATATTGCTTGTATTATTTTATTTGTATTTCTCTTTGTTTGTTTTGTAATTATATTTCTTTATTCTGTATATTTAAATTTAAATAAAAAAATCAAAAGTCTGGAACCATATAAATATCTTCCATAGGCCTATACTTGATTTTTAATTACTATGGTACCAGTACTTGTAAGACCAAATGCTCTAACAGTGACACATTCGATTCTAACCCTCAGCTATCTCAAAAGCCGCCATTTTGAATGCAACTTTGAAATTTTAAATGGAAAGGGGGGTCATGTAGGCATTCAAAATCATGTGAATTTTTTTCTGAGAAAAACAATGGTGCAATCCGTTTTAAGATATCTCTAATCGTTTTCAAGTTATTTAAAGATAACTGTAATAATGCTATTAATATGTATTCCACTATGTTTATTTTTATTTTATGAGGTAAATTTTATGTAACTACCTCTTTTGATCTCATTATGTACCTAAATTGTATCAGTATGTAATTATTTAATTCCGATCCAGTTTTATGTTCAACTGTGTAAGCAAGTTTTAATCCTGGTTGAGTGTAAGAGAAGGCCTTACGGTCTTAACTCTGCCAGGTTAAATAAAGCCATTATTATTATTATTATTATTATTATTATTATTATTATTATTATTATTATTATTATGACACAAACATTAATTACTGCATCTACAGATATTTTGTAACATGGTACAGTACTAAGAAGGCTTTGGAAAAGGTATTTCTATGCAATTCTGGTAAATAACTTTTTCTGCTTTACTGTTTGGTTAATCTGTGATAGTTTCAATGCATTGTTTTGATTATTTGAAGCTTTCCTAATACAAATTTGTTGATTTTCGTGTTCAAATTATCGAAAGAGGAAAGAATTGATATCATTCTTCATTCTGGTAGGTTAAGCCACAGAAATGTTGCAGCAGACTGGACGAACAGTTCCCTGGACATTGGATTGCTCGACGTGGACCAGTAGAGTGGCCGGCCAGGTCTCCAGATTTAACATCCCTTGATTTTTTCTTTTGGAGTTACATAAAGAGCTTGGTATGATGAAGAGAAAATTGAGAATGTGAAACATTTAAAGAACCGTTTCATTGAAGCCTGTGCTAAAGTCACAACGGAAATGCTACAAAATATTCTATCCACATTCTCAATTTTGTAAAAATTGTAAATAATTTGTTAAAATTGTAATTGTAATCTTGTAAAATTTTGACTTGTTCCATATCTTAAAGCTCAATTGCTAATGTAAGATCTATGGAATATAATAAATGAAATGAAAAAAAAATGAAAAAAAATTATGCAGGCTAAAAGAAATAAATTTCTACGTGCGTTTAAAAACAAATATGACTGGTACATTTATGTAGAAATTTAAGTTGGTCACTTCAGTTTAAATTCATCCCGTCTTCTTCAATCTTTCAGACCTGAAGCACTTCTGTCCCGATGTAACACACTCTACTATTATGCATACCGCCATTCCTTCGTCTTCTTACTTCTTTCCGGTAAAACTGGTTTCTGTCTAGTGAGTGAGCCGTGAGAAATGTATGTTGTGAATTAATTTTCAACCGACGTCAATAGTGGTCTATTGCAGTAACCCATGTTGCCACTATTCAAGTCAATTTATCTTTCTTATCTACAAAAGGCGTTGAAACCTGACGTTTTCACTGCTACTAAACCACTGTCAAATCTCCGCCGATAATTAATATTTGTTTGTAGATAGTAGAGACTTAGCATTGTAGCAAGGGATGTCAAATGTCCCGGTATGGCGGGACATTCCCGATTTTCGGGAAATTTTCTCGTGTCCTGCTCATACCCGTCGCGGGACGCAGAATGTTCCGACTTTACAGTAACATGCGTTACAAGAGCGGTATGTTGAAGTTTTCATGTTCGAGGAAAAGTTTGAAAAAGCGAAACGTAGTTGAGCTTTTTTAATTTCCGAGGATTGAAAGAAAACATACCGCTCGTGTATCGTACATTATTTTGTGCGAAGATCGTTTATTACTTACCTGAAAGAGGAATTTCTAATTAGTTGCAATGAAATCTCCATCTTGGTTTCTGTTCAATGACGGCAAATTTGCAAAACAAAAATATCTATCTTCAACATTGTTGCTTTAAAATGTTTTCTGTGTTTACTATACTCCAGCAGGCCGTGATATACGTCTGTCTCCCCCCCCCCAGTCTATAAATGCAAACTTAAAACAAACGGTAAGGTTATGTAATGATTTATTTTTCATTTTAATATTTTAACAATATTATTTATATAACATATTGCAGTAATAACATCGGCATCTGGAATCTTGTTGATTTTTTCACGGCTTCCTTAATGTTATTTGCATCACGAATGCAGTAACTTTAGTGGAGTTGTAGAGTTTACTAATTTTTTTAAAATATTTAAAAACAATAATTAACAGTGCTATTTAGGTAAAATTGCAGTGGTAAGTTTCCAATTTATAATTATTACTATATTGAACGTCTCTAAAAATAATATGTTAAAAGCCTAAAGCAGTAAAATCAATATGACACTTAAGCGGTAAGAAGAGGGAAATTGTTATGTGTGTTAGGTTGGGAATACTGAATGTGGAATTTTAGACTTTCCGCGGATTGGTTTTGAGCGGAAACCAAGCAAATACGCACGATCTCGCACAAAAGTTATTACCTATTTCTAAGCGGAACTGAAATTTGCGCACGACGCGAAACAAATGCACCACGCACCGTGTTCTGACTTGAAGGGTATGCAGATTTAAGGGGTTAGGTACAACTTACAGCTGTAAAATTTTTGGAAATATTCAACATTTTTTTTCCTCAATTACTGTATATTGTACAATAATGAAAATCAGTATGTGCAAAATGCTATCCTTCTGCAATATGAAAAAAATATTTTTACGATTTAAAATAATTACTTACATTTTTTCTTTCAAAATTCAGTTCTCAGTGCAGTGATGAAGCTTTTCCCATATAACTAAAAAACTATCCAACATTCTTTAATGAAATTTGTTGTGTGAATTCATGCATGTAATGTCTACAATGTGACTTAAGGTCACTCCTCTATCTTTGATAGATTTTCTGATAAAAATAAATTCATTTTAAAAATGGTCAAATATCAGTATTTTCCATTACACAAAATAAAAAAAATAATATTTATTAAGGAATGTAGTTGAAAGAGCATGATATTGTAAACATGAGTGCAGCAATAAAATAAAAGAGAGAGAACATGAAAGAGTTAACAAGTTTATGAGTTATGAGGGAAACGTTTCATCACTGCACAGTAAATTGCCACCATTTTGAATTTAGAAAAAAAAAAATATATATATATATATTTTTTTTTTTAAATCGTAAAAATATTTTATTCATATAGCAGAAGGATAGTGTTTTACACATACCAAGTTTCATTATTGTACGTACAAGATACTTTAATGGAGGAAAAAAACGTTGAATATTTCCAAGAATTTTACTGCTGTAAACTGTACGTAACCCTTTAAGAGAATATTCTCCAACTGCTTTAAGTTGTATTTTCATATTTATATATTAGTCTAAATGCCACTTAACAAAAAATGTATTTTTTTTTTATTAAATTGCCACAATAAATGACACAGTATTGTGAATTATAACAAATCGACGGCCCAGTTAAAAAGGGAAGCGGTTCATAATTTAAAGTTTTGAGAAACCTGAATTTTGAAGCTGCATGTTTCTGTGAAAAATCCAATTAACACACTCTAATTTGAAACTCACAATGTATATCAAATGTTATTAACAGAATTTGAAGTAATTTTAACGATTCTTTTACTTTTCACAGAACAATAAAGCTTTAAATGCAGGTTTCTCAAAACTTTGAATTTTGAGATGTTTCTTTTTTGAATTGGGCAGTCGAAATGTAACAATAAATAGTAATTAAAATGTTGAGAAAGTAATTCTTTAATTATCCTACACATACATACACTGTATTAATACTTTATTCAGTCGCTTGTAGACCTATATCAACTGCAGTAAAATGTTCCTTTGTTATTATTTTTAAAATCTGACAACACTAATTACAGCGCTGATTTATATTATATATACATACATAATATATGTCATACATACATATATTATATGCATACACACAACATGAACAGTAAGTAATGCCATTATTTTCAGGGGGTTATTATTTGAGATATTGGAAACAAGAAAGTTTAATACAATTTTGCTAGTTTTTGCTTCCTTTTCGAGATAAAAATTGTTTATGAGAAACATTTCATAGCGTGTTTTGAAAAAGTAATTGATATAATTCCCAATATGTTCAGTCAATTTAAGAGAATAGTGTATTGTGATAATAAATTATTGAAATAATATTAATTTAGTTCTTTAAATGTGCAGAAATTTGGTCCGAACAAATGTAACTTTTCGTTCTGCAAAAGAATTTTAAAAATGTTACATTGATTCGGATCAAATTTGTGTACATTTAAGGACGAAACTAAATTTTTTTCTCAATCATTTATTATCATAATACACTGCTCTCTTAAGATGACCGAGCTTATTGGGAATTAAATCAATGTCTTTCCCAAAGCTGTATAATGTTACACGTAAAACAATGTTTTCTTGGAAAGGAAGCATAAACGAGAAAAAATGTATTAAACTTTTTTGTTTGAAATATCTCAAAGAATAACTCCTTGAAATTATTTGTGGGTTAAAATTTCATCCGAACTTTAATAAGGACCATGATAAGGATCACGACAAGGACAATGATCACGACAAGGACAATGACCACGACAACGAACATGACAAAGGCAACAAGGACCATGAGGACCACGACAAAAACGATAAGGACAACGACAAAGACATAGA
The DNA here is from genome assembly GCF_040183065.1 of Periplaneta americana. Taxonomy (NCBI): domain Eukaryota; kingdom Metazoa; phylum Arthropoda; class Insecta; order Blattodea; family Blattidae; genus Periplaneta; species Periplaneta americana. Next base: position 188,332,949 of record NC_091120.1, on the reverse strand, counting down.
TCACGATAAGAACCACAACAAGATCCATGATGAGGTCAACGACAACGACTAAGCCAAGAATTTTAAGGATGACAAGGATCTCGATATCATAAGGACTAAGATAGGGATCACGACATGAAATACGATAAGAATCAGTACAAGGACCACGGCATGCACCATAGTGCTTATATGAACCTTATCGTAGTCCCTATTTTTAACCTTGTCGTGAACCTTAGACTATAGTAGTCCTTGTTGTCTTTGTCCATGGTTTGGCAAATTTTCCCAGTTTAGCAAATTTTTGTGTCACACGGTACTTTTCATAGTTTCATAAAATATAAAAGAGCACGTAGTTACATCTGTTGAACTTGTAATAGACAACTGATAATATTTTTCACTGGTGTGTACTTTTGGGTAGGGTTGCGACAAACGTAGGGGTTGGGTGAGAATACGCATGAGCGGCCAGACTCTTCCTACATGGATTTTACCAACGAGTTAGATACTGTAGAGAGGCCAAAGACCTCAGAAAGTTGAAGACAATTGAACATTGGTCCGCTATGTTTCGGTTAGTCAAAACAAAGGGGCGTGGCTCGGATATTGTAAGAAATGACTGTGATGAAGTTAGTATTATTGTGAATTGAGTTACATATTAAGACTATGTTAATAAGTAAAAAGTAAAATACACACAAAACTTTACTTTTTATAACAGCTGTAGGCCTATGTTTTATTAGTTTCACTAAATATAACCCAGATATTAAATGACAAGCTATACTCGATGCAACCAAAGCAAAGCACCTAAAGACGGATGAATTTAATCGGCAGAAGAAAAATAAATAATTTTTGACTTCGTCACAAATTTAATTACCTTACAGCTAATCTAACCTAATATGAAATCATGTAATTCAGTGCTCACCAGGTGATTTCAAGAGAGACGATGTTTGTAACTAATAGGAGTAAAATATAGGAAAGGTAGTGGCGAAAATTAAAAAAAAATCCAGTAATTAAGTTATTGAGAAAAATTAATTTGAAATTGGAATTAACACAGAGAACTTTTGAAAACTGCAATTATTAAAACTACAAATAACCTCTTAGCATGCAACATAATAATTAAAGAATGACACTAATAGAAAGTTACTCATGATCATAACTCACCACATTTATTGAAACGATAAGATACTTACGATTAACATTGTTATCAGAAACAACAGGAGCTACAGCTAGGTACACTTCTTTTCGCGTGATGGAGACATCATGTAGTCTAATATAATTTGAAACAAATATTGTCGCGTGATGGAGACATCGTGTAGTCTAATATAATTTGAAACACGCATTGATCTCACACGTGTCTCGCAACTAGGCAGAGGCTTTTGCAGAATAAAACTGTTCTTACACTATTTTGAACAATAATGACAAATTGTGCGTGATGCAAATGCTAACTTTCCTCTTTGTCAACAAAAAGAGCCCTACGCATTAATAAAAAGAAAATTGGAGTAGGCCCTATAAACACAATAAATACTAAACTCTTGATGGTACAAACTTATTAATACAGATATTTCGCTTATGCTCAGTCCGTCTTATCTTACAATTCTCTGCGGCAATGGTACCTGTATTGAGACGGTTTAATTATCCAGCAACGAATATTATGATTTACGGTACATTTCACTTAAATTCGAGGGAATGAGACATTTTTGGAAATTTTAAAGTCTTAATTATTACTTTTTCATTTATAAATTAGCTTTTTACAAAACCTATAGCGAAATTTTTAAATTAAATATTGATGTATCTGAAAAATATAATACATGTACCAACTCGTTGCAGTGTACCTTTGATAAGCACTCCTTGCGGAAGCTGGCGGTACTATAGACCGCCATGTTTTTTTAGGGAACGATCCATAGTACTGTTGGCCTCCGCAGGGAGCGCTTATCAGAGGTCTTCAGCCTCTCTATAGTATCTAACTCGTTGGATTTTACAGTGCCATATCTCCACACTGTCGTAATATTTACAATCGAAGTATTCCTCTAGAAAGTGATCCTCTGATTGTGCGGAAGACTCATTGTCATTCTATATTTATCGTAATTCAAATTGAGAAGGATATTGTCGCGTAACGCTACGTAATCATTAGGCTTCGAAACTTCGGACCCGATAGAGCAATTCAGTGGGAAATCCGCATAACGACGTACTGAGTATAGTGGTAAAGCGTACAGTGGGTGGGGGTACTGTAGAATGAATGCCAACAAATACGCAAAGAAAAACGCTCTAGATTTGAAGGTTCTGACGAATAATTTGGTTTTCATACAAACCTATTTTAAAACTGTGTCTGAAACTATTACACGGTTAGAAAAGTCAGAGCAAGAGATGCCGGAAGCCCTCAAATTAGTTGAGGAAATGACACACAGAATTAATGAGACACCAAGTACACAGGTTATTGAACGTGTAAAATAGAAGTGGAAATCAATTTTATGTAAAAATAACGGATATGGAACATTGTGTAATATAAACAGCAAATTAGTGGACATAGAGTCACCCGAGAATAAAGGACTGTCTCTTAGAGACTGCAATGATGTTAGGTTTCTTCATTTTGCTCCTATCACATCATGCGACGTAGAGCGCAGCTTTCTACAGTACAAACTTTGGCAGATAACCGTTTGAGACACTGAAAATGTATCTTGTAGTACATTGCAATTCGGTACTGTAACTGCACTTCCTAAAAACGACCAATAGGATAAATGAAGTAATTAAAATTGCTACATGTTTATTTCCACCATTAACACTGTGTATAATTAAACACAAATGCTTATAAAGTCAGGAGAATAAATGCTTTTCACATTCTTTTGACATTGTCATTGTGTAATGTATATTTACTTTCAGAATCTACGTATGTGTGTGTTTCCCCATAATACCGCACTCTACTCTAAATAGCAACGTTGTTACCTCAACACATCTCTACCTTTCACTACCTGCAGCGAGTCAACCTATAGTACAAGCACAGTAAACTTATTGTATCGGGTCCCAAGTCTCGAAGCCTGGTAATCATTGTTACGTACTCTTCTATGTTAGTGCCACGTGTCAGTGCGAAACATACACTTTGAAGCTCTGAGCACGGGGCCTTCACGAATGCTATCACCCTTCGAAGATTATTTGAATAATCCCCGGCTGTGAAGCAGCAGTTTCACCCCTTCCTATCACGCACCAAAGAACTCTCACCCCAAATATCCTAATTAATATTTCCTCACGCTTTCAATCTGTCTCAATCCTCTTACTCACCCCTAATCCAATTTCCGTTTCACAGCGCTAATATAACCCAGCAGCCCCTCCACCAGTCTTTGGGAGATGAAGTCAAAAACTGTTACTATAGCGACAGAGTTCGTTCATTACATTTCCTACAAAATAACGCGGCAATGGTGAAAATTTTCAACAAGTACTTCGATCTTTTTGTAAATTATCATAAACTTAAAAATTGGAATATATACAAAATAAAAAAAATAAATACAGAATGTCCCAAATTGATGTATACAATTAATTGATTAACTAGCGGACTTACACGTGCTAATTATGTAAGTTTGTGCGGCTTACAGCTGTTTCAGTGCTTTACGCACCATCCTCCCAGAGCCTACTGGATCTCGGCGTCATCTCGAACTTCTCTGCCTGTTATGTGGGTGTGTTTGATTGTTGAAAGGTGTTGAAGAGTGGAGTCAAATAGTGTGTGTGTACTCAAATTGATCTGTGTGTTGAGAATTTGATCGGGGTGTGTTTTAGTGTGTTTGTATATTTCATATTGTTCTAGTGTGTTGAGTTTTTGGTTCTTGGGTTGTATGTGTAGGATTTCCATGTTCGCATATATGTTATTGTATGTATGGTTAGCATTGGATATGTGATCGGCGTATTTAGATGTATTGTGTCCTCTGGTTATTGCTTTAATGTGTTCTTTGTAGCGTGTTTGGAATGATCTGCCTGTCTGTCCTATGTAGAACTTATCGCAACTATTACATGTGAGTTTGTATACACCTGTGTGGTCGTATTTATTTGTTTGTGTCTTTTGTGTGTTGAGATGTCTTTGTAGTGTGTTTTCTGTTCTGTATGCTATGTTGTATTTCTGCTTTCTGAATGAAGATGCGATCTTATGTGTACTTTTGTTTTCATATGTTAGTGTGATGTATTTCTTGTGTTCTTGTGTTTGTGCTTGTTTTGCGTGTTTTTGTGTTTGTTAAGTTTTTGTTTTTTCTTTCTTATGATGCTGTCTATTTGACTATTTGACTCCACTCTTCAACACCTTTCAACAATCAAACACACCCACATAACAGGCAGAGAAGTTCGAGATGACGCCGAGATCTAGTAGGCTCTGGGAGGATGGTGCGTGAAGCACTGAAACAGCTGTAAGCCACACAAACTTACATAATTAACACGAGTAAGTCCGCTAGTTAATCAATTAATTAAATTCAATTGTTAAAAGTAGTGTACGCAAGATTCAAAATGGATGATGTATACACATTTTGAAACACTATTTCTCAGTAACGAGATGAGAAGGAAACACGACCTTTGCGGGTTTGTATTCCTTAAGCCCGTACATGTTCAAAACGGCCCCCATCCACCACAGTACACTCCCAACAACGACGTACAACAGAGCGACATACCAACTGGATTGTTGCTAATGGAATATCATTACAGGCATGTTCAATCTCAACTCTCAGTTCCTCCAGCGTTTGTGGTTTTGTGGCGTACACTGTGTCCTTTAGAGCTCCCAATCCGGAGATCGAGACAGGAACTTCCTCTTCGTCCTATCCATCTCTGGGTTGTCCTCATTTAGTGGGTGGACAAGTCTCGGAATGTAAGGCTTTCATGTCTGAGCTCACAAAATTCGATGAACACTGGATTTGCTGATACCAATCTCACGAGAACATTGCCTCATTGACTTCTTTGGGGATTGTGCAAAAGTCTGCATGACTGCATCAACACTCTCGTTATCGGTGGAACTTCTCTTTCTTCCGCACCGCCCTTTCAACATAACTTCCAGCCTTCCGTCAGCTTCAAACCTGTCTCGGATTCTTGTGATAGTTAATCTTGTTGGTGGTTGTGTTCCAAATTCAACCCTTCAAAGTCGTTGAACCTCAACAACATTCTCCACTTTCCAATAACATTTCAGTATCCACTTACGTTCATCGAACGATAATTGCACCGGCATGTTTGTTTATAAACAGATGAACATGTTTCCATGCTTTCCACTGCCTTCTGAATCATAAACCGCAAAAATCGTATTTCTATCTTACTTCTTAGCTGTGAAATAGTGTTTCAAAGTGTGTATACGTCAATTTGGGACACACTGTATTTGTAGTCTATTCATGAAGCTGTAGAGTACTATTTTTGTAAGAAAGGAGGATAAAACAACGTAAAATAACACACTGAAAAACTATGAAGGAAAAAAATATGGTTAATTTAACGACGCTAGTAACTGCCGAGGTTATATCAGCGTCGCCGGTGTGCCAGAATTTTGTCCCGCACGAATTCTTTTACATGCCACTAAATCTACTGACATGAACCTGTCGCATTTAAGCACACTTAAATGCCATCGATCTGAACCGGGATCGAACCCGCAACGTCGAGCACAGAAGACTGCGCTACCCAGGCCGACTACGAAGAAGGGAAGTACAGAAAATAAATGAAAGTGAAAGAGGAGAAACGGTATGATAACAAAGATTTGGGAAAAGAAAGATATGTGATAGTGAAGATCAGTTTCGGCACTATAACGTCGATTTGATTCGCTAGGGTCAAATCGTACCCAAGCAGACCTGACCGCGAGATAATTTGCAGCGAAGTCCTCCGCATACCTCATGTAGCTTCGAGTTCCGGTTCCGTTTCATTGCCTTTCACTGACCTCTAGTCAGGGGGGGCCTTGGATCTGACTTTCTAATACCAATCAATATACTGAGGATTATTTTACCATTCCCGTCTTACTGTGAATGCTTCATTAATATACACTCTGTCCCAAAAGTCATGGTGAGGTTTCAGTAGATTATATTTCTTGAATGAACAGAGGTAGAAATGTAATACTGGTGCCAGACAAATGATGAAACGGTAGAAGAGCATTTGTTCAGAGTCCAAAGAAATCAGTTCGTAAATGTGCCCGACAACTAGAACTTCCGAAAACGACAATTCATTGAGCTTTAAGGAAAGGTCTTCATAGGATTCCTCATAAACTTAAATTGTTACATTCACTTCATCCACATTTTTATCACAAAATGTATGAATTTGATGTGGATATGCTTAATGAGTCAAATTTTGACACTCACAAAACACATTGCGCTATTCTTTGGACATCCATCTTAAGGTGTGTACACACTTAGCCCCCCCCCCGACTCATAAAAGATGTAGGTCATCCCATATTATTTGCAGATGACACAAGTATAGTAATTACAGCCAATAACTCCAACACATTCCAATTTTCAACAGAGGAAATTCTCTTCAAAATATGTGACTGGTTCTCAGTCAATAAATTAGTATTAAATTGTAACAAAACTAACATAATTCAATTTAAATCCTGTCCAAATTCAACGTCGCAAATTTCTAGCGCAATAATTAATAATAGACCCCTATTAGAAACAAAAACCACCAAATTCCTTGGCTTAAAAATCGATAATGTATTAAATTGGAAAAATCAGATTAAAGAAATTACCCCCAAACTAAATTCAGCTTGCTTTGCTATTAGATCTATGCAAAAGATAGTAAATATCAATACCTTAAAAACAATATACTTTGCATACTTCCACTCGGTAATGAGTTTTGGAATAATATTCTGGGGAAATTCCACAGATAGTAACAATATATTTCTATTACAAAAAAGAGTAATTAGAATAATAGTAGGTGCCAAATCTAGGGAATCGTGTAGGACTATTTTCAAAAAACTACAAATAATGACCATGGTTTGTCAGTATATCTTTTCATTAATAGTCTTCCTCGTATGTAATCGTGAAAACTTTGTAACTAATTCAACAGTTCATAGCATAAATACACGTCAAAAAAATGACTTTCATACTCCATCGGCAAGTCTATCGTGCTATCAAAAGGAGTGCGTTATATGGCAGTAAACATTTGTAATAGCCTCCCTATCGATATAAAAAATGAAACTCAAAACATAAAATTATTTAGGGCCAAATTAAGAAAGTACCTAATTTTTCACGCCTTCTATTCTGTAGGTGAATTCATGACATTCAATAACACTTCATGAAATTGATACTAAAACTTTGTGTTGTACTAGTAGACTAATATTGTAAATCTCGTCTGTATATATTTCATCTAGACTGTGACTATAAATTAAGATTTTATAATAGTATTAAGTTTTTTGACTTGTTCCATATTCTAGCTGTAAGCAGGTATGAATACCATGGAATGTTAATAAATACAATACAATACAATACAATACAATACAATACAATACAATACAATAAAGCGAAACTTCGTTGTTCGTTCGCTGTTTGGAGCAAAGTACAAATCATCAGCAAATGGTCAGAAAACATTCACGTTCGCTGATCATACGTAATAATGCCAGACGAAAATATAATTTTAGCAAATGCAGCCGTTGTTATTATAGGCAGTTTAACAAAAAGAAAGTTAAAAAACAAAAGGCGATGATGGCAGACGCCACTCTACGAAAGTCGCAATCAATATAGAGGCACTGACTTCCTTCATGATTTACATCGAATGGAATCGGGACAGTTTCACAACTTCTATCGCATTTCAGGAACAGACTTCGAAATATTACCACAGTCTAGTATATACAGTCACGAAGCTTCAGTTGTGAGGGTGCTAGAAACAATAGACTGTGCCGGTACTATTTCGCATTGTCTGTAATGAGGCGATAGTAATGATCCTAGTGGTTAGCAACTATCTATGGATGCATATTTACTACGTATTGAGCTTCGTGACTGTATACACTAGACTGTGATATTACTGTGCAAATAGGGCCAAAAATTTCCAAGAAAGACACAGGATGGCGAGAAGCAATACCTATTCAGAAAAGGCTAGCATTAACACTTCGATATTTCGCTACAGGAGATTCGTATACAAGTTTAATGTATTTATTCAAAGTGTCGAAACAGCTGATTACCAGGATTGTTCCAGAAGTATATACAGCTATAATTATTGAGGAACTGGAAGATTTTATTAAGGTACGACTGCAAGACAGGGGAAAGGTTCATTATACGGATACTTCACTGACAATAATTATCTTAAAATACTAAAAAGAGAGATTTGTCTGTGTTTGTCGAATGCGCATCATGCTTACGAAAAGGCACTTTTCAGTGCCAATAATTTATGTTGTGTGCACAAGGTTGGAACTTTGTTATTTCTGGGCGTGAATTTGTCCAAAAGGAGCGACATATGTTTATACGCGAACCAAGTTGACTCGTACACTTCATCACTCCCCATTCCAGAACTTTTTGTGGACTTCAGTCTTTCCCTCCGGAATGATGTCAGTAGGGACTCAATTTTCTTTTTGACTTCTGCTCCCTACAATAAACAACGAATACAGTATGTATCCACCGAAAATAAATAAACAAAAATAATTTTTAAATTTTACACGTGTTTGACTCGCCTACCTTGCAGCTGAACATCTTTCCAATAGCTTCCCAAACATAATATTGTAAATTTTATTAGTAACAACAATGTAATTTATTCGTCACAACAATGATTCCTTTCTACAATTCGCCTTAAACGCTCTCGTCAACAATTGGATCTTCACTCAACACAGTATTCGTTATAGCACTCCACCGACGACAATGACAATTTACTTGGACTATTACGCACAACAATGAACTGTTAATCTTAACTAATATTTACACAGCACTACTTACAAATCAGAACTACCAGTTCTCAGTTCACAGTTCTTCTATCTCAGTCACTCGAGTTCACAGTATCTCGAACCACAGACCTTCAGAGACAGTTCACTGTACTCGAACTCGGGTCCCTCCACTGCGGTCCACTGCACTCGAACTCAGGTCCCTCCAACTGCGGTCCACTGCACTCGAACTCAGGCCCTATGCTGACGCAGATGCGGACGCACACTCGAGTCGAACTCCGGCACACAAGTCTGGCTTGCTTGCTCTGGCTTACTCACTGACTGAATAACTGAAAACTCTGCTCTCGTTCCTTCGCGTCCTTAATTTATAACCACAGCGACGTAGCCTCGAAAGTTCCACGCGTCTCTAGAGATGGCACTCCAGAAAAATCCAGAGCTCTCTCCTCTCTACCAGTACCAGATGCGCGCGCACTCTCTCTCCACTCTCTCGCCGCGTTGGCCCTTTCCCCTCTCCGCCGCGCGCCATCCCAAAGTGCTCCGCGCGATCTTCTCTCTTGCGGGACGCTGGTCGTGAGTTCGAATCTCACGTCGCTGTCACAATATTTTCTTACTTTATTGCGGTAAGTAGGATGCTTGGGATTCCATAAAGTTTCCTGCTCCCTATATGCATTAATAAGATTTATAACAGCGTCTTCCGTCCACTCCAGTTTCGACATCCTGTTGGTGAAATTGAACTAAGCGCTGCGCTCTGCTACGAACTACAAGCTAGTGGCAAATCCCGTCCACAACGATTACCAACTTCCTTTTTTGTACCGACAAGCGACGGATCACTTCCGAAGGTAAACCAAACGATCGGTTTGCCTTTGCTGCGACGTACACACGTTCCTATTTCAATCATCGAATGCATTAGTTTGTCGTTCGTTGATAGTTCGCTAAGTGTATACGCACCTTTATGTAATTAATTGTAACAACGAAAATTATTGCATTTGTTTGATTCTTACCGTCTTTTGTTTCCTTCAGTGCCTCGAACTTACAAACGAGATGCTTTGAGGGTTTCATTTTCATCTGGGGTAAACTAGGTAGTTATTGACCAGTATACGGTGATTGACCGCTTCCTTTTTTCAAGTATATTGTGAATAAACCACGATCGTGATTTCACTTTTTGCTGCATATACCTCTAGTAACAACCCTTATTTGTGGTTAGTTGTCGCTGTTCATCCCACTGAGTTAGTGTCTGTTGTCTGAGAGGACTGAAATCGATTGGAAATGCAACTGAACGTAAACAAGTGCAAGTAACTAGAGAAATTGCTAAGAATAATGCATCCAATAATTTATTTATTCTGCAAAGGATACATAAATTCTGGTGCTCGTTTTTACACTCACAGTGTGAGAAAAGGTATAAGGTTTCCGTCCACAGAATATTATTTTGTTAAAGTTTTTATATGACATAAAAATGCCCCATGGTCAATCACTATAAAGTGAATGGCCGCAAACTACAGTGATTGGTCGTTCATAAATTATTTGTTAGAATAATGACCAATTTGCTCCAATTCTATATATGTTATCGGTTAAATGATGGGGATTTTTACAGGACTGATACTATATTATAATGCCTAAGCCAGGTAAAGTGCATTATACAGGGGAAGCTTTACGAAACGCTACAGAACCTGTCCACAATGGATTTGATTTAAATGAAGCTGCCACGAAGTTTGGTGTCCTAAAAGCAACCTTAGCGTCCAGAAGCAAATATCCCGTTGAAGGAAAAGTGTTCTTTGGTCCTCGTCCAGTGCTGGGTGAAGCCATTTGTAATAACATCAGAGAAATGACACACACTTGCTTCTGATAAGGCACAAAAGAGAAAAATGGAAGAAGAGGCAAGAGAAGGAAGGAAGCGAATAAGAAATGAAAGAAAAGGCAGCGAGAAGAGTTCTTTTCTTATTTTTTTAACTTGGTTATTTAACGACACTGTATCAACTATGAGGTTATTTAGCGTCGATGGGATTGATGGTAGCGAGATGGTATTTGGCGAGATGAGGCCGAGGATTCGTCATAGATTACCTGAAATTTGCCTTACGGTTGGGAAAAACCTCGGAAAAACCCAACCAGGTAATCAGCCCAAGCTGGAATTGAACCCGCGCCCGAACGAAACTTCGGATCGGCAGGCAAACACCTTTGCCGACAGAGCTACGCCGGTGGCGAATAGTTCTTAATGAGAAAGATCAGAAGAAGAGAAACGAAACAGACAAGAAAAAAGTGAAAATTGTGAAAATGTGTTGTTCAATCACTAATAAATGAGTATTCAATAACTGTGCAGTAGACGGTCAATCACTAATAAGCGTGTGGTCAATAACTGTGCAGTAGACGGTCAATAACTGTAAAAGTGGACTTGTTGTGTTTATTTAATTTATCTTTGCCTTAAAATTTTATTTTTTCTTTTGTTTATTGATTTTGATTTGTTTCTGAATCTTCACTTGACCCAATGCCTTTAAAATTCTCTCAATAAGTTACCACTGTTTTCCGCTATTTCATTGTTTTATTATTCATTAGCTTAAGTGGTCAATCACTATACAGTTTACCCTACACCAATATTACACTTCTGTCTCTATTCATTCAAAAAATAATTCTCTGAAACCGTACCATGACTTTTGGAACACAGTGTACCTACTTGATTTTATTATACAAACTGCGTTGTTAAACCGCAAACAGGGATAAGTGGGGTCAAGTGGGCGCCAGATTAAAGGGTAACTTTCGTAGAGTCCGTATCATATTATGTATACTACTGTATTTATGACTGAGAGCTACCATGCTGGTCTTCCATATAGGCGGTCCATATTCGATTCCCTGCCAGGCATTGTTTGAATTTGTACAAGTGAACAAACTAGACATTGCAAAGGGATATTTTCTCGAGGTACTCCGGTTTACTTTTATCATTGCAGCAACACACTCAACCTCCCATCCCCCTTTTTCACCTACAGGGTGAATAAAAAGTCTGGAACCATATAAATATCTTCCATATGCTTGATTTTTTATTACTATAGGTGTTACCAGTATTTGTAAGACCAAATGCTCTACCGGTGACACATTCGATTCTAACCCTGAGCTATCTCAAAGGCCGATATTTTGAATGCAACTTTGAAATTTTAAATGGAAAGGGGGTCATGTAGGTACTCAAGGCCAAGTGAAAATTTTTGAAAAAAGAAATGGGGCAATCTGTTTTGAGATATATCTAATCGTTTTCAAGTTATTTAAATATAACTGTCATAATGACACAAACATTAGTTACTGCATCTACAGATATGTTGTAACATGGTACAGTACTAAGGAGACTTTGGAAAAGGTATTTTTATGCAATTCGGGTAATTAACTTTTCTTGCTTTACTGTTTGGTTAACGCAGTTTTTATGTTATTATTATTATTATTATTATTATTATTATTATTATTATTATTATTATTATTAATTCAGAGACCGGAACTTTGGCAGAATGCCTTTTCAAATATGTTAAATCTATCTTCATTTTGAAAGTAAATCTGTACGAATTATACCTTTGTGATTGAAACGTCACAGTTTTATATTGCCGTTTTCTGCCTTTTTTAATATAAATGCCTAATTTACAAAATAAATGCTTTTTTTGTAATATACATAATTACAGTTTGTTTTTGCAAATCATTGGTACATGGGAACAGTGAGACGTCTCAGTGTACCCTTCAATGGCATGTCTCACTGTTCCTTTTACGCATAGTTCGTTTAAAAATGGCAGCATCACTTCAAAATCAAAACAAGAAAGACGAAACTTTGCAAAAAATAACGTCAAATACCATAGTATTAGGTAACAAAACATTCATATTTCTTTTTAATTTGTATATCCAATATAACCTTCATTAAACACAAGCCAAAATTTTACTTCTAGAGTGAAAAGTTACGAATTATTTTTTCATCACTCACCTTCATAACTAGAATCAAATCGAGTATGAAAATACTGTTACTTTACTCACGCAACATACAACTCCACAGTTAGAAACATTTCAACATCAAAATTTACCATCTAATAAAAAATGTCTCACTGTTCTCCCTGTCTCACTGTACCCATTTCTCCCCTACTAGCCAAGATCCATAAGACCAATGCTTTTTTCTTAAGCTGGAATATTCTATATTTACGTGTTTGTTGATGATCAATGACAGAGCTACAATATTACAGTGTCCTTGTATCGGGCTCTGTGTACCGTTACGAATATTACAACACAGGTCTGTACTGACCTAAATGAGATTTTAGAACTGACGGCACATTTCGGCCTCATATTTAGTAGTATTGTCGTGCCACAGTAGAGAGACATTGGTTTCCTCTGCTGTGTTGAAATGTATTGTATTAAAGAGTGGAGCAGGCTTTTTTTTTGAGCGGGTGCCCCACTTTCATAGGTATCGCACTGATCCTGATCTAGTTCGCTCATATTACACAATCTAATGCGTGTTACATTGTTCAGCTTAGACACGCCCACAAAGCTTCACATATGTGCTTTTACTGTCCATATTATACTTCTGTTCCTATATACATAATGGGAGCGTTATTGCATCGAAATCTGATATCTAGGGTTTCGATAATGGATATTTGTTTCTATAACCTCTTGCGGATGACGTGAATATGTTAGGAGAAAATCCACAAACGATTATGGAAAACACGGGGAATTTACTGGAAGCAAGTAAAGAGATAGGTTTGGAAGTAAATCCCGAAAAGACAAAGTATATGATTATGTCTCGTGACGAGAATATTGTACGAAATGGAAATATAAAAATTGGAAATTTATCTTTTGAAGAGATGGAGAAGTTCAAATATCTGGAAGCAATAGTAACAAATATAAATGACACTCGGGAGGAAATTAAACGCAGAATAAATATGGGAAATGCGTGTTATTATTCGGCTGAGAAGCTTTTGTCATCCAGTCTGCTGTCGAAAAATCTGAAAGTTAGAATTTATAAAATAGTTATATTACCGGTTGTTCTTTATGGTTGTGAAACTTGGACTCCCACATTGAGGAACAGAGATTAAGGGTGTTTGAGAATAAGGTGCTTAGGAAAATATTTGGGGCTAAGAGGGATGAAGTTCCAGGAGAATGGAGAAAGTTACACAACACAGAACGGCACGCATTGTATTCTTCACCTGACATAATTAGGAACATTAAATCCAGACGTTTGAGATGGGCAGGGCATGTAGCACGTATGGGCGAATCCAGAAATGCATATAGTGTTAGCTGGGAGGCCGGAGGGAAAAAGACCTTTAAATAGGCCGAGACGTAGATGGAAGATAATATTAAAATGAATTTGAGGGAGGTGGGATATGATGATGGAGAATGGATTTTTCTTGCTCAGGATAGGGACCAATGGCGGGCTTATGTGAGGGCGGCAATGAACCTGCGGGTTCCTTAAAATCCATTAAGTAAATATAACCTCTTTACTCCGCTTTGTGTATGAAAATCCGTTAAATTTCCCCGAACTGTAGCCGATATTACAAAATATATTTCATTTCCATTTAAATATTCTAAAAGTAGAGAAACGATTATTTTGAAATACTTTCCAAAAAGCGTATACAATTTCAAATACTAGATATGCTACTGGAGCTAAATAACAGCTGTCAGCAGTATGAGATGAAGATAAATGCAAACAAGATGAAGACCCTGGTCATAGGAAGAAAAATAAATAATGAAAACGTGCGAATTCGAAATGAGGCAGTAGATCAAGTGGACATCTTCAAATACTTGAGGTGTACTACAGGTACTTCGTTTTATTTTTACTAACATCTTTAATATTAACCTGGCTATATCTTTGGATTAAAGGTCTAGAACCGGAAACACCGCTTGCTCCCCCTTCCAAGACTGGAGTTAGATGATACTGGCGTACAATACAAATCACTTTACTAGGTATAGGAGGGAAGGAAAGTAGTTCATCCATTTACGTAAACTAGGAAGTATCGTGATTTTGAATTTGATAATTTTCATTAGGTTTTTGTTTAATCAAAATACAGTACTGTATTAACACTTTGTGTTTTTACTCACGAATTGAGCTATCCGTTCGGACGTATTAATTATGTAGTGTATATTGTACTGTTATAGCACATTAGCGTACAATATAGAGAATGAAGTTAAATTGAAAAATAATCATAATATGCATATTCAAACACATTTTTGAAAATGGTGGCCGTTCATTTCGATACAGGCTTCAGTTCTTTTGTGCATATTATCGCACTATACACTATTGTACCTAATTCCAAGTACCAGTTTCGTCCTTCGTACTAGTAACTCATGTTGAAATAATTCTGTACCTACTCTATAAAAAGAGTACCTTACGTACTGTAAATTTAATCTTCACTTCTGTCCGATCCGAAAAGATAATATTACTCAGAAATGCTATCTATTGTCCGTTCAAGTGGTTTTGTCGCTTGGCCGTAGAAAAGGGGGGAAATCACTTGACAGTTAATTACTTAACGAGGCCCTTTTATTTAAGTTATTTTAAACAGTTGTATAATATTACGTAAACGTCCAATTCCTAACAGAATTTAATGTTTTCTGAAAAGAGCTAAGACAGCCCAGCTACTAGACTTTACAGAGGGGTGAACAGAAGCAGATGGGGGGAAACCGGGATGCGACGTAGGCAAACGGACGACAGTACCTGTGCGAAAATATGATTCAATATTGAAAACTCTTTCATCACTGGAAAACGCGAACATACTATACTCACTAACTCAGTACTGCATACGCGGCCTCGGTTCTGTGTGGAGAACGATTGGAAGTTTACTACTAGAGGGGGTGGGAGTGAAGTACATTCAAAAACTCAGGTACAATAAAAATTGAAGTAAAAATAAAATGATGTCCCAGTATAATGGGAGCGTTATTGCATCGAAATATGACATCTAGGGGTTGATAATGGATATCTGTTTCTATAACATCTTTACTCCGCTTTGTGTAGGAAAATTCGTTAAATTTCCCGGAACTGTAGCCGATATTACAAAACAGATTTGATTTCCATTGAAATATTCTAAAATTAGAGGAAAAATTATTTTAAAATACTTTCCAAAAAGCGTGTACAATATCAAATACTGGATATGCTATTGGAGCTAAATGACAGCTGCACTGTTGCCAACATGTCGCCCTACAATCTCGCTAACTTCTCAGCAAAAAGTAGCTAAATCTCTCCAAAGTTTGTTTAAAAAATCCCCAGAAATGTCGCTAAAAATTAATAATAAATATCACTAAATAAAAATAAGAATACACTGCATTTGATTCAATCATTGATACTATATTTTCTGGCAAATTGTAACACTTTTTTAATATATTAAAACCAGCAAAAACTAGTCTCATTTGCTTCACATGAACTGTCGGCACAAAATTCCAAAACTCAATTATTGCTTCGGGTCGGTTCGGAGTGGAAAATCTCCGCGTTGCGGGGTAGAACCAAGATTACATCAGCTGCAGCTAGCGACTCGTCACGTGACAATCAAAGTTGCCGCCGTTTATGGGTGTTTGAGCAGTAGCATTGAGAGAGACCTAACCCGTGAGAATCATTGAATCAGCATCTTTCATCTCTGATCACTGATCACAGATATATGAAATATCAGGGCTTTCACGTATGAAACATTAGACGACTCAGTCATGCACCCGTGCCACTTCTAAAACTAAGAAGTGCATGACTTCAGTTGAATGTTTTAACTTAAAAGAAAGAAAAATGTGGAAAAATATAAAAATCCGCAGGAAAGTCGCTAATCATATTTTACAAAATTTGTCACAGACTGATTCAAAATTCCCTAGATTTAGCGACTTATCGCTAAATATGGCAACACTGGACAGCTGTCAGCAGTATGGGATCAAGATAAATGCAAACAAGACGAAGACCATGGTTATCGGAAGAAAAATGAAGAATGAAGACGTGCGAATTCGAAATGAGGCAGTAGATCAAGTGGACATCTTCGAATACTTGAGGTGTACTATAAGCAGATACAGAAATTTTTAGCTATTTTTCAACATATTCCCCACCGCATCTGCGACATTTATCATACCATGAGATTAACTTTCCCATCCCTCTGTCGTAGAAGTCTGCCGCCTGGGATCGGAACCAGTATGTAGAGCCATCTGCACCTCTCTGTTGATCCAGGGTCTAACAGATGTCGCAGTTCCAGTGGGAAATATGTTGAAAAAGAGCTCAATTTCTGTGTCTGTTCCAATAAATCTTTTCATGAAATTGTGTTTTCTTTCTGTAAACGGCCGCAGGAAAACTTTCTTTCTCGACGGTCCTTGTAATTGCGCTCGAGTGGCCAAAATTTGTATAAATACTTGTTTTGACGTTATTAACATGATGGAAGAAAAAAATTTATCTGTCCCCATGAGAATGTTTGTTTGTAAGAGGAAGGCGAAAAAGAGGAAAGATTGGAAAATGTTGGGTTTGCAACAATGAATGAATGAATGAATAGATAAATGAATATCAAATATGAAGAAACATCATAAATGCCGGAATTACTCCAGACATTATAGAAGAAAGGAAGGGGAATTTTGCCTTATCTGATGATAGAGACAATATGTAGCCATATTTCTTCATATGCAGGATTGTCATACGTACCGAAAAATCAAGATTTTTCCGATCTTTTTACTTCACCTTCCATCCTGCATCACGGGCAACTTAAAAGACGACTTTATGTTCTCTACAGTTTCGACGCTTTACTCCTAGAAACGGACTTACCAAGTCAATTGAAAGAAGAAATCACTGTTGTAGTAGCCTCTGGGCTTAAAATATTAAAATATACTTACTTATTGGCTTTTAAGGAACCGCAGGCTCATTGCCGCCCTCACATAAGCCCGCCATTCGTCCCTATCCTGAGCAAGATTAATCCAGTCTCTATCATCATATCCAACCTCCCTCAAATCCATGTTAATATTATCTGCATTTCTGGATTCGCTCATACGTGCTACATGCCCTGTCCATCTAAAACATCTGGATTTAATGTTCCTAATTATGTCAGGTGAAGAATACAATGCGTGCAGTTCTGTGTTGTGTAACTTTCTCCATTCTCCTGTAACTTCATCCCTCTTAGCCTCAAATATTTTCCTTATTCTCAGACACCCTTAACTTATGTTCCTCTCTCAAAGTGAGAGTCCAAGTTTCACAACCATATAGAACAACCGGTAATATAACTATTTTATAAATTCTAACACAGATTTTTTGACAACAGACTGGATGATAAAAGCTTCTTAACCGAATAATAACAGGCATTTCCCATATTTATTCTGTGTTTAATTTCCTCCCGAGTATCATTTATATTTGTTGGGCTTAAAATATACTTATACATTAATTTCTTCACGACATAATCTTGTCTCATTTAATATGTACGAGTTTCAGATACGTTAACATTGGTGCTACGTCGTTTAAAATGTGAATTAATAATTAAAAAAAAAAAAGACAACGTAAAAACAAGGTCTCAATTAAAGCAATTCATAAACATGCCTTCGAGCAAATTTATTTACGGCCAGGTAATTATTGTTCTAGGTAATTAGAATATTATGTTTTTATGTATGTTACAGCAATCAGCACGCAGCCAAGGATAAATTATAGGCATACTAAGAAACACGCAAGAAGACTATAGGATTGCATAGCTATGCACTTTGATGTTGCTGTTTTCAAGCAAATATTTGTTTCTGTCTTATCATCCTTAGCTCTGTCTCCTATCGTTCTAAATGAGAAACTTATATTGGGTAGTTCACAAGAGTAATGGCGTAGACTTTTTACAATTACGATTAATTCTGCGCATATCGAAAGAATACATAGAAATAAAGAAGTGGAACAGAAATGCAACCTCGCTTCAACTTTGGACTTGTAACGTAGGCCATATATTCGACCTATACTAATACAGTATGTTCCAGTTGGACACCTCATTTTTAAATAGGTTTACTTTGACTAAATAACAAAACCTTAGTGTAAATGACATGTTATCTCTGGGGAAAAAATACTTAAAGAAGAGAAAGGATACGAAACAGATACCTGGAGGTAGAGCCCGGACGAGAAGTTATGCCACCGGCGCGAGGGACGCATTTTAGTTCGTTTGATTGGACTAGCCCTCACACTCAACTGGAGGGGTGTTGGGTTAGTTGGTTACTAGCATTCCGAGTGTTCAGGTCGTTCTGTTACTACCGCTATTGCTAATACTGAAAACATTGTCCTTCTGAGCGCCCTCATTATGGCATTGTCTAAGGTGTGAAATCATAGAGTAGTTCATAGTCAAGGACATGAAATTGTATACAATGTATGGAAATTCATGTCAGAAGAGGTTGTAAAATGGAATACTAATTCCATTGAAAAGCGTGTGTGGAAGAGTACTGGCTGCCACTGGTATTTCAAAGCGAACCTTGGCAAGAATCAAGAAAGAAGGGAAAAATATTGAGGCAGGAACAGCAGATTCTTTCTCCAGTCCGGAAAAATCACAGCCGGAGAAGAAGATTGTTGCAGCTGTAGACAGTTTTGATGAAGTCCTAAGAAGACTCATCTATAATTTCTACGCTACGCATAAGCAGAGGCCGACTCTGTAATCGCTTCTTCCAAGAATGGATATCAGTGTATGAGTATGTGAAGAAAGTAGAGAACAATTACATTGAAAGAGAGCACGTGATGGACAGTATTTTGGAAAACATTTCCATAAACTTAGGGACATCTGATTCCAGCACAGATCAGTCGTCTGATTCGGACGGAGAATAAGAATATAAAGATGGAATAGCAGGCGTAATTCCGTTAGGTACTTTCGGATTCTTGATTGGGAAAGTGATGATACTAAGGTAAGACGAATGTTCTTAGAAAGAGATGAAACGCATATGCCTGCCGCTCTGAGCTTGAGAACCGTAACCCAAACAACCCCCACTCCTCTACCCTGCTGGCCGACAATTTAAAACTTCGCGCAGGTTGGTTCCATAACATTTCGTCTCAGCTCTAAGCCTGTACAAACCCAAATCCACAGTCAAATCTCTTCATGTATGGGCGAAAAGTATTAAGACCTTTGGCCTTGAGATAAGTCTCCAGATTTCTGCCACTGCTTGAAATTTTCAGACTGCAGTGCTCTCCAAAGTAAGCGACAGAAAAAATAAACATAGAAAAAAAAAACGATACTGCGAGCATATCGTCAAGATTTTGCCATTGTTTCGTTTTATCCCAGATCACATATAGATTGCTCATTCCTATGCTAAAATTGGTTGCATTTTGAAGAGAACAACCGCCAGGATCGCCACCCGTCCGCCGTAAAGGAACGCGAGATGGCAGTACAGTCGCTAATGCAATTCAATTCCCCCCCCCCCCCAGAAATGTATATTAATTTAAGTACCAGGTCGCAAAATGGACCCATGCCTTTTACAAGATGTATGTAACATAGTACATGATTCAGTATAAAAAAATACAATTTACATTCAAACACTTTCACCAAGAGTGAAGTGTTTTACAAGAAATCACTCATTCATTAAACACGAGAAATTACTAAACTATTGAGCAATGGATTTGGATGTGTTCTTAGAGATTTTATAAATTTGGTTCTGGCATTTTGAATATAATCACTAAATAAAATTATATTTAGTGACTCATATAGTTGAGAGTTACTGATATCATAGTCTACTCCCGTGATTGTCCTGCATACTGATCTTTGTATTCCATCCAGTCTTTTAATATGACGTATATGAGTATTTGACCAAATTTCACAAACATATAACATATATGAACGGATCAGACAAGTGTATAATAAAACTTTGACTTTAAGAGAGATGCGACTTTTGAAAAGAGGATACAGCAGCATGAAACGTTGAAAAGCTCTGTCTCTGATTAAATTTATATGTTGTCTGTAAGTCAGTCTTCTATCAAGATAAACGCCGAGATATTTTACAGCCGAATTAAAAGGTATGTTTTGTTGTTGAACTGTGAGTTCTTCTGGTAAGTGTGGGAATCTTTTAGTGAAAACCACTGCCTGCGACTTAGTTCCATTAATCTTTATTCGCCATTTTGTAGACCATTGTGTAAGTAGATCAAGAACTGCTTGCATTTATTGACAGGCGAAAATAATATTATAATGGCTTGTATACAGAACTGTGTCATCTGCATAGAGCATATGTAAGCATTCAAGATCTTGTACGTAATTGGAGTACAAAGTAGGTCCCAGAACTGATCCTTGAGGAATCCCAGCTTCAATGCAATTCAAATGGGAGTTATGACGTGACCCCTTATGTAACAACTAGATGGCAGCATAGTAAACCTGACAAACGTTGTTACCGTCAAAACCTATAAAGCCGAGCAATCTGGATATATAATTCGTCACTTGAATGAAAGAACTAGGTATTTAAGATAATGCCTGTTTACTTATTTATTGCACTAAGGAATATGACTCGTTTCCTTTTACTTATTTGTTACATTGGAAAACGGATGTCGCTGGTATCGTTCGATCAGTTACCAATAAACTACAAGACATGCTTGAAATAGAATAATTCTACGACATTATACAGAAATTTACAGAAAACTTTCATAAGGACTTGCTGTATCACCCCAATCCTCTGATAAGAGCCCTGGCAACAAGAGTATAAAATGACAACTACCGTCAAGATCGGTCACTTCAATTAAAAATATAAATGTTCCTGCTTGTTAACCATCTCTGTTAAAGTAATATGCGTTACAAGAGCGGTATGTTGAAGTTTTCATGTTGGAGGAAAAGTCTGAAAAAGCGAAACGTAGTTGAGCTTTTTTAATTTCCGAGAATTGAAAGAAAACATACCGCTCGTGCATCGTACATTATTTTGTGCGAAGATCGTTTATTATATACCTGAAAGAGGAATTTCTAATTAGTTGCAATGACATCTCCATCTTGGTTTCTGTTCAATGACGGCAAATTTGCAAAACAAAAATATCCATCTTCAACATTGTTGCTTTAAAATGTTTTCTGTGTTTACTATACTCCAGCAGGCCGTGATATACGTCTGTCTTTTTTTTCCTTCAGTCTATGATGAGTCTGGAATCTTGTTGATTTTTTCACGGCTTCCTTAATGTTACTTGCATCACGAATGCAGTAACTTTAGTGGAGTTGTAGAGTTTACTTAATTTTTGCGAATATTAAAAAAAATAATTAACAGTGCAATTTAGGTGAAATTACAGTAGTAAGTTTCCAATTTATAATTATTACTATATTGAACGTCTCTAAAAATATGTTAAAAGCCTAAAGCAGTAAAATCAATATGTCACTTAAGCGGTAAGAAGAGGGAAATTGTTATGTGTGTTAGGTTGGGAATACTAAATGTGGAGTTTTAGACTTTCCGCGCATTGGTTTTATGCGGAAACCAAGCAAATATGCACGATCTCGCACAAAAGCCTTTTTAGGCTGACACTTATGTACCATACATGTTCCTGTTAATAAAAAAAACCTAGTTCTTGCATTATATTCTGTGCGATTTTTGCTATGCTATAACAGAGATAACTAAAAAACGCAAATTTCGAGTTACCTAGTTCTTACATTCACATGACGATATGATCTAGGGTTTTATGCAGTCCTCTGTAGCGAAATGGCGGTAAACTATGAAAGTACAGTATTTGAGAAACTATGCACACGCATTTATATAAAAGTAGAACCATGAAGGAAAAATGTTTCTCTAATGATTTCTCCACGGCGAATTGTTGATTTTAACGACCTCTAACCACTTCTTTGTGAACTATAAGTCCAGGAGGTAAGTCTGAGAGTGTATGGACAATCATGCAATTCAGACATACCTCCCTGAGGCAAATCTGTACAGGTAAGTCTTCGATAAGTCCTCACGTGTTTGAGGTCCATAATGATGGTCTGAAACAGGAATATACTAACAACCTATTCCTAAAGACCGGATGATAATGATAATGATAATGATGATGATTACAAAGCTCACATCATTTCGAAGATTGAATCTACCGTCACAGAATAAAAAAAGAATGACAAGAGTGTATGTTGCTCGTTGACGTCATTAAAAAGAAAAAATCCACGTGACTGATCAACAAATGTCAGCAGGAGGCGGGGTGTTATATAAGTAAAGGAACAAAAAAATGTACGAGAACTCCAAGACAATAACATATGAAAAGAACGAGTTTCACGGAAATGGCACATTTATCATGTCATACGTTCACATGTTTCGCAACAATTCAGTTCCTTTACCACGTTGCAAATGGTATTACTGCTTATAGTTTTTTTTTACTAGTCGTTTAAGAAATCTATATAAAAGGTCGTTCAAATGAAACCCGGCCATCGCAACTAGAAAGAAAGAAATAAAAAACTTACTACTTTATACTGGCCATGGTTATTAACACACTTCTTTATTTGTGACACAAGGTGACGGATAGGGGTTTCATAGAATCCCTGTAATCACGCTAGACTAGACGGCATTTCGGAAGGCGGTCAGCTGCTACATGCGCCGTAGCATTTCTGGTGTGTGACGTCACAAGTTTGTACAGTAGAACCAATCGGAATCAGTCTGTAACAAGTACTTCCCGAGTTCGTTTGTTCACGTGTGAATGTTTCAATATATTGAATAAGTAAAACTAACATTTACTGTGTGTGTGTGTGTGTGTGTGTGTGTGTGTGTGTGTGTGTGTGTGTGTGTGTGTGTGTGTGTGTGTGTGTGTAAGATAAATAAATGGAAGAAGAGACTGTAAAAAGACAAGTATTGCACAGGCAGGCGCGGAAAATAGTGTTTAAGGTGTTTAATTATTTTTAAAACGTTAACGAGCAGAACGCTGTCGGCCATCTTGATGCTGGCTGCAACGTTGCCAACGTGCAATAAACGACTGCAGAAGCATGTGGTGTGGGATTGAGAACCGTGCAAAGAATATTGTTTGTGAAGGAAAGAGTTTTTGTTTGGTGTCATGCTTACAGTAATCAACCGCTAAGACCATTATTGTCTTTTGATAATTTAATTCTCTCCTGCGTTATTTGTATCGCACGTGCTCGTGAAGTACGATGAGACAATGTTGTACCACAGTTTAGTATATACAGTTGCGAAGCTCAATACATACTAAATATGCAAACATAGACAGTTGAAATATGCATCCATAGATAGTTGCTAGCCACCAGGATCGCTACTATCGCTTCCACTATTGAAATACGATATACATAAGGTTTACATATTATTTTCATAAAGTATATATTATATTTTATAAACTCACCTTCCTGGATCTTTCGAAAGGATAGCTCTGACCTCTTTTTCTTAGAATTTATAGTGCAACAAACGTCTCCTTGTCCCATATTATTACTTAAATTATTGTATTTTAGCCATTTACATTTATTACAACCGATAACAAACATTTCACAGTTTACACAACTTTTCACAACAATGCGAAATACGGCACAGTCAATGCCTTTTCGACGTAGACTAGGCCGTAATATATGTTCGGGTTTTCTATTTCAGTGTATGGAGCTCAATGAATTATTATATTATAACTTTATTGCGTATCATAGCTAAGTTTTATTTAGTGTAATGTGTCCATAAGTTGCAGAAATAATTACAAAACTGTGTTATTTTAATGTGAAGAGAATTTTACATGTTAACATAATCTTTTCGCATCAACATTTTAAGTTTAGAATGGAAGCTATTTTGAGGTTTAATAAAAAAGAATTTATATTGTGATTTTAATATAGCACATCTACCTTCCTTGATAAAGACAGAACATTTATCATACCACTCTTATGAAATTAGTGTACGTACGATTGTTACTTCGTCTCTTAGGTAGTAGATAAATACAATAATTCAATACTCAATTGTAGTATTAAAATACAGATAATTTGAATGTGCGGAGTATCATACATGACATTATGCTTAATTATAATGTATAATTGCGAATTTAGGAATATAAGTTAAATATAGTAAACATAACCTATAATATTTCCATATGAATGGCAGGGCATTGGAGACCTCTAAAATTAGATAGAAAGGGGCAACTGGGACAGTAAACATAACCTATAATTTCAACATACCTAAATATTCGTGCGGTGTAACTGAAAATTATTGAATCGTACATAAATGAATGTACAAGAATTTCGCAATATTCAATCGAAATAAAGGCAGGTAGGTCTATTACACATACGAACAGCGTAATTTTCACACCAAAAATAATATTAGGCCTACACCTTAACTCGCAAGGAATTAAGTCTGAAGTGTCTCCTAATCATTGTTTTAAATTTTATTAATGCAATTACACTACATTTTAGAGAAATATATGTTACTTTTCATGCATTCCAATTAATTTATATGGTTGAAACGCCGCCCTTCGTGATCGGGTTAAGCGAGTCACATAGTCTGCCTTACGGCCTGTATTAGATCACGATGCCAGTGACACAGTCTATTGTTCCTAGTACACACAGCGCTCCAAGCGGCTAGCAACTATCGTGAGAAATGCAAAAAATCACCCCAAGCTTCGCGCCTGTATATACTAGACTGTGGTTGTACGCTGCCTTGCTCTCTCTATCTGTCTTTCTCGACGCAAACGCTAGCAGACTACCGCCTTCCGAATTGCCGTCGACTCTAATCACACTAATAGCACAGTCTAGTACAGGCATGTTAATTGATAGCCACAGGTGCAAGCGCGCGCTTTAGAGCCCAGGAGAGCCTGAGCGCTTTACAGCGGAAAGGAAAGAGACAGACGAAAGAGGTGGTATATGCCGCTTGGTCGAGCTATATTCAGGGATGGCCAGCACTGATTCAATAGATAAAGGGAAGAGAACTTATTAAAACTGTATCCATGTTAATTTTTAGACTTTCCCGAGAAGTATAAGTGCATTATAAGAATGTAAGTTTTAATTTTAATGCCCATTTTTCACAAGTTTGATTGTTTTATTCAAAAGAAATATTTTCTCAACTTTTCGTATAGAAAAGTGAAATTTTCAAGTATAGGCCTATTTATTTAGTAGCCTTACAGAATGTTTTCGTAAATCTAATATACCGTATATACGTATTACTGAAGATAGTATATTGAAAATTTTGAAAATATTCGCATGGAAATTGTTTGTAAGGAAATGAATTAACAAAGCAACTACTGTTACATCATAAGCAAAAGATACGTGCCCATGTGTTGTAAAAATGTCAGCTCTATAGCTTGAGCAGATTCCGAGAAAATAATTTAATATTGTGATGATATGAAGTTGCTCACAAATATCACCTTAAAAGCATAATGCGATAAGGGTTTTGTTGTGTAATATTAGTTACACTTAAAACATACAGTACCTAGGTAACTTTGCTTTGTACTGTAATATTGTTTTGATTAGTTTATTGATTACTTTTATCAGGATAGGAACCAATGGCGGGCTTACGTGAGGGCGGCAATGAACCTACGGGTTCCTTAAAAGCCAGTAAGTAAGTACGAGTAGTAGGCCTAAGTATTGATTACTTTTGTAAGGCTAAAGATACCATCAATATAAATTCCAACTTATCATGTCATACTCAATCTCTTTCTTTGGAATATCACTTTCTTTATGAATGATGTGTTTCATCCACTTAATACAGTATAATATTATACTACTATGGAATTTAAGTGAATATTCTATCTTAACTCTCTATTATGTTAGTAAGATTTAAAACACAAGATCAATATTAAGAAATCAGTGTTAGTACTTTTGTTTTACAGACAATATAGATAATATTAAACAGAAAGAAGCCATATAAAAACGACATAAAATTTCACGTTCCGTTTGAAGTTTGTGCACCACTGTTTTCTTAATCCAACAGGTTGCTTATTAATATACACAACCCTTCCTCTTTCCATACTTAGCGCTTGCTGCCCGCGCACGACGTCAAGGTCAGAAAAATGCGCTTGCTTTGACATCATTGGTCTAGTGTATAGTCACGAAGCTTGAGTTGTTGAGAGTACTAGGAACAATAGACTGTGCCGGTACTACTTCGCATTGTCTGTGATGAGGCGATAGTAGCGATCCTAGTGGTTAGCAACTATCTATGGATGCATATTCCCTTAATCCTTGTACAAACACTTGTGATGCCACACTTTGACTACTGCGATATTATATTAAGTAACCTAAATGCAAATTTGAGCAGCAGGCTACAACGTGTGCATAATGCGTGCGTCCGTTATATTTGTAATATTCGTAAGTATGATCATGTTTCCCCGTCTTTCCAAACTCTGTCTTGGCTAAGGCTAAGCGATCGACGAGCCCTGCATTCTCTTGTTCTCTTATTTCAAATTCTGCGCACCGCTACCCCAATCTATTTGGCTTCTCGTTTTCAAAATTTATCCGCATATCATCAGCTAAGTACAAGATCTCATCATAACAATTTACTCATTATACCCTACCACAAGACATCTTTATATTCTTCATCCTATACAGTTTCAGTTGCTAGAAATTGGAACTCGCTTCCGAGTGATATAAGGGGTTGTTGGACAATAACTGCATTTAGGTCAAAATTACATAAATTCTTACTTAACAGATTAATTGCTGATTAATATTTGTTACTTATATTGAAACTAACATCTGTCCATTCTTATTCTTATTATTATCATTAATTTCTCTAAATAGATTTACAAAACCTCTAATGGCAATTACATTAATATTCTCATTATAGAAATAGGAATATATATATATATATATATATATATATATATATATATATATATATATATATATATATATATTCTCTCTGTAACATAGTCCTAGAAGCTTATATTAAATTAATTTTCATCATTTTACTAGCTATTTCAAATATTAAATTAATTATAATTCATTAAATTAAATTAGCTCATAAATTAAGTTACTACTTTACCTTATAGATTTATCTAAATTTAAATAAATATGTAGTGAAGAATATGCTGGAGAACCTTTTAAGTGTAGTGTAAATATTTGTAATTTAAATTTATGTATTATATTGATTAAGGCTGGTTGAGTGGACGAGAAAGCCTTATAGCCTTAACTCTGCCAGCGAAAATAAAACATTATTATTATTATTATTATTATTATTATTATTATTATTATTATTATTATTATTATTATTATTATTCCTTACGTATTGAGCTTCGTGACTGTATATACTAGACATTGGTAATAGAGTAAAGCACGAATATGCAAAAATCGCTGCTAGAACCTCTTTGATGGGGCTTCCACAGATCAGAGCGCTCCCTGCTTGTCACTTTCACAAACAGCGTAGTTACAAGGTATCGGGCGGCAGGCATTCGTCCTCGAGGTCGTCTAGCAGAAACCCGTTTGTGACGTTACCTCCAAGCAGGTTGTAACTTATAAGTGCCATGACGTCAGAGTAAATACAGCGTACACGTGAGGCTCTCCGAGTCACCTTATTCCAATGAATGAATGTTCTGTGTGGCAGTTCGACGAGCCAGGATTTTCGCTAATGACGAAGCACCATGTCAAGGATCTCTCCGGCCACGGTTGATAAACGGCAGCCGGCAATCTGGTTGCACAGCCGTCAGCTGGCGGACTTTGCCAAAATAACTGGAATTCGATTCCCAATAATAATAATAATAATAATAATAATAATAATAATAATAATAATAATAATAATAATAATAATAGTAAGATTTGTGGCTTTGGGGTACTACGTGTTTCTCTATTTTCCTCTGCAGTCTCTGCGTGGTCTAACTATTTTTGATTAAAGAGCCAGGTGACACGTTCAAAATTAATTCGCGGGCCGGAATAATACAGGGTGATCCGTATGGGTATGGAGTAGTATTCGAGTAGGTTATTTTACGGCGCTTTATCAACATCTTCGGTTATTTAGCGTCTGAATGAGATGAAGGTGATAATGCCGGTGAAATGAGTCCGGGGTCCAGCACCGAAAGTTACCCAGCATTTGCTCAAATTGGGTTGAGGGAAAACCCCGGAAAAAACCTCAACCGACCGGGAATCGAACCCGGGCCACCTGGTTTCGCTGCCAGACGCGCTGACCATTACTCCACAGGTGTGGACAATGGGTATGGATAAAATAAAAACGCCGTAAAACATTTACTACTGAACTTTGTTTCAACTTTGTGCATACAACACTGAAAGATGGGAGATTCCTCAGAGCTCAACATGACCCCCATTGCGCACCCTGCACAACTCATAACGGTGATGCAATTCAGTCCATGTCCGTTGTAACATAAGAGGGGTGATTTGTTGAAAATCTTGAGTAATTTTTACTCTCAGATCATTAATGTTCCTTGGTTTCTGTAAATAGACAATGTCTTTAACAAAACCCTACACGAAGAAGTCAAGAGGGGTTAGACCTGGGGAGTTTGGAGCCAAGTCAAGAGATTGCTGCTTCTCGTACTGGGTTTCGCCTGCGACGTCCTGCATGTTCTTTTCTTTTTTTTTTTTTTTTTTAACACAGAGCCTTTTTCTACAAATGTTCGATATCACACCATACTCACGTCGAAATTCCCTTTGAACCTGAGAGGATAAAAAGAAAGGAGGGAGTACTCCAAGCCAAATATGCTTGAAATCGGTGCGACGGATATGACGTCAAACTACACCTTTTACGCCCCATAATCCACCGCGAAATACCGCAAATTGCCAAATTGCTACATCGGTTTTGGTCATACGTAAACGGATTAGAATGGATCTGGAGGTAACAGGACTACTGGCAGATTGTTATATCAATGTATATTTCACTATATATTTATTAAAAGTGTTATGGTTGTAACATGGACTGAACACTTCATTTTCACATTCTTTCTCTTATCAAGAAGGATGTTGGCATTCCTTAATATGTTAAAAAATAGGGGGACATATCAATGGACATATTCTACAGTTGAGCCGAACAGAATATTAGCTTATTTATAAAAAAACAACACCTGCTGAACTTGACTACACTTTTGAAATATTCTTAACAACACGAAACAATTTGCAATCATAATAATATGAACAAAACAGCTGATAAACACACCGGAAAAAGAGATGAACTATGGGTAATTTGACGGCTATACTAGTACACCTTTTTGGTTCCACCGTTTCAAGCTTACGGCCCAGGTTGCTTTGAACTCTTTTAACACTCTCAAATTTAGCATACCAAAGAACACATTGTACCCGCTGTTGATATGTAATAGCCATTTTAATCATCTACAATTTTCATTTGTCCTTTCAGATTATGCATTGTTGATTTTCATATATGGAAACTCCCATCTTTTAATCATAATATAACCAGCAAGAATTTTTTCCTAATACCATAATAGCTTTATAATAATAAATTAATATTATCCATACCAAAACGGATGAGACTGTACGATATTACATTGTTATATTAGAAAACTGAAAGAAATACTATGATACAACAAACTATTTTGACATATTTTTACAAACTCAAGGAATACAAAGATAACAATCAGATACACTTAATGTCAAAATTGAGCTGTGTTAGTTCACTATAGATGCAATATCCACTCGATTTGTGTAATGGCAAGCGGTAGTGATCTTATAACGTGTTCCCGTGCTTAGTTTTAACAATTTAATGGCAGAAAATGCACATTCACTTACGTATGTGCTACCAAACATGGATTGTAATTATTTCCAAAGCAAAATTGGATAATGTTCATTGTTAACTAATCTCCAAACCTCAATGGGCTGAAAATTTGTCACTAAAATAAGAAAACTGTCACCCTGCTCTACCAACAGATATGAATTATTCTCCTCAATTGGATATACATACTTTCATAGGGATGTTAAACAGAAGAATTAGGGGAGAGTCGGGTAGTATCGGACATCGGGTAATATCGGACAGTGAGTTTCTTTCATCTACCACACGATTATAGTACCTGAGTGACGTGGTTACGTTTCTGTGATGTCGCATAGAGAAATGTAACCATGTCATTCAGGTACTACCATATGGTGGTAGACGAAAAAAACGCACTGTCCGATATTACCCGATGTCCGATACTACCCGACTCTCCCCTAATCTAGGTTTTAGTTCAACAGAATGAGAAAACTCGTTAACTGTTTCTTAATCCATGCCACATATTCCATGCAAATCACAGAAACCTGCAGAAAAGTATATTCTATTATCCATGTGCTAAAAAGGATAAATGTTCATCTCCCCTCTTGCTTAAAAAAGTTCCTTGTGCAGACACTTGTATTTCCCTATTTTGACTATGCTGACATTTTACTGACTGACCTCTCCAGCGACAACAAAACGAAACTTCAACGTGCTCAAAATTTGTGTGTACGTTTCGCAAGCAATGTTCGTAAATATGATCATATTACCCCATCCCTGGAAACAATAGGTTGGCTTAAACTAGATAAGAAAATAAATTTACATTCACTTCTCCTTCTCTTCGAAATCTTGAACTCTTCTATTCCTTCATACCTGTCGTCTCGCTTCACTTACCTTTCTTCCCACCACAATCTGAACACACGCTCTCGCCATGAAACAGTACTAACAATACCGTCCCATCGCACCTCCTCATACTCATCCTCTTTCACAATATCCCTGCCAAGACTCTGGAATTCGCTACCTGCTAGCATCAGGGACTGTCGAAATAAAATTGAATTCAAACGCAAACTTACTAGGAACTTGGTCAGTAATTGATTTCATGTAAACAGTTTCCTTAATCTATCACAAAATATTTCAATATCCAGTAATTTCATCACTATAGAATTTTGTTATTCTAGGTTTAATTTGTAATTCAGTAAATATAAAATATTCTTTGTTTTTCTATGATAAATTATCTAGCTTTAATTAGTGAGTTAATCTTTTCGTACTTTGATTTTTATTGTAGTTGTAATTGTAAATTTAATACTAATTGTAATTTTACTTGTAATTGTAAATTTAATATTAATTGTAATTTTATTCTTCATATTATAGTTGTAATCCCCTGGTAGAGGGGCAGAGAAGGCCCGACGGCCTTATCTCTACCAGGTTAAATAAATAAATACTAATACTAATATTCAGCAAATAAAGAAAAAATGAGCATTTTCATAATCTAGCTTCATCATGGAGCAACATTTCAAATATTTTTAAAGATTTTTAATCTTCTTCTTCACCGAAACAATGCGACACCTAAAGCTCTATTATATTTTGTTTCTTATCCTGAAGTCTCAAATCAAGAATGTTCATACAGAGTGAACCGTAAGTATTAATTTCAGGGGGGTATTCTTTGAGATATTTCAAACAAGAAAGTTTAATACAGTACAGTAATTTTTCTCGTTTTTGCTACCTTTTCGACATAAAAATTGTTTTATATGAAACTTATCATAGCGTGTTTTGCGAAAGCCATTGTTTTAATTCCCAATATGCTCAGTCAATTTAAGAAAGCAATGTATTATGACAATAAATGATTGAAATTCTTTCAGTTTTAGCCTTTAAATGCGCAGAAATTTGATCAGGACAAATGTTAACTTTTCATTCTGCAAAGAAATTTTACAATGTTACATTTGTTCAGATCAAATTTCTGCACATTTAAAGGGTAAATCTAAAATTATTTCAACCATTTATCATAATAGAGCCTATACTGCTCTCTTAAACTGACTGAGCATATTAGGAATTAAATCAATGGTTTTCCAAAAACACGCTATGAAATGTTTCATATAAAACAATTTTCATCTCGAAAAGGAAGTAAAAACAAGTAAAATTATATTAAACTTTTTTGTTTGGAAAAATCTCGAAGAATAACCCCCTGAAATTAATAACATTACTTACGGTATACCCTGTATACGCATATTAGCGAAATAGGAGGCGAACCGCAACTTTAATTATCAAATAGCTCGGAAAGCTGTCCCTGTGGTGACTGAGCGATGTAGATCTGTGGCCTGCAGCTTGGTGGTCCTGGTTTCTAACCCCAATCAGGCCTGGGATATTTCACTTAAAAGTTCATAGTAACACTTATGACGGACAAGGTGGCAGTTTAAGTTTTTCTCGAGACATTCCAGTTTCCTCACGTTAGACAACACCATTGTCCGATCTCCATTGTATTAATATTACATCGTGTTTCCCGATCGTCGTCTGATGCTTACGGAGAGGAATGGCCTAGGAATCAGCAGGATGCCTTCTCGAAACCTGGATATTCAGTGAACCTTAGTGTAGTCAGCTGGTGCGGGTTGGGAGTGTTCCTAGTTGGAGGGTAGGTCTAAGCGCAACAGATCTAGGTACCTACATGTAATCCCCGCACTCCGGTAAAATTGCTAAAAAATTCGGAAAACTTCTAGATTTGTACGTTGTGGTGAAAGTTCGATATCTCCCCGCACAATGGAAAGAAAACGTACTTAAATCATTGAAACCTTTTCACATCATCGGCTTTGTATCAATTAGATATCCCCTCAACTAACACACTAACCTTCACATACCTCAGCCTTATGTCGCTTAGCTATCCTCTCATTTAACCCATCTAACCCGTAACGAAACGCAAATCAGATGTCAATCCCGTACGTGGTGAGGGGAAATATCGAAGATTGACTTATGTTTTTAATTAATTTAGCATTCTTCCGTTTCTAATTGCATTCATATTTTGCACCTTTGAGTCTAATCGAAAATTTACATTTCCCTTTACCGAACTCTAAGCATATTTTACCAACAGCGTCCATGTTCCTTACTAGTATAGCTAAGATTTCATAAACCATTAGCAGTGTTTTTTTCCAGGCTAACGCATACTGTAGGCTAATTATATTGTGAAACTTCTAATACTTTATATTTAAATAATTTACAACGTCACTGCATAACAAATTTTTTGCATAATAGTGTCTGAAAGCAAGAATCGTAACGAAAAAAGGTTAATTTTTCGTCAGACTACGCATCACAATGGAATACCATGACTTGCACATTTCTACAACACGTAAACTATCTACTTCATATTATAACTGATAACCTTCACCACTATCTACGGTATATTAAATATTTCAGGCTTACAAATTAGTTTCTAGTAGCTGACTTCACAAGGTGTTTTGGATTATATGGTAGTTTTGTTGTAGCGTTTCTTTACCACATGATTCACGTCATATTCTTTCCAGAAAAGAAGACGACTATCAGATGATCGAGTAACTCTTCCGTTTTATCATTCCTCACCAGACAAATTAGACGTTCATGGCATAGCTGCCAACTTATAAACAATGTAAGAAATATGTAGGGGAAATTCCTTTCTATTAAAACAAATGACTTCCAGTTTCCTTCGGGAAATAATAAATCGATCATATTATATTGTGTGTGAGAGAGAAAGAGAGTAGTCCTCCTTGTTGTTTAGTCACAGTCTAGTATATACAGTCACGAAGCTTGAGTTGTGAGGGTGCTAGGAACAATAGACTGTGCCGGTACTATTTTGCATTCTCTGTAATGAGGCAATATTAGCGATCCTAGTGGTTAGCAACTATTTATGGATGCATACTTACGTATTGAGCTTCATGACTATATGCTAGACTGTGGTTTAGTCAACTGTCCAAAGACAGGTCTGGACCCCACAAGTGACACCAACAAGGCATCACTCATGAGGCAACTAGGCAAGAAGATAATGGGAGAGGAAGGCCTGTTCCTTTTCCCCTCCATTGCATACCTTCTGACTTGATACAGGTGGTCTGTAGGCTAATTAGCATGCTTGTCATTGGATCTAAGGTTCGCGGGTTCAAAACCGAACGGGGAATTTTAAGGACAATAAAGTTCTTAATTTAGCATCGTGTGGGAGGGAATTACAGCTGCTCTAGATTTACACCACGTAAAAGAGCCCTGGCTCCGATGAAGCAGGATTTATCGGTCATATGTCCACGATGGAATTTGGAGGCTGAACAATGGGCCCACTATCAGCTGCCTAAATACGCAGACTCTTATCCCCCCTACACTCCTAAACTATACCATGGCTTCTCTCGGAAGGAAAGTAAAGATATGGGTCCCGCGTCGTAGATTTATGGCATGCAAAAGAATTCCCAGGCGAAACTTGTCGGCCATTCTTCGCCCAAGTCGTAATTTGGAGACAGCATAATGGCTACACATCAATAACCGGGCCGTATCTTTAGTGTTCGCGGGTTTGTCCCCCTCCAATCTGGCCCCTGGCACATAGAAAGGCAGAAAGGAGTACGATAGATAAGAAAACAGTAATTAACTCTAACAATCCTAAACAGAAGCACCAGGAGCAAAGTATTTCTTCGAGAATCACCATTATGTTGAGGAAGAATTTATGTGAGCTCCAAGCCTGTTGGTCACTTGTCTCACTCTGTTTTTCACCATTATGTTGAGGAAGAATTTAAGACAGCTCCAAGCCTATTGGTCACTTGCCTCACTCTGTTTTTCGCCATTATGTTGAGGAAGAATTTATGTGAGCTCCAAGCCTGTTGGTCACTTGTCTCACTCTGTTTTCACCATTCTGTTGAAGGAACTGAAGAGAATTTTGAAGGGGAAAAGCCGAAAATGGACGTAACCCAATAACTACCATATGAGGGGAGGAACGTCGCAAGCATGATCAGCAACATAAATGAACAACAGCAGAGCAGTGTTGCCAAACATGTTAAAAGTCTCAGCAGTGAGAGAGAGGCATCACTACCTTTGCTAGATAAAGAATCCAAGCTCATAGCTCAGGCAAGTAACGACCAAGGAGTAAACTCATCCAGAAATACCAAAGGCAACATATGAAAACCAAGGCTTCAATTTGTCAAAGCTTTCATTTGAAAAATGCAGAATTTTTGACAGGGAGAAAGTAGGTCCGTGGGCCATTTCTTTTAGGACTCATCCCAACACTTGTTTTATCACCTTAGGAAAACCACAGGCAGTCCACCATTGGGGAGTAACGGTTAGCATGCCAAACCGTGAAATAATCAGGCCCAGGTTCAAATCCTGGTTGGGACAAGTTATCTGGTTGAGGTTTTTTCCAGGGTTTTCCCTCAATCCATTAAAAGCAAATGCAGAGTAACTTTTGGCGCTGGACTATGGATTCATTTTGATGATATCTAACTAAAGTGATGGCATTTTTAGGAAAGTTACCTGTAAGATAAAAAATAATTCTACAAGATAAAACTATAGAACAAGTCTCAAACTTCACATATTTAGATTGCGAATTTACTACAATATCTGAAACACAAAAAGACATTTATACAAAATTGTCAAAATTTCATCAGGTATGCAGCATAATTCATAGAACATTAAAACAAAAATCAAGGAAAGAAACAAGAATAAAATTCTGTAAAACAATGGCTGTTCCTTTACTTCTAAATGGTAGTGAAACTTGGGCGATTAATAAGAAAATTAATAGTAGAATTCAGAGTGCAGAAATTACTTACTTGAGAAGGACCAATGGCTGTACAAGACTGGATCACATAGATGTGAATATATCAGAAATGAATTACAGATATTTAATCCATATACGATAAAATCCAACAGTATCGAAATAATTGAAAATAACGCCTAAATCATATGAACCAAATAAGACTTCCAAAATTAGTTTACCAATACAGATTGTCAGGACATTGAGACATAGGAAGACTCAAGAAAAGATGGGAAGAGATGCTGTGAATATGGACAGGTGTTTTGCCGAAACCATATAGTGAAGAAGATCACATTCATCTCACTCAGATGCTGGATAAAGCAGCAGTTGATAAAGCATCGTAAAATAACCAATTAAAAAAACACACAAGTAGGATAAGTTGTCTCAATTTAGGACACTAGCTAATTGGCTATAAAGTGGCTCTAAATAAAATATGTTTGTGCGAGATCGTGCGTATTTGCTTGTTTTCCGCACAGAACCAATAGCGGTAAGTGTGAAATACCACATTCAGTATTCCCAACGTAACACACATAACAATTTCCCTCTTCTTACCGCTTAAGCGCGACATTCATTTTACTGCTTTAGGCTTTTAACATATTATTTTTAGAGATGTTTAACATAGTAATAATTATAAATTGGAAACTTACCACTGCAATTTCACCTAAATTGCAATGTTAACTATTGTTTTTAAATATTTGCAAAAATTAAGTAAAGTCTACTACTCCACGAAACTTATTGCATTCCTGATACAAGTAACATTAAGGAAGCCGTGAAAAAATCAACAAGATTCCAGATGCCGATGTTATTACTGCAATATGTTATATAAATAATATTGTTAAAATATTAAAATGAAAAATTAATCATTACATAACCTTACCGTTTGTTTTAAGTTCGCATTTATAGACTGGGGGAAAAAAAAGACAGACGTATATCACGGCCTGCTGGAGTATAGTAAACACAGAAAACATTTTATAGCAACAATGTTGAAGAAAGATATTTTGGTTTTCCGAAGTTGCCGTCATTAAACAGAAACCAAGATGGAGATTTCATTGCAACTAATTAGAAATTCGTCTTTCAGGTATGTAATAAACGATCTTCGCACAAAATAATGTACAATACACGAGCGGTATGTTTGTTTTCATGTTCTCGGAAATTAAAAAAGCTCAACTACGTTTCGCTTTTTCAATCTTTTCCTCGACCATGAAAACGTCAACATACCGCTCTTGTAACGTATATTACTATTATCTTACACTTCTGTTTCCATGGTGACGCAGAGTAAATTTTTTATGTAAAAATGTTACAATTTATCTTTTTTGCACCTGGAACATGGATGTTTCATGTCAAAAGTGTAAGACAAGTGAAGACAAAAAAAAAAGTACTTCAAGAAAAGGTGAAATTACAGGATATTACATTCAATCAAACACAAGAATCTGTACTTCTTATTAAACAAGAGTGGTAACTATTTTATTCAAGGTTTACAAAAACCGCAATACACGATAAAAACATGATGTTGGAGTGTTACTCACCATCCAATGATTAATTGTCCTTATTCTACCACGAAGTATCTGTAATCTGTAGCATTTCTTTTCTATCCATTTACATACTCCCAAAAATATCGTTATGTTACTTAAATTTTTCTGCAGCTTCTAACCTCAACTTAACAAGTGTACTTATCATCTCTTTGAATAGCTCCTCTTAAACACACATTTCTTAAATGCTCTTGTGATACATTTTTAACTTTATTTATATTCAAATTACTTTTGTTTCAATGTTTTTATTTTTGTTGGCGTTATCAATGGACACTAAAACAGATCTCAGTGAAACTGTTCATTTAATATTCACAAAGTTTCAACTATATGATATACAAGAAAATAGTTTATAATTGTGGTCAAACAATAACTCTTCAATAAATATTTATTGTTGATCTTCTAAACAATTATAAACTCCTGTACTTTAAGAAATAATATAGCCATATTTCAGAATTAATGTCTTTCTATATTATAAATATTTCTACGATTTTTGTACATCTTAAAAAGAAAACCCATTCTACATGACTGAGGGCTCACTCAGCTACAAAGATGCTGCCAGTTAAAGAGAACCTATCATTTGAAGACAATGCAGTTCCTGTATTAAGTAAATACAAGAAAATTAGATGCCACACGAACTAAATATTATCAGTCTTTCATTGTCTTTTGATGTTTTGTAACCTTGTATAATAATTTATCAATAAAAAGAATTTACTCATTTTATATTCTATTGCAAATTATTTTCCTTCTCAATGTATTCATATACAAAATATCACAAAATTCAACTAACCTCAAGAACTATGGACAGCGGTTGTGATTTACTTGTATTGTATTGTATTTATTAACATTCCATGGTATTCAGACATTGCTTCACAGCTAGAATATTTAATTATTTAATTTTTAATTTATTTATTTAATCTGGCAGAGCTAAGGCCAGTAGGCCTTCTCTTCCGCCCAGCCAGACTCTAATTCTAATTAAATACATTTGCTTACATAGTTATTACATTAATATCTAGATCATAAAACAACATGAAAGTAAATAATGAAAACTGGATAACTAATGTTAGTGTGACAATAATAAACACTGGTAAGAAATAGTTATAATAATAATAATCATAATAATAATAATAACAATAATAACAGTAATAGTAATAATAATAGTAATAATAATAATAATAATAATGAGATAATTTAGATATTTATCTGTGATATATATAACCATTAAACATTGAGAAACCTGAAACAGCTATTATTGTTGACAATAATTGTTACAAAAATATCTCGTTAGCCTATTCTTAAATTGGTTTGATGTCTGACAGTCCCTGACATTACTCGGTAGGGAATTCCAAAGTCGAGGAACAGCCACAGTGAAAGAAGATGAATATGAGGATGTTCAGTGGGAGGGAATGGATAATACTGAGGAGTGTTGTGATCGCGTGTCTAGGTTATGATGGGTGGATAAATTTTGAAAACGATATGGTACAAGTCAAAAAACTTAATACTTTTATAAAGTCTTAATTTAGTCACAGTCTAGATGAAATATATACAGACGAGATTTACAATATAGTCTACTAGTACAACACAAAGTTTTAGTATCAATTTCATGAAGTGTTATTGAATGTCATGAATTCACCTACAGAATAGAAGGCGTGAGAAATTAGGTACTTCTTTAACTTGGCCCTAAATAATCTTATGTTTTGAGTTTCATTTTCTATATCAATAGGGAGGAAATTAAACATTTTACTGCCATATAATGCACTCCTTTTTGATAGCATGATAGACTTTCCGATGAGTATGAAAGTCATTTTTTGACGTGTATTTATGCTATGAACTGTTGAATTAGTTACAAAGTTTTCACAATTACATAAGAAGAAGATTATTAATGAAAAAATATATTGACAAGTCATGGACATTATTTGTAGTTTTTTGAAAATAGTCCTACAAGATTCCCTAGATTTGGCACCTACTATTGTACATAAAGATAGGCACAAACCATCATAGTGGCTTAGTGCGTGTTGAGCAAAGAGATATGGGTTCAAATCCCTCTTAACTCTGAATTTATAACCTGTATTGGGCAAGCCCATGGTTCAGTAAACATACGGGTTTTTCTCTGGACATTGTGATTCCTTTATGACATCCCAATTCTCCATCACCTTCATTCACACGAATTAGTTAATGGAGGACGCAGCATTGTCTAGTTGTATTCTTAAGATTCAGTCGCTGTTAGACTTATATAAGTCATTATGTAGTCTTAGTTTAACTTCCTTCCTCATCATTTTTCCTAGATATCTTTTAATTTGTCCATTTATTCATTGTATTTAATAAGGTTAATCGCCAGGTCTTTATTTGTATTGTATATTGAATTTACCTGTTCCATTACATTGTCGTTTATTACTATTTTGGCTCTCCTATGTTTGCCTTCCTTCGCCATAACTTTCGTTTTATTAAATGGATATTTTCATGTAATACATATGCAGAATTCTATTCAATTTTGTTATATTCTCTTGTAGAGAATTTTATGTAGCTGCAATGAGGATCTGATCATCTGTGAATAGTATTGTGTTTACATATTTGTTGCTTCCAAGATATATATTTCTATAATTTTATTAATTACAGTAGAATTTCTCATATCCAGCAACTGTGGGACAAACAGTGCTGGATAACTGATTTTGCCGGATAATTGGAAAATACGTTTATAGAACCTTAAGAACCATCAACCAGGTTTTCACAACCACGAAAACCCCAAAACATACCAGGTTACAAGCATATAAAGTTCTAGCAAGACCTGTCCTCATGTATGGTACTGAGGCCTGGACTGTCCGAAACTCAGATGTTCAACGCCTAACAGCTGCGGAAATGAGATTTCTAAGGAGGACTGCCGGCTACAGCTTGCTTGACCACAAAAGGAATGAACTAATTACGAAAGAATTGAAAATTACACCTATTTATGAACATCTCGACCACTATAGACAAAAATGGCTTAACCATGTCAATAGAATGGACCGTTCCAGACTCCCAAGACAAATTCTCTGCTATATACCACATGGAAGACGATCTTTGGGACGCCCCCGGAAAAGATGGATGGAGATCATAACAGGTCTCTAGGCCTAATACCTGCAAGGACGATGATGATGATGATGACGTTTATAGGTTGATATAAAGACATGCTGTATTGCACAAACATTTTTCTTCCATGTTGAAATGTAGTAATTTTCATATAGATATTTAAAAATAAAGTTTTGAAATACGCACGTTTATTTTTAGTACTGAATACGGATGGTATTGTACATTCATCAGTTCATAATTATTGTAATAGAGTAATACATAATAACGTAAAAATATTAAATGTTTTCGTAACCTTATGACAATTTTAAATGGCGGTCATGTGACATGAAGAGCAGTGTAGCCAATGTCGCAACTATGAAGTAGTGCTCAATGATTTGAGCGTAAGAACATTTCACTTGCGTTTCGCAGAATCCATTATGCACAGCAGCGCTTTGCAGTAACAACCATGATACTATCTGTCATTCAAATGAAACCTTTACGCGCTGTAGGAACAGAGAATTTTACACTTTCCTATTTAGACTCGTCTAACACCCCTTCGAAATGGACGAGTTCAAGTTCAAATGGTAAATTTAAAGATATCGTCTCTGCGCATTTTAGCAAGGTCTAAGTGACAGCTTACTGATGCTACCCGATCTACTCCAAAGACATAACGTTCTTTTCTGTCCATGTTTTCACGTCTGAACAATGTAAAGAGTAAACACAATATGCGGCATGGACGATCCACGAAAACCACTCACATCTTTTGCTGACTCTTCCCTTTTGAATGAACGACTACTTTTCTTTTTGACTAGCTAAAAATGCCGTTGTTTTGGTATTGCCGATTATTTGGGTGTTGGATATGAGGAATTTTACTGTATTATCAAATAAGATTTGAGAAAGCCCACATCCTTGGCTAGGATCTTGATTACTTGAATTATGGATTCCTTACTGATCATTATCTGGGTATTATCATAAAATGACTGAATAGCATTAATCAAGGCTATGACATGCATTATATATAACATTATATGTTCATATTTCCATCATTTCAGGACCAGAAATGCCACTCAGTCAGCTTTTCTTTGTCACTTACATTCTGTGCTGTGTAATATCAGAGATTAAGTCACAATTCTCGGCAGATTTTCTATCTTAACTAGTAGCTTGTGCAGCAAATGCTGCAAACTAAGTTCATTAGATGTTCAAATAAACATTTTTCAGATTTATTTTCAATGAAGAATACCAGACATTCTGAAAGTTATTTGCTTCCATAATAATGAAAGATACTCTCTCTCGAGCCAATATTGAAGAGAACCATGCATATAAATATCTACACCACACCACCATTAAATATATGAAAAAGACCCAACCTCACTTGATTAATAACTATAAAAATATTTGATTTTTAATAATATTATTATCTTACGTAAGTTTTATAGCTTTCAGTAACATTTACTATATAGCTGCCACTCAATAAAATATAGAAATCAAAATCTAATTTAAGTTATTCTCTACATCTACTTATATAACCCCAAAATGTTTCACTTTCATATCATCAATGTAGCATTAATATGCATAATTAATGAAAAATAATCACATCATGGCATTAACTACAATAATATTTCAATTCTAATGGTAATGTCATCAAACCACCTCAAGTTTTGTAGTTTTTAATATCCAATACACAGCTGTACCCAGAAAATTACACAACACAGAATCGAACCTGTAAATTATTTTTAGTAAGTTA
The DNA here is from genome assembly GCF_040183065.1 of Periplaneta americana. Taxonomy (NCBI): domain Eukaryota; kingdom Metazoa; phylum Arthropoda; class Insecta; order Blattodea; family Blattidae; genus Periplaneta; species Periplaneta americana. The sequence continues at coordinate 188,290,692 of NC_091120.1, read as the reverse complement.
AGTTTTTAATAACCAATTTAATTTGAGCTCTAAATATGTCAGCATTCTTGCAGATCATGGCCTTCGTGTAATATTGTTTACTGTAGTGTGTGTTTTGTTTTATTCTGAAATGCAATTAGCTAGTTCTCAAAACTGACGACAGATGGATTTTTGGAAAATAGGAAAATTATGTTGAAAAATTGACATTTCATTGAAAACTACTATTTTTCTGAAAAACTTCGAGTTCCAAGCTTCAAAATGAGGGGTCATTTATTAAAATCCGTTCAGCCATTTTCCCGTAATTTTCATTACTGTACCAGTTCAAATTATATATATAGATAACTAAAAAAAATAGGGAGACCTAGTACAATGCTTATTTCGCAATTTCGATGGATTTTTCATAGCAAAACACAAAGATCGTCCATTGAAGTTTGTGATATTCTGTATAATGAACCTTTACATAATTAATATCAAGTTTACGTCCTATATTTCGACTGTAATGGGTCACATGTGGCTCTTTTCTTTGTAATAAAACTTTCTTAGTTCATTAACATCACTGTTTTATTTTCAAGTTCTACAGAGAACAATATCATATGGTCTTTGCTGTGAGCCCCCATACCATTAGCTTTAAATTCAAACTAAGAGTCCATTGAGTTCACACCAACAGAAACAGTGCTACAAATGAGATCACACTTATAAATTTAACAGCCAAACACAATATATATCAAACATTCAACCAATACCCATCAAGAGAAGTCCTAGAAGCTGATTAATTATTAAAAAAATAAAAAGAACAATTCTGTAAATACATAGCTTAATGTAAATGCCGTAAAATTCATTTCTATGAAAGCCAATTTCTTTCTATAACAATACAAAAAAAGTACAGCTTCTAAGATACAAAATTAACAAACTATTTTTCTTTTAAGTCGCTTTTATCAGTCTACCTTAAGTTGCATCTACTAATGTCAGTATGTAGCTAGGAATAGAACACAGTAAGACTATATGTATACCTGTTAACAACCCTAAATAGTTCATTATATCAACATTCATAGGCACTAAAATTAGGCAAAAATGCAGAAGCAAGTAACAAAGCTCTCCATCCATTTGTGACTAGTCATACATGTACTGCATCAAATTAACTGCTTATAATTTATTTTCAACTGTACAATGAAAGACATCGTTCATCAGTGCCAGATTGAAGGTAAGAGGGCTTATGGGAACTAAAATCCTGACTTTTCAAAGAAATCCACTTGGTTAACATCCTGTTTCCTCTAAGGACCAGAACATGTATAATACAATTATTGCATATCTGTGTAATAATACAGGGTATAGCTTACGGGAAGAAGGCTGTTGCGGCATATGGGGGGGGGGGGGGAAAATTGAGGAGAAAAATTCGCTCCGGCGTCGGGAATCGAACCCGGGTCCTTGGTTCTATATACCAAGCGGTCTGACCACTGACCTATGCCGAATTCAATCCACAGCACCGGTTTGAACCCTCCACCTTCAATGTTCCCCTTTGTGGCCTGACTCCAATTTCGGCATATATGTTGACGTATATGTCCAATATCAACTGCCATTATATTAGGAGCGCACTCAGCTGAGTGGCCGGGATTCCGCAGTTAAGTGCACAGTAATCTGTACAGACATATGCACTGCAGCTAAGGGAGACATTGAAGGAGGAGGGTTCGAATTGATGCCGTGGACTGAATTCTGCATAGCTCAGTGGTCAGAGTGCTTGGTACGTAGAACCAAGGACCCGGGTTCGATCCCCGGCGCTGGAGCGAATTTTTTTTCTCCTCAAATATTAATTGTCAATATTACAGATATTATTCTGTAGGACAAATTAGTAAATATATAATAAAAAAAAAGCCTTGAATGATACTGCCGTAAATGTGCTTCTAATGTGGATGCTTTAGCAAAGAAGGGCAGCACTGCTACTTACAGACCTGTTACTAAATCTTATGTATTACTCTGTGAAAAGATTTATTAAATCTACATACTTAGACTTAAAAAAAAAAAAAAAAAAAAAAAAAATTGATAACACAATCTCAAGGGAAAAAATGGAACTCTCTGCATCATAATCCACAGTTCATTCCCGATTTACCACGAAAATCGTCTGTAGCTGCATTTAGATTGGCAACAGGCCACGACTGTTTGGCCAAACACTTGCACAGAACTGGAATAATATATCAGTCCCCTAACTGCCCACTGTGCAACTCAAACCAAGAAATGGATTCGGAACACCTCAAAATCTGCGCTTCAGTGGCTGGCCATGACAATATCTTTGAAAAATATTGAAATGCGAGAGGTCTAATGACTTTATTGTCAAACGCCTGGCATTAGAAAACAACAACAACGACAACATTTGCTTCTAATGACCGCAGCTTTTTTATTTTTCTTGTGCTGAATAAGAAAACTTTCGGCTGTTCAATTAATCTATAATGGTTTCCATCTACTGAATTGTAAGCTAGAATTTGATTTTTAATTTTTAAAGATTTTTTTAGATTATTATTACATCACTGACTTACTAAAATTCTATTTCACTAATGTTACCTTCACCAAAAAGTTTGAACGGAGCCGTCATTTTCGGTCGATTATCTATGCGGGAAACAAATTACGATCATGTTAACATCTAACGGCAATGTTAAGGCCCATTCGCAATGAAAATTAAACATAACCGTAACATAAACACAGAAGTTTGCGGCCACATTATCAAAATGGAATCATTCACAATGATTCACATAAACACTGACATTAACATTGCCGTTAGACGTTAACATGAAAGTTAGTGAACTCCAAACTTTCATGCTTATGCTTGCGTGATTTGCACACAGTACACAATCGTGGAGCACTGAAGTATACGACAGAATATGAGGAAATGACGTCGTTGTTATGTTTCCATGGTTACCAAGTATCTTTGCGGTTATGTTTATGTACCCATCATGAATGATGTGATTTTACTGTAACGTTTACATTCTTAAGTTAATGCTACGTTATGTTTAATTTTCATTGTGAATATTAAGTAATGTGTTAAGTGTTATTTATATACAGTAATTTGATCGAAAGGTATGTGATGAGACGTTTTATTTACATTCTCCTCTCGCAAGTCTTGCAAAGTGGAGTTACACTCACCCCCACTGTGGAGCAAAGACCTTAAGGAGCATTGCTATTCTTTGCAGCGTCGCAATATGTTGCATTTTTTATTCTCAAAACTATTGAACATACCAAAAAACTTATTTGACAAAACTTGTTCACATTGACTTGATCTATTACCGCTGTGAATTAATGTAATAGCACAGTCTACTATATACAGTCATGAAGCTTGGTATGATTTTTTGCAAATCTCGCGATAGTTGCTAGCCACTTGGAGTGCTGTGAGTACTAGGAACAATAGACTGTGCCACAGCCATCGTGATCTAATACAGGCCGTAAGGCAGACCATGTAACTTGCTTAACCCGATCACGAAGGGCGGTGTTTCAACCATATAAATTAGTTGGAATGCATAAACAGTAACATATGTTTCTCTAAAATGTAGTGTAATTCCATTAATAAAATTTAAAACAATGATTATGAGACACTTCAGACATAATTTACTTGCGAGTTAAGATGTAATATTACTTATGGTGTGAAAATTACGTTGTTCGTATGTGTAATACCTGCCTTTATTTCGATTGAATATTGCGAAATTCTTGTACATTCATTTATGCACGATTCAATAATGTTCAATTGCACCACACAGATATTTAGATATGTTGAAATTATAGGTTACGTTATTGTACCAGTTGCCCCTTTCTGTCTAAATTTAGTGATCTCTAATGCCCTGCCATTCATATGAAAATTATAGGTTAGGTTTACTATATTTAACTTATATCCCTAAATTCGCAATCATACATTATAATTAAGCATAATGTAATGTATGATATCCCGGATATTCAATTTATCTGTATTTTAATACTAAAATTGAGTACTGAATTACTGTATTTATCTACTACTTAAGAGATGAAGTAACACAACTGTACGTACATTAATTTCATAGGAGTGGTATGGTAAATGTTTTGTCTAAAATTAAGGAAGGTAGATGTGCTAAATTGAAATCACAATATAAATTCTTTTTTATTAAGCCTCAAAATAGCTTTCATTCTAAACTTGAAATGTTGACGCAAACAGATTATGTTAACATGTAAAATTCTCTTCACATTAAAATAACACAGTTTTGTAATTATTTCTGCAACATATTATGCAAGAAGAAGTAAACGGAACTTATGGACACATCACACTAACTAAAGCTTAGCAATGATACGCAATAAAGTTATAATATAATATTTCACTGAGCTCCATACACTGAAATAGAAAACCCGAACAAACATTACGGCCTAGATCGAAAAAGCATTGACTGTGCTGTATTTCGCATTTTTTTGAAAAGCTATGTAAACTGTGAAATGTTCGTTATCAGTTGTAATAAATGTAAATGGCTAAAATACAATAATTTGAATAATAATATGGGACAAGGAGACGTTTGTAGTACTATAAATTGTAAGAAAAATAGGTTAGAGTTATCCTTCTTCCGAAAGATCCAGGAAGGTGAATATAATATATATTTTATGAAAATAATATATAAACCTTATGTATTTCATATTTCAATAGTGGAAGGAAGGTGTTATTTTTTTCAAAAGAACACGATATCGAAAGTACAATACATTTTATGGTCTGCTAGGGAAAGAGTCTGTGATGAGGCGATAGTAGCGATCCTGGTGGTGAGCAACGATCTATGGATGCATATTTCAACTGTTTATGTTTGCATATTTAGTAAGTATTAAGCTTCGTGACTGTATATACTAGACTGTGGTAGTACATTCCCTTCCACCCTGCATATCATAATTATTTCTAGTTGTAAGTGCAGTAGCTTTAGTGCAAAGAAACCCAAAAGCAAATGTATAATCAAATTCTTAAATTAGAGGCGAAAGTTTACTTCTGCATGTCCTGGTCCTCAAAGATTTCAATCTATTGAAAGGAACAAACACTGTGATGCTACACTCATTGTACCGATGTATACAAAATTAAACTGAGTCATGCACATACGATAATACTGCCAAGACGTGTATCAAAACCAAGCAAGCACGAACTTTATTTGACTGTGCTTCGAAAAGGCAAATAACATGAGGTAGCCTGAAACAGAAGTGCTATTGTTATATGTACCTTCTGACATCGATCACATTACTTCTTACACTGAAACCAATCGCAGTACAAAGCAGGATCTGAACCCGGGCCCAAGGGCACTGAGATTCGTGTTTTGGTAAGCATTCAGGGTTTCCTCTCACCGAGCTGGTGAAAACGAATAAAGTTTACTAGCAGGTTTTGAAACTCTTTTTTTTTTTTTCTTCAGACTTATGAAGTTTAACACAGTACCACTCATCTTCGTAGATCCACCACTTCTACACAGGCTGCATTGTCCAGCTTGGAATGTTCTGCTTTCTGGAAACACAAAAATAAACGTGTAAAAAATCGTTATAACAAACACCAATATAATGGTTTCTTGCTTAATCAAGAAAAAACTATCAACATAACTTTAAGCCTAAATTATCTAATAAATAAGGACAACAAACTCAACTACACAAAATTTCTAGGACTTTTTATAGACTCCAGTTTAACATGGGATAAGCACATTGAATACATATGCACAAAGCTATCAAGAGTTTTATATTTGTTAAAGAAATTAATGACTTGTGTTTCTCAAAATTATTTAAGATGTGCCTACTTTTCTTTCTTTCAGTCGATAATCCGATATGCCCTAATTTTCTGGGGGAAATGGAACCAAAATTGGAAGCGTCTTGATTTTACAAAAGAAAACCATTAGAATTTTATGTAAATCAAACTATCTGGAACATTGTCGGCCACTTTTCAGACAATCACGGATTTTAACAATCATAAATTTGTATATATATGATCTAATACTTTACACTCGACAAAATATCGACAATTACTCATTAGTGGCCAATATACATGATCATGAAATTAAAAATAGTGAACAAATTAATATTCCATATTGTAGATTACACAAGAGCAACACAAACTTTTTAATTATGGGGATGAAATTATATAATAAGCTCCCCAGTCAATATTATAAATTACCAATCAATAGCTTCAAAACTAGATTTTACAATTGGTTATTAAATAATCCTATTTATTCTGTTGCTGAGTTTTTTACACAAATTTGTATGAAATTGTATTTTAATAAATACGTTTAATTGCAATTTAGTTAGTTTTCTTTAATTTAAAAGTTTCATGTTTTTATTGTATTATTCAAATTTTGTCCCGCGCCGTGGCGTCGCGGTCTAAGGCATCCCGCCTAGGATTCGCGTTACGGAATGCGCGCTGGTTCGAATCCTCATGGGGGAAGAAATTTTCTCATGAAATTTCGGCCAGTGTATGGGACCGGTGCCCACCCAGCATCGTGATGCACTTGGGGAGCTACGATAGGTAGCGAAATCCGGTTGTGAATACCAGCTATAACGGCTGGGGGGATCATCGTGCTAACCACACGATGCCTCCATTCTGGTTGGATGATCGTCCACCTCTGCTTCGGCATGTGGGCGTGAGGCCAGCAGCCGGCTGGTCGGTCTAGGCCCTTCACGGGCTGTAGCGCCACGGATTATTATTATTCAAATTTTACTGTTTCTTTTATTAGTGTTTTTAAAAATGTATTTATATGTTTTTCAATGTATTCTGACGAAGCCTAAAACTGTATGTCTAATGGCCAAATAAAATGAATTGAATTGAATGAAATATTGAGTATTACGAAATTATTTTCTGTCCTCTGCCTTTTTCCTGTATAATAAATTTAATGTTAAAGTATTTCAATGTAACTAATTCCCTTTTTACAAAAAAGAAAGCAGTATAACGAAATAAATTTCGCTCCCTGATGAAAATCTGTTACTTTTCCAATGCTTTTTTTTTTTTTCAATTGTTTTCTTTCCAAATCAAATGCAATTTCAGCTTTTGTTATATTTACAGATACGAGTATTTTCCAGACCTACAAGCAAATATACCCAGTTGGCTAAGGCACTTGCCTACCGATCTGGAGTTGCGTTCGGGTGCGGGTTCGATTCCCATTTGGACTGATTACCCTGTTGAGTTTTTTTCGAGCTTCCCCAATCATAAGGCGAATGTTAGGTAATCTATGGCTTTGAAGGGACAAGAGGAAAGGTTCAGAACAGAATTAATAAAATTTGTTCATACTTCTACATTTTACTCAACTGATGAAATGTTTATGCTTACTATATCAGATTGTAAGCTACTTCAAAAAGATATTACGAACTTACATATTTGGAGTATTAATAATAAATTGTTATTTAATATTAATAAATGTATACATATGATCTTTTCTAGATTGAAAAATACAATTAAATTTTCATATAAAATAGAGGCAACAGTTTTACCAGCAGAAAATGAACATACAGATTTAGGTATATTATTTAGGAGTAATTTTACATTTCATAGTCATATTAATATTATTTTAAATTTGTCCTATAAAAGTTTAGGTTTTGTTATGAGAAATTCTTGTAAATTTAAAGTCAAAACTATAATAATTTTGTGTAATTCCAGTGTTCGATCTAAATTAGAGTATGCTGCACTTCTCTGGAACCCAGTTACTAACAAATATATTCTGTTGCTAGGAAAAATTCAAAATAAATTTCTAAAATGGTTATATTATAGACTTTATAATAATTATCTTACTTATGAGAGTTATGCTACGATGCTTCAACATTTCCACTTTACTAGTTTGCAAATTAGACGAAACTGTCAATTTTTAAACTTTCTTTATAAAATTATTAACAATAAGTTGGACTGTGTTGATTTATTTTATTATATAACATTATATGCACCTAAGCTTAAAACGAAATTTCGAAATTTATTTTACATACCAAGGACAAATACTGAATCCCACAAAAATTCCCCAGTTTTCCAAATGTTACAGTTATACAATAAATTACATCCTCATCCGAATGTTGATATTTTCAATATGAATTTCTCTAAATACAGGATTATTATCATATTTTACAGAATATTGTTGTTAGTTAATTTGAAGCTACTCTCACACCTTATTTCAATTTCTCTTTTTTTTTCTTTCTCTCTTTTCTATTTTGTTTCAGTTTTTCATAAGAATATGTTTCCTTTTCCTTGTTTATGGTTTATAAATTAGTTTGTCAGTCTTGAACATTGTAATTGGACTTTGCCTGTTATGTTCAACAACAAATAAATAAATTAAATTAATCTGCTTCCTATTCAGTGTATACTTCTGTCTAACTTTTGACTTGTTTCACATCTCAAAGCTACAGTGACGATTATATTTTTGCTTGTATTCTATTATCTACTTCTAACCATTTATCATTTCCAATTTTTACAAATTTCATCTTATCCTTTCCTACTGAATCTGATTCAGACTGGCAATGATCAATGCTACCACTAATTTGTTGTATCTCGGTTAAAAATCCACAGCACATCACTATAAGTTAATGTAACGTTACATAATTAGAGCTAGGAATTTTAGATGCTGCACCTTAATTCTTTTTTGTTATTGAAATGCCCAAATTGGTTTGTCTTGCAAAGAAAGCATGAAACAAACACTCCTAACTGAGTTTTGGTTGCACCTTTTTTCAATGCCAGTACCTTTTAGCATCTTTTTATCAATGTCAGCACCTTTTTGCACTCTTTTCCTCCTTTCTTTGGCTTCTTGGCCACACTTTATTCTTATGAAAATTAAACAAGAAAACCGAATATATGCGGCTTGACAAGGCTTTTATCTATTGTTAAATACGTCATTTAGGTACCTAAATCTACTATTCTACTGTTGATTTTTTAAATAAATTAACAAATCTACTGCTTTCTCAATGTCTTTATTAGAATTCAATGTTTATAGTGTGGTACCAAATTACTTTCGCTTCAGTGCAGTCCTTTTTGGCAAAAGTTTCAAATTAAAGTCCCATTGCTCTAATTTCCGGCAGCCAATCACATTGCAGGTCGGCTACATTTAAACGTGTGCGTCTTGTGATTCGCTCATGAAGACGTTATGCATTTCCTAAGGCTCGATAAATATTTAATATAATTGCCCGCCATTTTGGCTCTTTCGTTGGCATTTGCAGAAAGCATACGAGGATGTTATTTACCGTTCAATTATTTGCTGAATTATAGTGTGTTTGATTAATTATTATAGGAGCTACGAGATGATAATGTTTAACGGTGCGGCAAATAGATTCCTCTTCTGGTAGCTTGCCAACGAAAGAACAAAAATGGCGAACTATACTACCTACCTAGATTTTATAGAGCCTTCACTTCCTAAGACGTAAGCAAAGAGGTGGAGTCACGCCGGGAATAACAGCGTCGCGACTATAGTTTCCCCTTTAATGAACTCCTGTTCGGTAAAATGTCTACAAATAACTTTTTGCTTCATCGCACCACCATTAGGTGAAAGCTACTGAATAAGAAGAAAAGGAATTTGAGCTTGCTTCTTCATTGGTGAAAGGTTAATTCTTTTCTTCTCCTTGTCAATATCATCTACTATAATGGCTAAACCCCAACTGTAGGTCAGTCAACTGATATTTTCACCAAGGAGGATGGAACTAAGCTTATTCAAGGAATTGTATTTTATTTTAATTATGTCATGTAATTGGTCTTGGTACTGTTTATAATGAACACTTACATTTGAAATTTGCACCTAAAATTCCTAACTCTATACATAATGTAATCGAATGTTTGCTTCTACTAACTTTCTTTTCACGGTTTCATTTGTTAAATCCATTTAGCTATATTTTTGTACTTCATTATTACAATCTTACAACGACAAACAATATTTTCTGTGTACTATTATATATATATATATATATATTCTTCATATTTTTGCTTTTGATTTCAATTCTTGCTCGTCATTCAGATCAAACGTTCGTAATACTTAACTCATAATCATAAGAAATCATACATACCATGTACAATGGTGGTTCAGTAGGATGTGGATGAAAGCCAGTCTGTCGGCAGTTGGCAATGAAGTCCAAACCATAATTGGGCGTTAAAATAAAGAAACCATTTCTAGAAGAAACAAACATATACAGTGATATTAGTAACTAAAACATTCAAATTCCTGTGTTTATTATAAGTAATAATTACTGATTTGTAAGTTACCAAAATACAGTGAGTACACAATTTACATATGCAAGAAGACTAAGAAAAATATGCTAGTAATGTAGTTTTACCACAAAAGCTAATGTATTTCATTTAACATCACAGAAAGTGGAAAAATTAAAGTACCTTGGAGCAACAGTAACAAATATAAATGACAATAAAGATGAAATTAAAAGCAGAATAAATATGGGATATGCCTGTTATTATTCGGTTGAGAATCTTTTGTCATCTAGTCTGCTCTCAAAAACCTGAAAGTTAAAATTTATATATAAATCAGTTATATTACCGGTTGTTCTGTATGGTTGTGAAACTTGAATTCTCAATTTGTGAGAGGAACAGAGGTTAAGGGCATTCGAGAATAAGGTGCTTAGGAATATATTTGGTGCTAAGAAGGATGAAGTTACAGGAGAATGGAGAAAGTTACACAACGCAGAACTGCACGCATTGTATTCTTCACCTAACATAATTAGGAACAGGGTATGTAGCATGTATGGGTGAATCCAGAAATTTGTATAAAGTGTTAGTTGGAAGACCTACAGAAAAATACCTTTGGGGAGGCCGAGACATAGATGGGAGGATAATATTAAAATGGATTTGAGGGAGGTGGGATATGATGGTAGGGACTGGATTAATCTTACTCAGGATAGGGACTGATGGCGGGCTTATGTGAGGGAGGCAATGAAAAGCCATTTGTAAGTATTATTATTATTATTACTACTAAACTTCATGTTTAATTAAACTACTATGTCTCATACGTAGAAACAGGCACAATGGCATCTACATAATGAATATTTAATTTGTGCGAGATCGTGTGTATTTGCTTGGTTTCCACACAAACCCAATCTGCGGAAAGTTTAAAATTCCACATTCAGTATTACCAACCTAACACACATAACAATTTCCCTCTTCTTACCGCTTAAGTGACATATTTATTTTACTGCTTTAGGCTTTTAACATATTATTTTTAGAGACGTTCAAAATAGTAATAATTATAAATTGGAAACTTACCACTGCAATTTCACCTAAATTGCACTGTTAATTATTGTTTTTAAATACTTGCAAAAATTAAGTAAACTCTACAACTCCACTAAAGTTACTGCATTCGTGATGCAAGTAACATTAAGCCGTGAAAAAATCAACAAGATTCCAGACTCATCATAGACTGGGGGAAAAAAAAAAGACAGACGTATATCACGGCCTCCTGGAGTATAGTAAACACAGAAAACATTTTAAAACAACAATGTTGAAGATAGATATATTTGTTTTGCAAATTTGCCGTTATTGAACAGAAACCAAGATGGAGATTTCATTGCAACTAATTAGAAATTCCTCTTTCAGATATGTAATAAACGATCTTCGCACAAATACGATACACGAGCGGTATGTTTTCTTTCAATTCTCGGAAATTAAATAAGCTCAACTACGTTTCGCTTTTTCAAACTTTTCCTCTAACATCAAAACTTCAACATACCGCTCTTGTAACGCATATTACTATAAATACAGCCTCTCTCTCGTAAAAAGACAAGATAAAGCAAAGTTATATGGATCCTTACTTACTCTTGGTATCTTGGAGAACACACAATCGCAAGAGCTTCTGGCATCATGAGTTGGTATGAGCAATGAGTGTGCAAGTCCACACTTGACAGGAAAGCAGTCTGGCTTGGGTGTGTCTGCAACAGAGCATTAATGTCAAATACAGAATTCACACATTTTCTTCCAGCTGGGAAATAAATCCACACAATGGCAATTGACCATGGGTTGTAAAGTAAAAAATGAGCTACTTCAAAGAGCTGGGCCATTATTTTTTTCTGGCACTGTACTGTACTATAGTCCCATCGCTCTAATTTCCGGCAGCCAATCACGTTGCAGGTCGGCTACATTTAAACGTGTGCGTCTCGTGATTCGCTGATGAAGATGTAAAGCATTTCCTAAGGCTGGATAAATACTTAATATATAATCGCCCACCATTTTGGCTCTTTCGTTGGCGTTCGCAGAAAGCACACAGTGCGTTTGATTTATTATCATAGGAGCTATGACATGATAATGTTTAACCCTATGGCAAATAGATCCCTCGTCTGGTAGCTCAGCAACGAAAGAACAAAAATGGCGAACGATACTACCTACCTAGACTTTATAGAGCCTTGACTTCGTAAGATGTAGGCAAAGAGGAGGAGTCATGCTGGGAATAACAACGTCACGACTATAGTAAAAATGACACTCTGTACATATTACATTCATCTGGAAATGACAGCTCCCATCCCTCTCTCTTATGACTGGTTTTTCGAACAATATATACTGTAACAGTCTTACTAATAAACCGTGTATAGTTTTTATACGAGACTTATGCAGAGTTGAGACAGAAAACGTTACTAATAAACTGTGAATAAGCTATGGACGTATAAACAGGCTGTAACTATACAATGGGAATTGCTTTTCAGTAGTTATATACACGAAACCCCTTGTTTAAGTATTTCATATAGCGAAAAAATGGCCGCCCTCTAACAGCTGTTCGTATCGAGTGTCATTTTATGATGATGGTTACCTTGTAACAACAGAAGAACAAACCAAAGATCATAGAATTATTAGAATAATATTGCTATAGCTTGTACTCTTTGACCAAAATGTAGTGTGGTAATCGATCAGAGCCAGTTGTACTATCGATATTTAACATGTCACACTAGAGCGCTCTACCGGATGCAATAGAGAACCTCAGATATTCTATTATCTTTCGTAACGAAGTAATGACGAAACTATGACGTAGCTGTGTAACAGTTATACTGTTATACACGACGTATGTAGTGATTATTAGTAAGGAATTTACACACGACTTATAAACGAGCTACTCATTGTATAAGTATAAGACAGTTAAACGTCTGTATATAGAGTTTTTATTAGTAAGACCATAAGTATTCATTAAAAATAACGAGTCTGTTAGTATTAATATTAATATTTAATAATAATAATAATAATAATAATAATAATAATAATAATAATAATAATAATAATAATTATTATTACTGTAAACTGGGGTTACTTTGAACACAGAGGTAACTTTAACCATTTTTTCAAAAAATCATATTTAGGTTTCTACATGCTTCATTTGTTATAGATGGAGGTAAATTATATCATAAAATCATTCTCATACCAAATTTACCTCCATCTATAACAAGTGCAGCATGTAGAAACCTAAATATGATTATCTGAAAAAATGCTCAAAGTTTCCTCTGTGTTCAAAGTAACCCCAGTTTACGGTCTCATAAGTTTCTCGAATGTTCAGTAGGTCTAACAATTCCTTAAATCTCTTACTTACTAACATAACCTCTTGCTATTGGACAGATACGGAATCTCTAACTCTTCTTACATGCGCACAACTACAGTGAATTGTCAGTGTAACGAACTTGAGGGGATACTGCAATTATTTTCGTTATAGTGAAATTTCGTTAAACCGCAAATTGATTAAATTTGCCTACAAATTGTGTCCCATATTATAGAACAACAGATACTGCACCTAGGTTAGGTTGTACTGTATATTCATAATATTATATTGCAATTTCAATAAGAATCAGTACCATAATACATATTCGACAGCTGAATAATTATTCTTGCATATTTTACAATATTTTATTATTCATCATGACCTTGTTAGGACAAAAAATTAAGTTTTACAGAGCAAAAAGTACGTTTAACAGGGTTATATAGGTTAGGTATTGTTACATTTACAGCCATCTTGCCAAATCGATTTCTCGAAATATTACGAGATTGGGTTCTGAATCGATCACTACCTTCGAAAGTTCGATTTTATTAAACTGTTTCATTTAAATATAAATTCAAACCACAACAATCGCATCTACGGAAGTGCATTCAGAAAACTCACTGAAACCAAGGGTGACTGATGCCTAGCGATAACTCGTTTATTTTATTTTCTTTCGAATTTATTTCGTAATTTTTAAGAGCTTACTAGGCCTAATTTCGTTAAAATAAATTTTTTGTAGAAGGATGTATTATTATTATTATTATTATTATTATTATTATTATTATTACGTTAAAGTGAATAGTTCGTTACTTAAGCGTTTTTTGAACTGAATATTTTTAACATGTAAATTAATAGTAAAATAGCTGGGACTAAAAAATTATTTCGTTATTCTGAAAAATTCGTAATTGCGACATTCGTAATAGCGTAATATATTGATCTTTACTTTTCACCTATTTTTCATTGAAGTAACAAAGCCTACTGTATACACAATGGCAGACGTCTTATACAACTGCGAGAACCGAATTGAGGCATGTTATCAAGCAGCCAGTTCACATATTGGAACTTTCCAATGTAGGCTAACCTGACTTTTGGTTCATCCTGCATTTATGATTTTTCATACGACTTCCATATTAAACTTACATGAATCCAACCGAGAGTTATTAAGTCATGCTGATCCTGATAGTCGAAAATCTCTTCTTCGTTCTGAGTTGTGCACGAATCTGCAGTTCCATTCTGTTTTGGAACCAGCAAGTGTGTAATAATAAGCTGCCCATGATTCTGTAACAAAATAATAAGTAAATTATTTACAAAAACTTCTCCCATTAGAGGGAGATCGCATGTGGAGACTAACAGTAAGAGGGAGGCGGAAAATAGGGAAGATTGGAGAATGCTGGGTTTGCAGAGAATACTTTTTTTTTAGTTGGTTATTTAACGACGCTGAATCAACTACGAGGTTATTTAGCGTCGATGAGATTGGTGATAGCGAGATGGTATTTGGCGAGAGGAGGCCGAGGATTCGCCATAAATTACCTGGCATTTACCTTATGGTTGGGGAAAACCTCCGAAAAAACCTCCGAAAAAACCCAACCAGGTAATCAGCCCAAGTGGGGATCGAACCCGCGCCCAAGCGTAACTTCAGAACGGCAGGCAAGCACCTTAACCGACTGAGCCACGCTGGTGGCCTTTGCCTTGGGCAGAAAACTCTGAATGAGTGTAGCAAGGTTGAGCTAGAAGTGCTTCAGATTTTCCCCATAATAAGAGTCTGGTGGAAATCAAATATCAGCTGATCTAAAAAGTTTACACTTAGATATCTCATGCTTTTTCTGGTACTGTGAGCTTGTGTTTCGTATCCACTGCAAAACAGAGAGAAGAAAGAAAGACAGTCAGACAGGAGAAGGAAAAGATAGATGCCTATAACGTGAATTTATTAGAATATATTTTTCAAAGCTTACAATTTGATGATATTTTACTATTTAAACCAAACCCTTTAACTCTATTAAATATAGAATATAATCTAAATTTAACAGAAGAAATACTGAAATCAGAAGTAAACATTGAAATAATGAAACAATTGTCTTTAGAGACAATTAATATTAGGTACCTTCCACAAAACCGGCTTCATTTATACACCGACGGATCCTTGATCTCCAGAGAACAAGGTGCCGGTAAAGGTGTTATGTGCTGTCTCTTCTCACTTTATAGATCTCTTGGATATGGAACAACAAGTTTTGATGGAGAAATTGTTGCAATAAGTGAAAGTCTCAGGAATCTTCTATGCCACATCAATAAATTTAAAAATGCAGTTATATTGTCAGACTCCAAAGCAGCTATTCTATCAATAGTCTCTAAACACACACCTTCATCTCAAACAGCAGAAATAACTAAAATGCTCTCTCAATTAATATCACTCAATAAAAAAATTGTATTCCAATGGACACCATCCCATTGTGGAATCCTGGGAAACGAGAATGCAGATGCTTTAGCAAAGAAGGGCAGACTGCTACTTACAGACCTGTTACTAAATCTACGTATTACTCTGTGAAGAGATTTATTAAATCTACATACTTAGACTTCAACAAACAAAATTTGATAACACAATCTCAAGGGAAAAAATGGAACTCTCTGGGTCTTAATCCACAGTTAATTCCCGATTTACCACGAAAATCGTCTGTAGCTGCATTTAGATTGGCAACAGGCCATGACTGTTTGGCCAAACACCTGCATAGAATTGGAATATATGTCCCCTAACTGCCCATTGTGTAGATAAAATAAATAAGTAAATCTATATCTATACTAATAATAAATCTGTAGCCGAAATTTTTCTGGTAATTTTCGATTTTCCAAAAATAATTGGTGCTAACATATATAATTAACTACCCTGAAACCGAAAATCGCTTTTTTGAAATTTATGTTTGTATGTCTGTCTGTCTGTATGTTTGTTACCTTTTCACGCGATAATGGCTGAACGGATTTCGATGAAAATTGGAATATAAAGTAAGTTCGTTGTAACTTAGATTTTAGGCTATATGGCATTCAAAATACATTATTTAAAAGGGGAGTTATAAGGGGGCCTGAATTAAATAAATCGAAATATCTCGCTTATTATTGATTTTTGTGAAAAATGTTACATAACAAAAGTTTCTTTAAAAATAATTTGCGATAAGTTTTATTCCTTGAAAAATTTTGATAGGACTGATATTTAATGAGATAAATGAGTTTTAAAATTAAAATAACTGCCATCTAAGGCCGTGTAATGAATTGAAAAACAAATGACTTCGTCTATAAGGGGCCTTGGACAGCAACAATCGAAAGCTATGAAAGATAGCCTACAGAGAATGTTTCTGTGTTTGTATGAAGTAATATCGGAAGCTAAATTAACCGATTTGTATAATTATTATTTCACCATTGGAAAGTGTAGTTTCTCTAGATGGACATAATGCTATAATGTTATTACAGTAACTTCTGATATGATATGATATGATATGATATGATATGATATGATATGACATATGATATGATATGATATATATGATATGATATATGATATGATATGATATGATATGATATAATATAATATAATATAATATAATATAATATAATATAATATAATATAATATAATATAATATAATATAATATAATATAAGTTATTTGAAGGGGTTCAGAACCATAGTGGGCCAAGCACCATTTACTGAATACGTAGAAAACAAGGGTTAAAATTAAGTTATTACCATAATTCAATGGAAACCTATAACAAGTAAAATAAAGTATACACATTAAATCTAAATGATGTCAATCTTCATTAAACTATGGTTGCATGTAATACAAATTAGAAACATGTTAAAGGAATTGTCATTGCACCAAATGAGTGTCTCTGGACCAAAATGATCGCATTTTAATTATTTGGATGCAATTTAAATTAAGTAACATATTAAACGATTTATCCTTCTATCAAACACGAATGTTCCCTGGATCAAATGTCCTATTTAATTATGTAATTACTTTATATTTATTTCTAATGGGTACAGCGGAGCGCACGGGTACGGCTAGTAAATAAATACATTGTTAGACACAGTCATGTCTAAATTGAAAGATGCTGTTTCTAAAATCTCATGGCACAATTTAGCAAAAATTATTACGTTATAATGAAATTGCAGAATCCACTTACAAGTGTTCCAGCCAATATGCCGCATGTCTCAATGTTCTGATTGGTGTTCCTCTGGGCCAGGTTCATGAACTTCCCCATCAGTCTAGAAGGAATCACAACATCCCGCAGTCCCACTTTCGAATGAATTGAAGGACTGAGAAGAGAAGCTGGCTTTGTACTTCGGTCCACAGTGGGTAATGCTAAGGTTCTGAAATGCACATAAAAACAGGACTTTTGTTCGTAAACAAAATAATTATGGTATCCTAGATTTGCCAGTAAACAATTACAGATACTAAGGAATGCACTGTGTGAAAAATTTACCGTATTTACCCTAATATAATACAACCTCGAATTTAAGACGACTCCTAGTTTTCCAATGGCTTACATATACTGTTTTCGCTGTAAGAAAAATCCTAATGTAAACACAAGCACATTGCTGTCATACCCGTGATTGGCTCGCAGTCGAAATACTCACACGACGCAGGAAAATATAGTCCGTATTTGGAAACTATCATCTTGTATTATTTGAAAATAAAAAATTGAATTCTAGTTGTTAAATACAATGAAACATGTAACTTCACTCATATGTAAAACGACATGTAAAAGAAAAGCTGCTTTTATATTTTGTTATATACTAAACGCGGATGAATACCAACAGTAATACCGAAGTAGTCTGTTCTTGTACCAAGCTGGCGTCACTTGAGCTCGTAGTTGTTCACGTAAGCATGTGGTACTGTACTATGGCTTCTGCATCCTCAGTGTATGTGGTTATTAATCATAAGAGTGGAAACCCTCTCAAAAGTGGAAAAAAACAATTGTGTTAAATGTATATAATAAGTTAAGTGAGTTTTAATTGCAGTAATTATAAAGTAAATGATTCCTAAGCAAACGAATGCATAGTAGTGAGGTTAGGTCTACTTGACGAGTAACGGGAAATGTTTAACATGAAACAGAATGTACAACAGTAGGCGGGAACACGTACTGAGAATCTATGGCGCCAAACAGCGGCCAATGAAGCCTCACTTCAGTCACGTGCTATTGTTTATATTAGGATTTTTCTTGCAGCAAAAAGATTATAGGATTTAATTTTTTAGGCATTTCTTTTTATGAATTCACAGACAATTAATCCATTATTAAGTATGGTTCTAGAAAACATAAAATTTCAAGTTTACTTACGTCTATAGAATAAATAGATCCCCTTGATGAAATTAAATTTGTATCCCTGTAGGGCCCAATAGTCTAATGGTGGGTTGTAAGAACGCATTTATTCCTTCGTTAGCCGCTAATGGACCAATAAGTTCAAAAGTCGCGTTGCAAGAAACATCTTTAGTGTTATTGGTCCATTAAAGGATTCACTAACTTAGAAATCTGATTTCCTCCTATAAATATTTACTCCTCTGTTAGACAGCCATCTTACGTACATTTTGTGTATTGCCGAGTAGTTTATATTATTTTGATTCATCATAATGTTGCCTATATGAGATTCAGACATGCGATATTTTGTATAATAGGGCTATATACACGATATTATAATAATATTGCATATCGATGGCTAAAAAGTGATACCTTATATCCGTACATTTGCAGGTAAATAAGAAAACTTAAAAATTATTTTCTCAAAATAGACGAACTTCTTATATATGTTTTTGCTTTGCAACATCTTGTATTGGAGAACAAAATATTAGTACACTGTCCAATTTTGTGAACACAATAATAATGTAGTTAATCTAAATGTAGTTAAACTAAATCACCATTTTTGTAGATAGAGGTATCTCTTCTTAGCTATTGATGTACAATAATTTGATTACTTGTTCAATTATTTATTAATTTATTCATTCATTGATTCTTCGAATAGCGAAGTTATTATTTATTTCTTTATTACAGACTCTAGCTCAACATCTGACGATGAGGTTATGTGCTCTGTAGACTGTCGTTTCATTTTCTATACAATCAATGCACTTGTGTGCTATTTCTAATAACAAATAGGCATATTTATCTTTCTCACTGAAACTTCTGTTCCCAATTTCTTTCTGATCCGTATTAATCTATATTTATTGCAAATTTTGAAAACAATAAAAGCAATGCCTCACATCACTCTAGCAGCCGATCTTCACTTTTTATTCATTCACGTACTATTGCGTCACTTGTGAAATCCAAAGATGCTTGGTCAACGATCCAATAACTAGTGGCCCATTAAATTCCTCTTCTGCAACCCGACAATCCACTATCTTTAAAGATCCATTAACTAATGGACGAATACATTATTTATAGGCCTGTTTTCTTGCAACCCAGCATAAATATTCTATTTAAAAAGCTACGTACACGATGGCTTTATAAGATTGAAGTTCAAGTACGGTAAATATTTGGAATTGTTTTTTTTTTCTCATACAGTACCACGACAATCAATAATATTGTGAACACGTAGTACACAGGAGAAACAACTACGACTAGGGTGTTATTTAATGTACTGTACAACGTAAAAAAAATTAGGCAACTCGTGTATTTTTCTTAATACGCGAAATTAAAAAGACCCCCCATTTTTCAGATGCAAAAATTGGAAAAAAAATCCTTGTCTTATATTTGGGTAAATACAGTATTGAGTTTATGCCTTTCACTTCAACAGTATAATAAAGTTTAATAACGTTCCAGAAAAATTAAAAAGTCAGAGTCAACCTACTCATGATCACGAATTCACTGCACAAAGATAAGATGTTACCTTGGTGTTTGTATTGAAAGACCGTCTGGTTTTGGTTTGTCTGGCTCAAATGTATCTGGATAAATGATACTATCTGTTGGCACTGGAGGCATCACAACCACTGAAGTTCCCGGAGGAACAGCAGTCTTTGGTGAATCTGTGGGAGGTGGGGTGACTGCAGTTTCTTCACGAAGTTTCCTTTCTTCTTCTTCCTTTTTCCGGCGCTCAAGTTCTCGTTGTTCTTTTACTTTCTGAAATATAAGAGAGTTAAATGTAAGACTGTACCTTGAAGGAAGGACGCAGCTTTCAGTGGTGGTGTCAAAATAAAATATTAATCTGCTTACAAGCAAGGAGATGCACTATCATCTTTACTTTTTAACTTCACTCTGGAATATGCCATTAGGAAAGTTCAGTATAACAGAGAAAGTTTGGAATTGAATGGGTTACATCAGCTTCTTGTCTATGCAGATGACGTGGATATGTTAGGAAAACATCCACAAACGATTAGGGAAAACACGGAAATTTTACTTGAAGCAAGTAAAGAGATAGGTTTGGAAGTAAATCCCGAAAAGACAAAGTATATGATTATTATTGCCTCGTGACCAGAATATTGTACGAAAAGGAAATATAAAAATTAGAGATTTATCCTTCGAAGAGGTGGAAAAATTCAAATACGTTGGACCAACAGTAACAAATATAAATGACACTCAGGAGGAAATTAAATGCAGAATAAATATGGGAAATGCCTGTTATTACTCCACTGAGAAGCTTTTGTCATCCAGTCTGCTGTCAAAAATCTGAAAGTTAGAATTTATAAAACAGTCATATTACTGATTGTTCTGTATGGTTGTGAAACTTGGACGCTCACTTTGAGAGAAGAACAGAGATTAAAGGTGTTTGAGAATAATGTTCTTAGGAAAATATTTGGGGCTAAGAGGATGAAGTTACAGGAGAATGGAAAAAGTTACACAATGCAGAACTGCACACATTGTATTCTTCACCTGACATATTTAGGAATATTAAATCCAGACATTTGTGATGGGCAGGGCATGTAGCACATATGGGCGAATCCAGAAATGCATATAGAGTGTTAGTTGGGAGACCAGAGGGGAAAAGACCTTTGGGAAGGCCGAACGCAAGTGGGAGGATAATATTAAAATGGATTTGAGGGAGGTGGGACATGATGATAGAGACTGGATTAATCTTGCACAGGATAGGGACCGATGGTAGGCTTATGTGAGGGCGGCAATGAACCTGCGGATTCCTTAAAAGACATTTGTAAGTAAGTATTTGTAAGTTACAAGCAAACATTCTGATGGGGGCAGATAAAGTTATTTTTTTTCTTCCACTATGTTAATAATGTCAAAACAAGTGTTTACACAAATTTTGGCCATTCGGACGAAATTACGAGGGCAGTAAAAAAAATAAGATTCGTTAAAAAAAAAAAAAAAACACACATTTTCATTGAAAAAAAATTATTGAAACAGATACAACAACTTTTGAACTATTTTTCAACATGTTCCCCACTGGAATTGAGACATTTGTTATACCATGGGATCGACAGAGAAATGCAGACGGCTGGTCCCGATTCCAGGCGATAGACTTCTAAGACACTTACTTAGTTACTTACTTACTGGCTTTTAAGGAACCCGGAGGTTCATTGCCGCCCTCACATAAGCCCGCCATTGGTCCCTATCCTCAGCAAGATTAATCCAGTCCCTACCATCATATCCCACCTTTCTCAAATCCATTTTAATATTATCTTCCCATCTACGTCTCGGCCTTCCCAAAGGTCTTTTCCCCTCTGGCCTCCCAACTAACACTCTATATACATTTCTGGATTCGTCCATACGTGCTACATGCCCAGCCCATCTCAAACATCTGGATTTAATATTCCTAATTATGTCAGGTGAAGTATACAATGCGTGCAGCTCTGCATTGTGTAACTTTCTCCATTCTCCTGTAACTTCATCCCTCTTAGCCCCAAATATTTTCCTAAGAACCTTATTCTCAAAAACCCTCAATCTCTGTTCCTCTCTCAAAGTGAGAGTCCAAGTTTCACAGCCATACAGAACAACCGGTAATATAACTGTTTTATAAATTCTAACTTTAAGATTTTTTGACAGCAGACTAGATGACAAAAGCTTCTCAACCGAATAATAACAGGCATTTCCCATATTTATTCTGCGTTTAATTTCCTCCCGAGTGTCATTTACATTTGTTACTGTTGCTCCAAGATATTTGAATTTTTCCACCTCTTCGAAGGATAAATCTCCAACTTTTATAGTTCCATTTCGTACAATATTCTGATCACGAGACATAATCATATACTTAGTCTTTTCGGGATTTACTTCCAACCCTATCTCTTTACTTGCTTCAAGTATAATTTCCGCGTTTTTCCTAATCATTTGTGGATTTTCTCCTAACATATTCACGTCATCTGCATAGACAAGCAGCTGATGTAAGGGCTACGAAAGTTGATCCCACGATATAACAAATATCTTAGTTCCAGTGGGGAATATGTTGAAAAATATCTCAACAATTGCTCTATCTGTTCCAATAAATCTTTCCATGAAATTTTGTTTTCTTTCTGTAAACGGTCCCAGGGAAACTTCCCCATGAGAATGTTTGCTTGTTAGACTGAAGGTGTAATATTGTTCCTTACACCTTATTCAAATGGTTGTATAAGAACAGTTTTCCATTTCCAGTACTTTGGCTGTGATATTAGTTATGGAAAACAAAATGACACAAATGAGAAATTAGGTATATCTTAAATGACATGTGGCACACTAAAAGAATATTAAGGGCTGATTTCACCAACATATTACTAATCCACAACTAACATTTGCACTCAACACGTCACAAAAAGTATGTTATCCATAATTACGTATTTTACTGGTAAGGATTTTGATGGAAAATTCTTGTTGAAGAAACACTGATTTAAGAAAACAAACAGAAATCAAACTACCACAACTTATTATATACAGACTGCATGACGAAGCTTACACACAAATCCTGAACTTCCTCAATGAACAAACAGCTGAACTTCATAAGGCTTCACTATCTCAGAGGAAACAAAAATGGTTGTGTCGGTAACAACACAGCTCAATAAAACTAACGACCACTACAACCTACGTCAAAACTCTGAACTGAAATCAATATGAAAGTAGGTAATCACATGCAAATAACTTACACAGCTGGGTTGAAATGAAACATGCACAACAATAAATTATCATATCATAAAATTCAGTACATCACCTTTGCATGTACAGAGGGTATACCTTACATAAGAACATTCAGGTAATTCAAGACAGAATGGAAAAATACAGGGAACGGATTGCAAGAAACTATCATGCAACAAATTATATTTCAAAAACAAAATTAAACCCATCATTAATCAAATGCCTAAAGCATCAGATGACTACACTAGTTCAGCGAATTCGGGACAAATTTTAAATATATCAATTTCCAGATACGTTATATAGGCCTATTAAGGAGATATCTGAAAAATAAGCCACATTTTTTGTACTTATTTCACATTGGACAACTTTTTTTAAAAATCTCCCATAATATTTATTTACAATAGAAGTGGCATTTTATTTTGTAACTAGGGATGTTTACGATAGAAGGTCTCAGGGAGAGTGTAGCAAACCTACGAACAACATAAAATCATTTTTAACATGTGTGCAGTAGGGGAGAAGTGGGCACAGTAAGACAGGAGAACAGTGAGACATTTTTTTATTACATAGTAAATTTTGATGTTGAAATGTTGCTAACAGTGGAGTTGTATGTTGCATGAGTAAAGTAACAGTATTTTCATACTCGATTTGATTCTAGTTTTAAAGGTGAGTGATGAAAAAATAATTCGTACTTTTTCACTCTAGAAGTAAAATTTTGGTTCGTGTTTAATGAAGATTATATTGGATATACAAAGGAAATAGAAATATGAATGTTTTGTTACCTAATACTATGGTATTTGAAGTTATGTTTGGCAAAATTTCGTCTTTCTTGTTTTAATTTTGAAGTGATGGCGTCATTTTTAAACGAAGTGTGCGGAAAGGGAACAGTGAGACATGCCATTGAAGGGTACACTGAGACGTCTCACTGTTCCCATGTACCAATGATTTGCAAAAAGAAACTGTAATTATATTACATTTACCAGTAACTAACATTAAAAATGAACATACTAGTAACCAATTTAGGAACTGTAGCTTAGAATAATGGATACATTATGTTTTAATTGTTTCATAAAAAAATATTCACAAAATTTAAGAAAATGCTAACAAATAATAAAGAATTAAATTAAATTCTTATAATTATAAGCTTTGTTGTCGCCAAAAATTCATTTCATTTTTTCGCAAAAGTTTGAATTGTCATGGAAAATTCACTTTTCGAAATGTTCCAGATGTTGCAATGGTTTCGAAGTCAGACATCAAAATGATTCTAAATAAGCCTACAGAACATGGCAAGATAAAGAGACAGCAAGCTTTCCTTTCTTTTGAAATACATATAAATCATTTCAATGTCCGTTAATAGACACTGTGGTGTCTCACTGTACCCTCCTGAATGGGAACAGTGAGACATTTGCATTTTTTTGACAAACACGTATTGTATATTATGTCCTTTATCTATTAATATTTTTGTTTATGTATTATTGTACTCCATGTTTTAATGTCTATTTCTATTGCATTTGATTTTAAAAATACTTGAATTATCACTTGCATACATATGTCTTAATATTTTATGTCTCACTGTACCCACTACTCCCCTATACTATTTTTTTAGACAGCAGTTCAGTATTTATAAACATATTAGATAATTTAATAATTTATTTACATATTATAATTACAATCAAACTACGTGCTATTCTTTGGTGACAAAATGTCGGACAGTTATGATTCGGACTGACAGGAGTTTTTAGTGTAGGAAACAAATCAAATCATGTCCCCTGGGTAATGCTCGATGAAGAACAATATTGAGCCAAAACCTAAGTGGTATCTACTGGAAGGCAAGAAGAATAAAGAGTTAAATTCTTCCAAATTCAGCCATTGAAGAATAACAACAAAAAAATATCAACTTACCAGTTCTTCATGGAATCTTTTGTATTCACGTGTATACTGCTCTAGAAGTTTGGTCTTCAGCTTCTCTGCTTTTGGCAAAACTTCTCTTAACTTCTGTGCATTAATGGCTCTATCTGTCACAGATACGCTCGCAAATTCAGGATGATGACGAATTTTCTCAATAAATAATCTAGGGAAAAAACAAAACAAAACTTTTACTGAAGGAAGTAGGGTTTACAGTCCTAGCCACACAAGGAAGTGTTCAGCGAATTGATATCATTGCCATTAAGAACAACTCGGCATACATTCTCGATCCCACCATCAGATTTGAGATACATGCAGATCAACCACATGAGGTGGACAGTGAAAAGCAACGGATCTATGAACCGACAATCCCGTTCTATAAAAATAAATATAGCCTGTCCCACATTGATGTAATAGGTCTGATGGTGGGAGCACGAGGTACCATACCCTCCTTCTTTGCCAACAAATGTAAAAACCTGGGGCTAACACACAGCATTGTGAAAGAAATAGCCATTAGTTCCCTCAAAGGATCAGTTCAGATATTGAGAAATCATTTGTATGGGAGTGATAATGGAAATTTCAAGTTATCTTAACCGATGGCTGTTGATTGGTTTAGATATCAATGCCAACAAATCCGTACTATTTTTTTCTCGCGGTATATGGCATTCAAATCATTCTAACCTATCTGATGATATTTCCCCCCCCCCTTTCTTAACTGTAAATGAGCACAAACGCTACTTAGGTGTAAATTTTTCTGACGTTTTGTATATTCAATTCCCTAACCGTTTCAAATGTAAATCATTTCACCTTTTAGGAGTGTTTCCAAATTATATGTAATATGCTTTGTCAAATCTGGCAACCTTTTCATAAGGGAAGCTAAATTTATTATTATTATTATTATTATTATTATTATTATTATTATTATTATTATTATATTACTTCAAATTCTCGCATAGAAATATCATTGCTACATTGTAAAGAATCTAAAGGCAAGAATAACATTATCTGACAATATTTTAGTTTAAATCAAACAAAATTATGTCAATCCAAACTGAAGAGTACCATCAATTGATCTAACAACTTAAAATAAATAAATAAATAAATAAATAAATAAATAAATAAATAAATAAATAAATAAATAAATAAATAAATAAATAAATAAATAAATAAATAAATAAATAAATAAATAAATAAATAAATGTTGTTGTTTTCTAATGCCAGGCGTTTGACAATAAAGTCATTTGACCTCTTGCACTCCAATATTTTTCAAAGATATTATCATGACTAGTCACTGAAGCACAGATTTTGAGGTGTTCCGAATCCATTTCTTGGTTTGAGTTGCACAATGGGCAGTTAGGGGACTGATATATTCCAATTCTATGCAGGTGTTTGGCCAAACAGTCATGACCTGTTGCCAATCTAAATGCAGCTACAGACGATTTGCGTGTTAAATCGGAATTAACTGTGGATTATGATGCAGAAAGTTCCATTTTTTTCCCTTGAGATTGTGTTATCAAATTTTCACAGAGTAATACGTAGATTTAGTAACAGGTCTGTAAGTAGCAGTGCTGCCCTTCTTTGCTAAAGCATCCGCATTCTCGTTTCCCAGGATTCCACAATGGGATGGTATCCATTGGAATACAATTCTTTTATTGAGTGATATTAATTGAGAGAGCATTTTAGTTATTTCTGCTGTTTGAGATGAAGGTGTGTGTTTAGAGACGATTGATAGAATAGCTGCTTTGGAGTCTGACAATATAACTGCATTCCTAAATTTATTGATGTGGCATAGAAGATTCTTGAGTGCTATGGCACTAAAATCGTCCTCCAGTGGTTTAAGGAGGGAAAGCTGTTGATCAACAAGATCTCCCAGCTAGGTCCAATGGACCCGTCGACCAACAGCAGGTGTGGTCCTCCAGACATTCTGGGGGTTGTGTGTGAATGAAGTAGCCACCAAAACGTTAAAATATGGTGTTCACTTAAATCGGCTACAACTTGCCATTTAACTCCAAAATAAATAAATAAATGAATAAATGAATAAATAAATGAATAAATAAATAAATAAATAAATAAATAAAGAAATAAAGAAAGAAAGAAAGAAAGAAAGAAAGAAAGAAAGAGAGAAATAAATAAATAAATAAATAAATAAATAAATAAATTACAATGGATACCAGCAGTGTGAAACTTTTGGCAACGAAAATGCTGATCTCCTTCCAAAGAAACACGCTAAAAGGGACAAACAATTGATCTTTCGTGTTCATAAAGAGAAATGAAAACAGATACAAAAAAAATATAATCAAGAAATATACAACAAAACTGAAGATAAAGAGCAGAATATTGTTGTTAACTAACCAGAAACTATTCAAACATCTTGTAGAACTGCAGTAGCAACATTCAGATTCATCACAGAATATCATTACTTCAGACTAAATATCTAAACAAAACAGGAATTTACCCTAACCCAAACTGCCTCTATGTGACAAAGAAGAAGAAATTATAGAAGATCACCTCCAAACCTGAAAAGCCCTAGATCCATAATAGAAAGAGACTGGAGAGAAACAGTACTAATGGCTTCATTACCAAATGTCAAGGATTACACAATAATAACAATATTTTAGTTAAGAAAACCTAAGAAACTTTGTACTAACCATAAAAAAATTGAATTATATTTATTAGCTAAGGTACAAATACAGTACTGTAAAACGGGGTAAACTCGGTCACTTTTAAAATCTATATATATAATTTGAACTGGTAATGAAAATTACGGGAAAACGGCTGAACGGATTTAATAAATGACCCTCATTTTGAAGCTTCAAACCCAAAGTTTTTCAGAAAAATAGTAGTTTTCAGTGAAATGTTAATTTTCCTACATCATTTTCCTATTTTCCAAAATCCATCTGTCGTCAGTTTTGAGAAATAAT
Source organism: Periplaneta americana (assembly GCF_040183065.1). Taxonomy (NCBI): domain Eukaryota; kingdom Metazoa; phylum Arthropoda; class Insecta; order Blattodea; family Blattidae; genus Periplaneta; species Periplaneta americana. The sequence continues at coordinate 188,262,441 of NC_091120.1, read as the reverse complement.
GTCTTTCCAGAATAAAACAAAATACAAACTACAATAAACAATAGACTATTACACATTACACGAAGGCCATGACCTGCAGGATTGCCGACATATTTAGAGTTCAAATTCAATTGATTATTAAAAACTTCAAGACTTATTAAAAATAATTCACAGGTCTGATTCTGCGGTATGTATTTTCTGAGTATAGCTGTTTGTTGGATATTAAAATCTACGACATTATTAGCATTAGAAATGAAATATTATTATAGTTAATGCCATAATGTGACTTTTTTCATTAATTATACATATTTTATTGCTATATTGATGATATGAAAGTGAAACGTTTTGGAGTTATATAAGTAGATGTGGAGAATATCTTAAATTAGAGCTTCATTTCTATAATTTACTGAGTGACATATATATATATATATATATATATATATATATATATATTTTACAAAAGTTATGTAAGGTAATAACATTGTTATAAAAAATCAAATATTTTATAGTTATTAATCAAGTGGGGTTGGGTCTTTTTTATATACTTAAAGGCAGTGTGGTGTAGATATTTATATGCGTCATTCTCTTCAGTATTGGCTGGAGAGAGCGCAAAAATGACAGATCCTAAGGAAAGACTAAAAGGTATTACTTACTGGTAAAATAAGAAGCCTACAAAATTTTGTAGTCTCCCGATCATTTCAGCAAGATCTCTTAGCAAGATAAAATGATTTTGCCCTCTACATTTCAACCTGTAGATGCAGAAGCTATACCAAGATGCTATGTTTATTGTTCTGAAACATAGCAAACCTGACTTTTTTTAAACTTTCACCTACAATCCACAATGACCTGAAATAGCTATCGGTATTGCTTTACTCCCACACGAAAAACCCACTGATAGTCCTGACATTGTTATTTGCGTTTTCTCATTGAAACTCAAAAACTGAAAGTGAATACATTCAAGAAAAAGTATCTGACATAAATAACCATTCAGAGGGAGTATGTTTCATTATTATGGAAGCAAATAACTTTCAAAATGTCTGGTATTCTTCATTGAAAATAAATCTTAAACATTTTTATTTGAACGTCTGATGAACTTAGTTTGCAGCATTTGCTGCATAAGCCACTAGTATATTAAAATGACATTAAAGAAAGAACAGACATAATGTGTATTTCTAATTTCCCTTATACCTGCTACCCTAATCGACTAGCCTAGGAATTGGATTTGTCACTCCTCTTTCTGGTACAACAAAGCAAGTAAAGATGGCACTGTCACATAGATCCATAGCTCAACTATAGTGTAAATCATAGACAAATAACACAGAAAGACCTCCAACTCAATGTATACTTTCGAGATACTATTGAAATTTATAAGCAAATGTTGCAGCCAATGGTGGCAAAAATCGGAACGGCATCTCATGTTACACAGTCCAATCGGCATTACAGGTATCCATTATGCCAACAATATTATTATTAGTAGTATTTTTCATATTAGGGATGGCACTTAGGACTGATACAGTAAGGTTAGTTCGGGACTCTCAGGTTTTGCATGAGCCAAGAGATGGCATGATCATTGGGAATAGTGCGTCTGCATTGTCGGCACACAAGCAATGAGTGACTCTGCAGATTCGCTTCAGTTGTGTTATGTTGTGTTGTGAGAAGTAAGTTGGCAGTCAAAGTTGTAATCTTAAAAGTTCACTTCGGAATATGTATGGTAAGACTTTCCTGTGTTAAATTTCAACATACCTCGTTAACATGTTTTGACCTATTTATGGGTCATCTTCAGAACTGGTCGTTGTTGGTCTTGGTGCCACTTGTTCTGTTTCCTGTGAGGGTGTGTTCCTGTGGTATAGTGTAGAATCAAAGAGTGTGTGTGTTTTGAAGTTGAGAATTTCGTTGGGATGTGTTTTTGTGTGTTTGTATATTTCGTATTGTTCTAGTGTGTTTAGTTTCTGGTTTTTTGGTTGGATGTGTAGAATTGATGTCTCTGTGGATGTGGTTAGCATTTGTGATGTGTTCTTTGTAACATGTTTGAAACGATCTGCCTGTCTGTCCTATGTAGAAGTTGTTGCAGGTGTTACATTTGAGTTTGTATACTCCTGTGTGGTTGTATTTGTTTGTTTGTGTGTTGAGATGTTTTTGTAGAGTGTTATTTGTTCTGTATGCGATGTTGTAATTTAATTTCTTGAATGAGGTTGCAATTTTGTGTGTGTTTTTGTTTTCGTATGTTAGTGTGATGTATTTTTTGTGTTCTTGTGTTTGTGTTGTATTCTTATGTTTTTTGTGGTTTTGTTTTGTCTTACGTATTATGTTGTCTATTATGTTAGGGTTGTATCCGTTTTCTTGTGCTATGTATTTGATTGTGTTCAGTTCTTCGTTGTAATCCTGTTGGTTCATTGGTATGTTGAATAGTCTGTGTACCATTGTTCGGAATGCAGCTTGTTTGTGTTGTGTGGGGTGGTTGGATGTGTTGTGTATGTGTGTTGTTGTTGTTGGTTTTCTGTATACTTTGAATGTGTGTTTGTTGTTTACTTTTGTTATTGTGATGTCTAGAAAATTTATGGATTTTAAAAGTTTAAGTTAAGTTTGAAGTGCTCCATGTAGGCTACTGTTGTAATGACTTATTCATTACATGAACGTACTTATCTATACAATACACACGTACAGAAATGAACATTTTGTGTGGCGACAAGACGCAAATTTAGGATAAAATTTCCAGAGAGACCTGTTCTAGCTGCCAGTACAATAAGAAGGCTTTATAAGAAGTTCATGTGGACAGGTTAGGTAAATGATGAAAAACTGAAAAACGAACGCTGTGTTCTGTTGAAAGAGAAATCAGACGAGACTGGTGAAAGATTGGAACATACCCTTCAATAATCCTTCAGATGTTTAGCGCAGGAAACTGGTATAAGCAAAAGTTCTGCTTGTGTAGCAGTAATATTACTTAAATTAAGGTCCTACAGAATGCAAGAAACCACACTCCATAAACGAACTTAAACAGAATATAAGAGATGCAATAAATTCTATCAGTGCTGAAGAACTAGTGAGAGTGACCGCAATTTTCATAAAAAGATGTCAAATGTGTGTTGCAGTAAATGGAGGACATTTTGAGGAACGGGTGAGCTTGGTAAATACAGTAACTTTTAAGCATTGTAACAGTGCTGGAGATGTGATTGTGTTTCTCGCGGTAACCAACACATTGATAGCCGGGCCAGCTCTGGACGAAAACTCGAGCGTCTCCAACTAACCTCATTGTGTATCATATCATATTACACAGGTTCTTAATGCAATTTATTTAAGATTTGAGTAGTTTTCTATAATGTGGAAACTTGTCAAATTCAGAAAAATATTTAGGTCCCTTGCAATTCTGCTTTGAACAAGTTTTACTGTATAAACTGGGGGGGGGGGGGGATCTAATTCTAATTTATTCACAATTTACATTTGAAATGACATTTAGGTTGGCAACAGGCGATGACTGTTTGGCCCAGCATCTGTATAGAATTGGAATATATCAGTCTCCTAACTGTCCATTGTGCAACTCAAATCAAGAAATGGATTCAGAACACCTCAAAATCTGTGCGTCAGTGGCTGACCATGACAATATCTTTGAAAAATATTGGAGTGCAAGAGGTCAAATGCCTGGCATTAGAAAACAACAACAACACATTTGAAATGATACATATGAATTGATATCCGAAATGAAGCATATGCTCATGCTCGGGCACAGTCCAGTAGTCTACAAAATTTTACAGAGATCAATAATAATGTTGATGATAGAAATAATAGTAACAATAATAATAATAATAATAATAATAATAATAATAATAATAATAACAATAATAATAAAACAACCGTAACGGAGATACAAAGATAGTAATACAAATTAATTAATTAATTAATAATAATAATAATAATAATAATAATAATAAAACAAAAATATTTACAATAATAAAATGAATACTAGGACAGATAAAATAAAATATAAAACCACTTAGCGAGAGCAAAGAAGCAAGTTATTGTTTCTTACTTTTGAGAAGAACATTTCTGAGGTAGTCATATTCCATTGGGCATCTGAATTAGTCAGTAAGCTCATTTCACGCCATTCAAATGACAATATACCCTACCGTTTGTATTTGCATTCTTATGACTTATCAGTTCTAAGAATGCACTTTCTGAACCTTGATCTTATTCCCATAATGAAACAATTCCGCATGACTACAAGTAATTGATTTTCTTTTCAATACTTATAGAACTGGAAAACAAATTGATGGATCAGTTCAAAAGGAAAACAACCCAAAATCAATCAATCAATCAATCTTCTTAATGTATCCAGCTGTTTGCTGACAACAAAGTCCACTATAGTTTACTGTAGCCTATTCAGTTGTTTTTCACGAGAAATGAGGGGTATTTTGATCGGTGTTCATTATAGACGCCTGTTGCTAGTAGCCAGAGTTGGGGTGTAGTCAATATATACTGCAGGGCTGTGTCTTCTGCAACTGGTACTGATGATTTTAATTTAAGATTTGAGTAGTTTTCTATAATGTGGAAATTTGTCAAATTCAGAAAAATATTTAGGTCTCATGCAATTCTGCTTTGAACAAGTTTTACAGCATAAACTGGACTATATGAAAAAAATGAAGCATGTTATTGTTCTTTAGTTTTGAGAAGAACATTTCTGATGTAGTCATATTCCATTGAGCATCTGAATTAGTCAGTATGCTTATTTCACGCTATTCAAATGACAATATACCCTACCATTATTGTATTTGCATTCTTATGACTTATCAGTTCTAAGAATGTACTCTTTGAACCTTGATCTTATTCCCATAATGGAACAATTCAGCATGACTACAAGTAATTGATTTTCTTTTCAATAGGCTACTTAAAGAAGTAAAAAAAAAAAGGTAAAGGTATCCCCGTAACATACCATTAAGACACTTGGGAGACATGGAGGTAGAGCCCCATGCTTTCCATGACCTCGGCAATAGAATGAGGTGGTGTGGTCGGCACCACACTCTGACCACCTTTTACCCCCGGGAAAGACCCGGTACTCAATTTTATAGGAGGCTGAGTGAACCTCGGGGCCGTTCTGAAAGTTTGGCAACGAGAAAATATCCTGTCACCACCTGGGATCGAACCCCGGACCTTCCAGTCCGTAGCCAGCTGCTCTACCAACTGAGCTCCCGGCCGCCCTTCAATACTTAAATTTGGCTCTGATTGACTGGACAGTGTGACTTTTGGTGTTCCAAATAAGTACTTTAGTACGATTTTTGGCATCTCTCAGTGCAGTCCCTACCCGGAGATCCGATTGAGGGACTATTTTACCTCCGGAGAATTTTACACTGACGGACTCCATGAATATAAACAGTGAAAAATATAGTGGGACTGCGTTGGTGGTAATGCAGCTTATGTGGGTACCTCTTTGTTACTTGTTAGCTTAAACAACAAGTTTAAGCCCCCTCACCACGACAAGGTGAGTACCCACGAGAAGTGAAAAAAAAAAAAAAAAAAAAAAAAAAAAAAAAAAAAAAAAAAAAAAAAAAAAAATTGACAGATCAGTTCAAAAGGGAAACAACCCAAAATTTAAAGTTTTGAGAAACCTGCCTTTTAAAGCTTTATGTTGCTGTGAAAAATCAAAGGATCATTGAAATTATTCCAGATTCTGTTAATGATGTTTCATACATACTATAAGTTTCAAATTAGAGTTTATTAATTAGATTTTTCAGAGCAACATGAAGCTTTAAAATTCAGTTGTCTCAAAACTTTAAATTTTGAGTTGTTTCCCTTCTGAACTGGCCCGTTGAAATATAAGTATGATTTTTAATGCAAGACCTAATAAATATGAAACAAATATAAAATAAAAATTTTCTACAGTAAAAGATACTAGCATTTGCTTATCATGTTCCAAATCACTTCCTGGCAACACTAATATTTTCTCATACAAAAACATATGTTTGTGGGGAATATATTCTATTACTTCTGTGAGGTTATCCAGTTCATTTCTGTTTATTAGAAAATCAGCTCCACAACACACTTTCTTGGATGGAACACGTGAATTTTCGTTTGTTGCAATTGATGTATTTATATTTCGAAAGGGGGAACCTAGAACCAAATATAAGACCCAATGGCTTTCGCCTATCTTTTTAAAAATGGGTCTATATGACTATAGGATATCGGTAGTGTGTTTATGAGAATATATGTTGGCTAGATTGGAGAATGGGGTGATGTCATGTGGTCGACGTATGTGAGAAGGTTAGTTCGTTAGTTGAGGTGATATCTCAGTGACATGAGGTCAACTTATGTGAGAAGGTTAGTGGGTTAGTTGAGGTGATATTTCAGTGACATGAGGTCAACTTATGTGAAAAGGTTAGTGGGTTAGTTGAGGTGATATCTCAGTGAGTTTTATTTACTCGTCATGTTGGTTTACGTCGGCCATGTTGTGACATTAGAATCGTTTGTCAAACTTTACGAAAATTAAGCGATATCCTATAATAAAAGAATCCCGAAATTACTTCAAATTCTATTAATGTTTCATGCATACTATAAGTTTCAAATTAGAGTGTATTAATTAGATTTTTCAGAGCAACATGAAGCTTTAAAATTCAGTTATCTCAAAACTTTATATTTTGAGTTGTTTCCCTTCTGAACTGACCCGTTGAAATATAAGTATGATTTTTAATACAAGACCTAATAAACATGAAACAAACGTAAAATAAAAATTTTCTGAAGTAAAAGATATTAGCATTTGCTTATCATGTTCCAAATCACTTCCTGGTAACGCCAATATTTTCTCACACAAAAGCATAATATGTTTGTGGGGAATGTATTCTACTCGTATTACTTTTGTGAAGTCATTCAGTTTACTTCTGAATATTAGAAAATCAGCTCCACAACACACGTTCTTGGATGGAACATGTGAATTTTCGTTTGTTGTAATTGATGTATTTATATTTCGAAAGGGGGAACCTAGAACCAAATGTAAGACCCAATGGCTTTTGCCTATCTCCTTAAAAATTTGAGGCTAACAGTTTTGAATCAATGGTAAATAAATTATTACTACTGTATTACTGTTTCCCTAAAAGCACCTTGTCCTTTCTTTGCTGCTAATGTGAATGTAAGAAATCCAAGTGGAGTTATATAGTAGGCTATGACGTCAGAGAATACTGTTTAGTCAACAGTAATCTCACTAGACGTTTTGATTTATCTAGAGAAAATCAAAACTCGAGTGGGATTTAATTGACTATTACACGATTAGAAGAAAGTATATAAAGATTAGATGTAACGAAGTACTCCAATACAATAAAATATTAATTGACTTACGAAAATACAACTGTCTTCAAATGTATTATTGTACCATCTCAACATTACAAATATTACGCTAGATGCATGCTAGATGGCAGTAGTGTCTTTATACAGACAGTGTAATGATTACTTTTCAATAAATCTTAATATTAAACCATCTCTGATACGTGACTATCCATAATACCATATAGCAGAAGCTATAACATAACCTAACTAATATACACAAGTGTTAGAAAAGTTTTATTAACGACGATGACATAAAAAATAAACATGAATAATTTTAAAAGGAATAATTATTAAATGTACAATTTTCAAATTTGAATGTGGTTGGTGGTTCAACTGATGTTATATTGGACGTGTGCGTAATAGAAGTGGAACTCGTTGATTTAGGCCTACATGGTGTATTCAACTTATTCAGGATTTCCGAATGAATAATTTTAAAAGGAATAATTATTGAATGTACAATTTTCAAATTTGAATGTGGTTGGTGATTCAATTGATGTTATATTGGACGTGTGCGTAATAGAAGTGGAACTCGTTGATTTAGGCCTACATGGTGTATTCAACTTATTCAGGATTTCCGAATGGTGCTCTTCATTTATTTGTAAATCGGATTTCAGAAGATGCATAGGTATGATCAGTGATTTTTATTAATCCTTGTTCTTGAATGCCAATGAGAGTCATATTTGAAACTGCTGTGCATCGACTGGAGTGGTTTGTAATTTTATATATATATATATATATATATATATATATATATATATATATATATATATATATATATATTTTGACGTCCAGACCAGCGCAGTTTCAAATGTTGGCAAACAAAGAAACAAATGCTAGGGACGCGATAAAATTAAACAAATGCTAGGGACGCGATAAAATTGTGCGATAAGCAGCCATGATTGGTTGAAATACGTCCTTTCGTACCGTTTTATTGGTCAAAAGTAGTATGACATAGTAAGAGTGTAATAGTCAGATTAAAGTCACGACTCCATGACTGTGACTCTTCTTATCAACAAAATATGGAAAATATGTTGTGGACTTAATTTACTTTCTAGCTACAGAAATTACGGTTTAACAAGCACACAGGGTTCTCTACTAAGAAACAAAAAAAGGGGCGCACTTCCGTACAGGGGCAGTGGCATTTCCTCTAAGGTTAGAGACCGGTTTAGGTATGTGTGTATTAATTGAAAATTAGGGGCTAGAAAATATTCGAAAAATCGAAAGAGAATTGGGAGGACAAATTTAAAAGGTACGCAAAACGCGTCCTTGCAAGGGGTAGGGGGCTATACAAAACTAAATATGTGAGCTCCAAGCCTGTTGGCCACTAGTCTCACTCCGGGTTACGCTGCTCCACTGAAGGAGCTCTAGAAAATTTTGAAGGGGAAGTCGAAATTGGACGTAACCTCTTAGGTACCACATACGCGAGGGGGACTGAGATTTGATCAAGTGATCACGGAACGGGGAGAGGAGGAGATGGCTGGTGTTTGCCGTTAGGATGGCGAGACGCTGTCATCTGTTGTTCGATGACAAAGCATGGGAAGGCCGTCGGAATAAGCTCCGTGAAATCTAAATCTGCAATTTGAGAGGTCCCTGTCCTTTCAAATTGCGACTAATTGAGTGACCTCGTATATTTATTAGACAATTTATAGGTTCTGAACTAGGGCGTACGTCGTTTATAAATATTGATAATAGGACGCATTTTATATGACATTTTTTTTCGATTAATACACACACCTAAACTGGGCTCTAACTCTAGACGAAATGCTACTGCCCCTGTACGAAAGGGCACCCAACAAAGTTATATTTCTATGTATTTAAAAAAAATGCTTTCCCTCCCTTTTTTAAATCACAGAATTGAGTGTAATTACATACCACTGCCACCAGGTATTTATCTATTTGCAGTGTGAATAAATACATATACACATAGTTATCCCCTCATCTAACTCACTCAAAATATGCAAATCTGCCTTTCAGGTAGTAGCTCCCTATAAAGCAGAATTTCAAGGAAAAATTGTTCCGGGCCGGGTATCGATCCTGGGACCCTTCGCTTAGTGCAGAAATGCTCTCCCGACTGAGCTACCCCAGGAACTATACACGACACAGTCACAATTTTTCCTTTATTTCCACACAACTCAAATGGGCTGACAAGATGCCAGAACCAAACTGTGAGTGCACACAATTTCTGTGCATTCGTGCACCAAGTGAAGTGTCCCGGGATCGATACCCGGCCCGAAACAGTTTTTCCTTGAAATTATTCACTCAAAATAATTTGTCACAGTCCTCAGCCTCCTGTCACTTACATATCCTCTCCTCTAACCCATTCTAACCTTGTCAAAATCCTCAGTCTCTGTTACTTAGCTATTGGAGTATGTACCCATGTCTTGTAGAATAGCCTAACAAAATAAAAATAGACCTGTACTATTATTCATTTCTAGGTATAAAAAGTGGAAGTTTAACGGCCCAAACTTGAATAGGAGTAGACACCACTTAACCTGTAACAGCACCATATCGAAGTTTGTAACGAGATTAAAGAAGGTTTGATGAGGGTTAACAGGCCAAGGTTTGTGACAGATAGTCCCGATATCTGTCACAGATTTCTCCAAGATGTGACAGATATCAGTTATTTCATGGCATTTATCATGTGCTGCGATGGTGCTTACCAATATTCAAGTTTAAACACATTAATTTTATTTCCTCCAGGCTTATCTAAGTAATTTCCAGTGAAACTAACACTAAGATAGTTTCGGTGACTTTGGAAGTGAAAATCGTTCAATTTACAAGGTATTTTGGAATAAGTGCACTATACCGGAGCCGCCAGATTTTCACATATGCCTGTTATGCATTAAATCAAGTATTGGGGAAAATTTCAGTATACGGATTCCTCACTGACAATTATATCTTAAAATATTAAAAAGAGCAGATTTGTCTGCGTTTGTCAAATGTGCAACATCATGCTTACGAAAAGACACTTTTCAGTGTCAATTTATTTTGTGTGCACAAGGTTGAAATTTTGAAGTAAGAGATGGGCTAAAGGAAGGAATCCGTGTTCTGAAATTTAACCACTTTTAATTTGCACAGTCTTTGTACATATGTACTTACGGGGTACCGGTATCCTGAAGTATAGCGAAAACCAGAACTAACCAAGTCTAACCTGTCAAAGATTCGTATATGGAAGATGTATGAGCCAAGTACCTCAGCGCTAGTTTAGCCTAATTTCCTTATCATACACATAAAACCACGGCTACCGTACTACTATAATAACAAAATCCGTGTTGCAACACAAATATAAATAACACATGTAATATAGGTTACACACAGTGAATGCAAAAGGACTTACGTCATAAATTTCATGTACAAAATATAAGCATTCTCCAAACTGCCCTCTTCCAAGTACACGTTCGCCATTCGCACCATTTCCAATCCAGATCTGTAATACCTGAAATATTGCAATAAATATAACATAACTAACAATGACACAATCATTATAAATTTATGGATATTAAATTAATCTTAAAGGCGTTTTATCAGATACAAACGAAATATGGGCTTACGCAATGTATCGCATAATACATAATAATGAACTTATACATTTAGTTTTAAAAAATACAGAATATGCTCTTGATCAGTACATAACATGAATCATAACTCGGCATACGGATTAAAGTGCAGAATGTTCTCATAAACTGAAGTTCATATTCCAATACAACACCAAAAAGCTTTCTGCATATATTTTCCGATAAATTACATTTCCGTATTACTCTAGCATTTACTCCATTTCTAGATATGAGAAGTCATTTCACTGCATAACTGGAGCAGTACCATGATGGAAAACACGAATAAATCATAGTCACCACCTACCGTAGCAAACGATTGTGTTACACTATTATTACATTATGATACACATACTGAGTTTATAACTCTTCTTTAAACCACATTATGTCTTACAATGTACGCATATATTCAATATAAAATAAAAACAGATGTAAATCCCACCTTCTAGGAGGAATGTTATTGTCAATTTCCACAGAATTCCCGTAATCAGAAAGTGCTTTGAGTCGCCCGTTTGGATCACTCACAAAGTCACTAGGTGAGTGTTTGTCGTAGAAATATTGATCTTGATCCATGTTTCAGAATAATATCTCACGTACAAGATATCACTAAAACACTTTTAAACCACCATAACATGTCATGTCAGTGTCGTCTGTCGAGAATAATCGCCAGTGCACTGTTCACTTTTTGGTTACAGGCTAGCCATAATATAGTCAAATAATTTCTCTTGCCTCATGGAAAATCCCAGAAAATCCAAGTCACGGTGGCTGTAATTTCAAGTACACCCAACAGAATGCGCGGTAGCAATCCAGCACAGTAACTGGGAATTTCAATGTATCTACCGTTGCTTACGTAGTGTTGTAATATAATACTGTACGTAAGAAACGATATTGTATAATTCTTTGACCCGTTAAACTCGTCATAGGAGTATCATACTTTTTACGACCTTAATTCCAATATGCAAAGATAATATATTATTTTTAGCTATGAAAAAATGTCTACATCGTTTGAGATTCCCTATATGAGTACCATCGTTGGATAATAGGTTAAAAGAAAGAAAGATTGAGATGCTTATATTGTATCGGTACAGCACATTAAAAACATAAGAAATCATTCCTTTTCGTCTCCGCAGGCTTCTAATATACAAAAATGAATGAAATAGGCACATATATTGCATTTTCCCCCACTACTGGTAATCTTGAGATGAAAATAATGATATAATCTGCGAGATAAATAGCCTATAGAGTGAATAAAACTTTGTTATACCGATACACTACTAGCACAAGAATGTACAACCTCACGTAATCTTTGTTTGCCCTATACACACTATTGCTCTGTTCCTTGGTTGTAACAGCGCCTGCCTTTACAGCAATTTAATAGTAGGCTTACTGTGTAATAATAATAATAATAATAATAATAATAATAATAATAATAATAATAATAATAATAATAATACAGGAACTGGCCACCTTACCCCATTATCTCCTGGCCTAGTTGCCTCATAAATGGTTCCTTCTTGGTATCACTTGTGAGGTTCAGACCTGTCTTTGGACAGTTGACTAAACAATAATAATAATAATAATAATAATAATAATAATAATAATACTAGTTGAAACAGAGCTTCCGGGCTAAGATGCCGTGGTCTACTGGTGCTGACGTTACCAGACGTTTCGTCTACAGCTACAGGTATCCCGAGCAGAAGACTTCGACCGAGGATACCTAACCACTGAAGATGTCTGCCGTAGAAGTAGACGAAACGTCTGGTAACGTCAGCACCAGTAGACCACGGCATCTTAGCCCGGAAGCTCTGTTTCAACTAGACACCGGCCGTGAAAGCCTGCATGCTAAGAATAATAATACTCTCAGTTAAATTTGTAAATTTAAAACAAAGATGTGTGTCCACTTCTGTGGGATGAACTTAACGGAAGAGTAAGGACAGTGTCAATTTTATTAATTCCAAAACAGAAATACAAAGAAAGGAATGAGATCATTAATAAGCCTCGAATACACGAAGAAAATACTACTTATACTGAATACCAAATACGAAACATTTTGATACGAAATGTATTACGCCGTGTGATACGAGTCCTTGGCATCAACCCCTTTGATTTGATTACCCCCCCCCTTTGATTTGATTACCTGGTTGGGGTTTTCCGAGGTTTTCCCCAACCAAAAGACAAATGCCGGGTAATATTTTGGCGAATCCTCGGACCTCACCTCATCTCACTACATCTCGCCAAAATGTAAAAAATTGCACAAAATTGTAAAAATTGTAGAAAATTACTAAATTATAAAACTATAAAAATTTGTAAAAATTGTAATTGTAATATTGTAAAATTTTGACTTGTTCCACATCTTAAAGCTTCATTGCTCATGTAAGATTTATGGAATAAAATAAATGAATGAATGAATGAATTAATTAATGTTATCTAATTGCAGCGTATGAACTCTCGGTTCGGTACAGTCCACAGTATAAGAAACTGTGTAGGCTACAATCTGTTAATATGGAAATTAGTTTCGTTACTATGAAGACAGATATTGAATTCCATAAACTCATAAAGTAATGCATTTTTATAATACCTTGTTGATGATTAGTCCGATTTCTTCACACAAGAACAGGCAAACATTTCATAATTATATGAAAATTGCATTACACAACCGTCTTAATGCCTTTAGAACTTCAGAATAATATTCACCTGGATTATTTGTCATTGATTGAAAGACGTGATACTAAAGATAAACTAAATGATGTGCTTCAGGCAGTGTGATTTTATTTTGTTGTAATTTTAAGGCCAAGTCATGGATCAAGTATTCAAATTCTGTTATTTGTGTAATTGTAACGGCATGGATTATCCATGGTAACGGTGTTAACCCTTAAATTGGCAGAACTTCATTTCTGACACTAGTTTATTAAACCGTGTCGGACTGTAAAGAAAACAACTATCGCAATGTCCATATTTTATATGTTGTGCAATATTACAGTATTGTAAAATTTTAATTTTCCTACCAATTTTTTTTATTGTTCTATTAAAATTACAGCATATAGCCTATTAACCTATTGTACCCTATAGGATACATTGCCAATTTAAGGGTTAAAGCTTTGAGCAGAAGTCCCATATTTAGAACAAAATTTATGTAGCTTAGTATTGTTATCAATCCAGAATATTGAGCTCTCTTCCTTCCCGTGCTTAAAGTCTACAGACGCATTATGAAATTGCTTATAAAGAGCACGGTAATTATTCCATATGGCTCTCACAGACGATTCCAACGTGTCGTTTCTAACACTCGTCCTACGTTATTTAATCTCATACTTACTTGTACAGCAACAGTTCCTATAATAATTATACAGTAATATGAGTTGCCGGTAGTTTATGTCAAGAAAGTTTCTTCCTAATCGATTGATGTTTTTTTTTCTCTTTTGTTTCGCCATACCTTCACACCACTCACAAGATAATTTCGAACTTTGTGTTTTTGCTGGTCCTAGTGTTCCCACTGATTTACATATTGTACAGACTTGCCCTTGTTTACTGTCAGCCACTCGTCTCATACATTTTTTTTCTTTTTATAGCCACTGATCTTGTGTCCAGTATCAGTAATTAGGGAAATAATTAACGCCATTTTCATGCTCCTGATTTTGAATCACGCTGTTGTCATACATACGGTGATGTAATAAAGATGTATTCTTCAAAACGACTCTTGAAATTTGTAAAGAGAATAAATAATGCAGACATTACAGGACATCATTTTAATCAAACAAACACATTTTAAATGACTGATTAAATGGCAACCTTACTAGTGTTAAATTATATAACCACGTGTGGCTTACAGCTGTTTCGGTGCTCCTTCACACCATCAGCAGAGCCTACTAGATCCCACGGCGTCATCTCGACTTCGCTGCCTGTTGTAGGGGTGCGTTTGCGTGTTGAAAAGTGGAGTCGATTAGTGTGTGTGTTCTGAAATTGATCTGTGTGTTGAGGATTTGATTAGGGTGTGTTTTGGTGTGTCTGTATATTTAATATTTTTCTAGTGTGTTGAGTTTTTTTATTTTTTGGTTTGTATGTGTAGGATTTCCATGTCTGTATTTATGTTATTGTATGTGTGGTTAGCATTAGTTATGTGTTCGGCATATGTAGATGTATTGTGTCCTCTGCTTATTTTGTATTTGTTGTAATAAAATTACAAATGAAACTGCACAATCCGTACTAGTACAGAAAGAAAAAAATATTTTCTGAGAAAAATTAATGATTTTATCCATAATTACATGTCGTTGCTATTTTAGTCGAAGTTTTTATCCCTTCTCGGCAGATGGCTACACAGATAAAAAAAAGGGTTTTTCGTCAGATTAACGGTCTCTATTTGCAAACATCCCTTTATTTTGTTGTAAAATAGGAGAAAAAAGTCTTTCAAGAGAATTCGTGTAGCAAGTATAAATGGTTGGAATACATGCTTCACTGGAGTCAATCTTTTGCCTTTATTACAGAATTTTTGCGTCAAACCACAGTGGGGTAAAGAAACATTTTCACTTTGCTCTTATTAGTAGGGTTTTAAGAGTTGGGATAAAGCTAATTGACCTAAAATATTTCCATACATACACATACACAGTTTTCTGCACAAGGGCAGGTCATTCACTGTAAATCCAACATTCTCCAATCCTGCCTTCCTCTTAGTCTTCTCGCATATGATCCATATATCTTAATGTCGTCTATCATCTGATATATTCTTCTGCCCCGAACTCTTTTCCCGTTCACCATTCCTTCCAGTGCAGCCTTCAGTAGACAGTGTCTTCTCAGCCAGTGAACTAACCAATTCCTTTTTCTCTTCCTGATCAGTTTCAGCATCATTCTTTCTTCACCCACTCTTTACAACACAGTTTTATTTTTTATTCTATCTGTCCATGTCACACGCTCCATTCTTCTCCATAGCCATATTTCAAATTCTTCTAATCGCTTCATTTCGTCGTAATGTCCGTGTTTCTGCTTCATACAATGCCACACTCTACACAATGTACTTCACTAGTCCCTTCTTTAGTTGTTTTTCCAGAGGTCCGCAGAAGATGCTATTTTTTGTATTAGAAGCTTGTATTTTTTATTTCTCTTGATCTTAATTTTTAATCTATGTTCACCTGAAGGTATCTATCCAAATAATTTATAGAACACACAGTCATTCCAATGCATAAATCAGGAAATAAAAGCAACTTGAATAAACATTGGCGCATTAAAAAAAGTAACGTGAATTATTGGCCCATTTGAAAAAGTAACGTGAATAATTATTGGCCCACTTCAAAAAGTAAAGTGAATAATTATTGAACGAATTCAAAAAGTAACGTGAATAATATTATTGTCCCATTTCAAAAAGTAACGGAAATAATTATTGACCCTTTCCAAAAAGTAATATGGATAATTACTGCCCATTTAAAAAAGTAACGCGAATAATTACAGACTCATTTAAAAAAAGTAATGTGAATAATTATTGACCCATTTCAAAACGTAAAACGTGAATAATTGTTGACACATTTCAAAAAGTAACGTGAATAATTCAGAACCATAGTGAACCAAGCGCCATTTACTGAAACCGTAGAAAACAAGGTTTAAAATGAAGTTATTACCATAATTCAATGGAAATGTATAGCAAGTAATATAAAGTATACACATTAAAACTAAATGATATGTCAATCTTTATTAAACTAAGGTATTCACTTGACTTTAACTCTTGCTTTCTTCGTTTTTAATAAATGGCGCTTGGCCCATTATGGCTCTGAACCCTTCAATTAATTAATTATTGACCCATTTCAAAAAGTAACCTGAATTATTTACCCATTTCAAAAGTAACGTGAATAATTATTGCCCATTTCAAAAAATAATATGAATAATTTATTGACCCGTTTCAAAAAGTAACGTGAATAATATTATTGACCATTTCAAAAAGCAACCTGAATTATTTACCCACTTCAAAAAGTAACGTGAATAATTATTGCCCATTTAAAAAAATAACATGAATAATTTATTGACCCGTTTCAAAAAGTAACGTGAATAATATTATTGACCCATTTCAAAAAGCACCTGAATTATTTACCCATTTCAAAAAGTAACGTGAATAATTATTGCCCATTTCAAGAAGTAACGTGAATAACTATTGACCCGTTTCAAAAAGTAACGTGAATAATATTATTGACCCATTTCAAAAAGCAACCTGAATTATTTACCCATTTCAAGAAGTAACGTGAATAATTATTGCCCATTTCAAGAAGTAACGTGAATAATTATTGACCCGTTTCAAAAAGTAACGTGAATAATATTATTGGCCCATTTCAAAAAGTAACGTGAATAATTATTGGTCCATTTCAAAAAGTAATGTGAATAATATTGTTGGCCCATTTCAAGAAGGAACGTGAATAATTATTGACCCATTTCAAAAAGTAACGTGAATAATTATTGGTCCATTTCAAAAAGTAACGTGAATAATTATTGGTCCATTTCAAAAAGTAACGTGAATAATTATTGCCCATTTCAAGAAGTAACGTGAATAATTATTGACCCGTTTCAAAAAGTAACGTGAATAATATTATTGGCCCATTTCAAAAAGTAACGTGAATAATTATTGCCCATTTCAAGAAGTAACGTGAATAATTATTGACCCGTTTCAAAAAGTAACGTGAATAATTATTGGTCCATTTCAAAAAGTAATGTGAATAATATTGTTGGCCCATTTCAAGAAGGAACGTGAATAATTATTGACCCATCTCAAAAAGTAACGTGAATAATATTATTGGCCCATTTCAAAAAGTAACGTGAATAATTATTGGTCCATTTCAAAAAGTAATGTGAGTAATATTGTTGGCCCATTTCAAGAAGTAACGTGAATAATTATTATTGACCCGTTTCAAAAAGTAACGTATTGGCCCATTTCATTTTTTATCAAACTTGGCAATAATTCAAGAAAAATGTACTAAACATAGACTAGGTAATTATTTACAAAAACATAGCAGCCTATTTTATATAGTAATCAATACTCTTTCGAAACAATGAACGCACTGTTGGTGACATGTTTTCAGCATGCTACAGCGCGACGTCACATTCATAGTCATAACATGGCCTACATTGAACAAGTTTATACATAAAAGCACGTTTAACATGAGTTTAATATAGTAATTCCTTTGTTTTTTTAGAACTTTGAACATGTATTTATATTAGGCGATTGTCAAGATGGCCATGACTAGACGACTAGACCATGATAACCACGTGACTCCGATTCATGACGAAGCCTGTCTTTCTCGTTAGCCACGGTTTTCAGTAACAATAAATAAACTAGCTGCTGACAAAATGTTGAAATATATTTGCTTTGAATGTTGAGGCAGCTAATGATATTGTATAGGCTTACTGCAAATATAACGTTTTCATATTATGTTGGACATGAATGTTATAATACAATATGCAATAGGCCTATGTAAGAATACAAGAAATTTTTCACTGTAGCCTAGCTGTAGTTCAAGATCACAAAATTTGCAGCACCGCTTATGAATGCCATTTGTTTTACGAAAACCGTTCATCCTATATATGCCAGCAGGAAGAAGAGCATTTACATAAAACAGTGGCAGTTCGATTCATTTGAAAACAGCTGTAACATTCTTTCCTCTCCCACGTGTCTGAAATATTTGGCTTTGACAAACAGTACAACTGGATATTGTGTATAAGTGTTGTGGAGGACTACACTAATCTTCACACTTGAAGTGGAATACTTACCGTTCACAGTAATAATAAACTTATAATAATCTGCATTGCAAGAAACTATGCAATTCGACGTCAAGTATTTTATTCAAATTAGGAACTTCACAGATTTAGGTTAAGTTCACTTTAATAATTTGGGTTATCAGTGTTAGATAATATAGAAAAGTCGTGTTCAGTAGATAAAATTAAGATATAATTCGTTTGTAATTCCTGATATGTATTACACAAGATCTTATTCCTAATTACACTAGCGTCTCCTTTGTCGCTTATCACATATTTACAACGTAATGTTATCAAATATCAATAATAAACCTACATGCGTCCTATTACTGGTAAAACCAGTTAAGTCCAGTAATGCAAGTTTTGTAAAAACAGCAATCAAAACTTTATTAATGCATACAAAATCATAATAAATTCTTTAAATAAAGTAATTGGTTTGTTGTCTACAACATTTAGGACTTATTCGATTTTACTAGAATACAGAGCAAGGAAAGACAAGTCGGGGACTGTACTTCACTTATTTTATATAAAAAGTGGACTTAATCGGTTTTACTAGTAATAGGACGTATCATGTTTGTAATACGAATATTATATTATTTTTTGTGTTATTGCACTGCCATCGTGATCTAGACCAGGCCGTAATGCAGGTTGTGTGACGTCACTCGATGAGTCGGGCTTTTCTATTTGAGTATACGGAGCTGAGTGAAATATATTACTTTATAGCGTATCGGCGCTCAATTTTATTTAGTGTAATGTGTGTATAAGACCCCTTCACACTTCTTATTGCATAATATGTTGCAGAAATAATTACAAAACTGTGTTATTTTAATGTGAACGGAGTTTTACATGGTAACATAACCTGGTTGCATCAACATTTTAAGTTTGGAATGGAAGCTATTTTGAGATTTAATAAAGAAGAATTATTTATATTGTGATTTTAATTTAGCACGTCTACCTTCCTTACTTGTAGGTACAAAATTTACCACAGTCCCTCCTATAAAATTAGTGTATGTACAGTTGTGTGTTAATTTGGTAGGTTAGATAAATACAATTCATTACAACCCAATATAGTAGGGAACAAATAAATAATACAATTAAATTTTTATTCAATGTAATATGTGCATAGGTTCCATTTATGTGTTGCATAATGTGGCAGGAATAATAAATAAAACTGTGTTATTTTTATGTGAAGAGAATTTACCATGTTAACATAACCTATCTGCGTCAACATTTTAGGCTTAAGTTGAGAACGAAAACGGTTTTGAGATTTAATAAAGAATAATATATTTTTAGGATAAACTTCAGAACACGGTTGTCGTCCTTACTTATAGGTAGAAAATTCACCACAGTCCCTCATATGAAATATACATACGTTATATTACTTAGTAGCGCTGAGGTTTAGTTACGGTAATTTCTGAACTGAAAACAGTTGAATTTATTTTTTGTGGAGATGCATTTGATCCTATAAGCAAGGCATATTAAAATCCTGAACGAACCGAACTAATTTGTATATGCAAGATGTATGAATACGAAGGGAACTACCTCAGCGCTAGTTTAGACCTAGTAACATATTAAACTAATCAGACTTCAGACTGGAGTATCGTCTGAAACGAATAAATACAATTGAAGTGTAGACAAATTGCATTTATAAGTTATACGTAGCGTTATGCTTAATTATAATGCATAATTGCGAATATGGAAATAAGGCAAGTACTGATAGAATAAACATAACCTATAACTTCAACACATTAAAATATGCGTGCGATGCAACTGAAAATTGTTAGATACTGTAACAGTAATAAAAACTATAGGGTATAATTTTTCGTAATATACTATATGTATCTCGTTTTTAGTTCAAATTGTGTATATTATCAAACGTCGTATTATTTACTCGTATAATGTAGGTTATTCACAAATAAAAAGGACGCAATAATTTAAACTTAATAAGACAAATACGGTAAACTAACAATAATGGATTAGACAAGAGTAACATCGGTAACGCTGCACTTAGGCCTAATCACAACTTACTTTACATGCCAGTCAATGTTTCACTTTCACGTATATATTATTACACATATTTAGCCTAGTGTTTATAAGACCAAAATTTCGCTTAACCACATAAGGGCGCAATATTTAATCGAAATAAAGGCAGGTATTACACATACGAACTTTGCCTGCAACAACGTAATTTTCACACCAAAAATAATATTATACCTTAAATTGCAAGTAAATTGTGTCTCAAGTGTCTCACAATCACTGTTAAAAATTTTACTGACGCAATTACACTGCATTTCAGAGAAATATATGTTATTCTTCATGCACTGCAACTAATTCATATGGTTGAAAGACCGCCTTTCGCGATCAGCTGTTAAGCGAGTCACGTGGTCTGCCTTACGGCCTGTATTAGATCACGATGGCAGTGGTTATTGTTATTATATTACCAACAAAGGTTAGGCATGTCTTCACTTATCCTTACATCTAAAATAGGTTTCAATTGTTTCAGAGATCGTTACAATATTCAGTGAACTACTTTCCTTTTTTATTTACACACAAAGTTCTGTAACAGTAATTCACAGTCAACAATGTAGACTAAAACCATTTCTTTCACAATGCTCATGGTAGATAAACATACAAATAAGAAATTACCAAAATGGAAAATAGTATTAGCTCACACACGATTTTCCCGGATTGACTACAGGAAGAATGGTAAAATAATGAGTCGCAGAAATACATTTCTGGTATCACAGTATTTCAATCTAAAATTAAAATGAGGAAGGAAGTCTGTAGTTTTACCCCCACCAGATCGATTTATTTGTTGGGAGAACAAAATTCGCTAATTTTTACAAATTTATAATATTAACATGGTTTGATTTTAAACTGGTGGGCCGTAAAAACTGTTTCTGGCAAGCATTATCTCTACAAAGACTGGAAATTGTATTGCTTATCTTGAACAAAAAAATTAATTCATCATATAATCATCATGCACGTCAAAATCAAATGTTTAGGACAAAGATTTTTACATTATGCAAAAATAAGGAAGCAAAATGCTAGAAAAGAAGAAACATACGGGAGCTGAGAGACTGTTAAAAATTAGGGGAAAATACAGGAGATCTCGCAAAATAGGGAAGGTTGGCAACCTTAGTGATATCTGACATGTTTTCCAAGTGTGGCAGGAATTGGAATATCGTGTCGATTTTTATCGCGTCACACATGGCGCTCATATCGAATCGCTATAACGAAACAAAAACCTGGCAACATTGTGCACTGAAAAATCTAACACTAGTATTACGCAATATTATTGTTCCAAAGCTAATATTAAATTTATATTATTTATATCGCTAAAGAACGATAATAGAATATAAATAACTTGAATATTATTTATACAGAATCACTAAAGAACGATAACAGAATATAAATGATAAAATATCAGTTTGTTTAATTAATATAAGATAGTATATAATATGTCCCGCGCCGTGGCGTCGCGGTCTAAGGCATCCCGCCTAGGACTCACGTTACGGAATACGCACTGGTTCGAGTCCTCATAGGGGAAGAAATTTTCTCATGAAATTTTGGTCAGTGTATGGGACCGGTGCCCACCCAGCATCGTAATGCACGTTATTGGAGTGCTGAGAAACCTGATATTCTTCATGAAATACCCCACCATGACGAAGTATCCCACGCACCCTGGAAGAACTGAAACGTAATATCTGTCACGAAATTAACAGCATTAATCGACCAGAACTACAGCGAGTTATGGGACATTTCATAAAGAGATGCCATAAATGTGTGATCAAAGAAGACGGTCAGTTTCACCACCTCTATCAATAAAGTTGGTAAGACATTTTTTTTAAAAGTCACGGAAACTTGTACGGTTGTATCACCGCTACTCTACAGTGTCTGTTCCCCGCCGCGAGAGCGTCAGCAGCGCATAGTTAAAACCCCGTCGTTCCTGTCCACACATAATCTGATCTCCCTGTATTTAAAAATAATTTTGTTATTTAAAATTTGTAACTTCCTTCAGTCGCAATTTGGATTCTACATTAAGAAAAATTAAAGATTATAGATTTCCAGTACTGTGACATGTTAACTATTGTTGTAGCATTCTGTCTATACAGTACTGGTATGTTATTTTGTGCGAGATCGTGCGTATTTGCTTGGTTTTCCGCACAAAACCAATACGCGGTAAATGTGAAATACCACATTCACTATTCCCAACGTAACACACATAACAATTTCCCTCTTCTTACCGCTTAAGCGCGACATTCATTTTACTGTTTTAGGCTTTTAACATATTATTTTTAGAGACATTTAACATAGTAATAATTATACATTGGAAACTTACCACTGCAATTTCACCTAAATTGCACTGTCAAATATTGTTTTTAAATATTTGCAAAAATTAAGTAAACTCTACAACTCCACTAAAATTACTGCATTTCGTGATGCATGTAACATTAAGGAAGCCATTTGTTTTAAGTTCGCATTTATAGACTGGGGCAAAAAAAAAAAAAAAAAAAAGACAGACGTATATCACGGCCTGCTGGAGTATAGTAAACACAGAAAACATTTTAAAGGAACAATGTTGAAGACAGAAAACATTTTAAAGCAACAATGTTGAAGATAGATATTTTTGTTTTGCAAATTTGCCGTCATTGAACAGAAACCAAGATGGAGATTTCATTGCAACTAATTATAAATTCCTCTTTCAGGTATGTAATAAACGATCTTCGCACAAAATAATGTACGATACACAATTATAAATTGGAAACTTACCACTGCAATTTCACCTAAATTGCACCGTCAATTATTGTTTTTAAATATTTGCAAATATTAAGTAAACTCTACAACTCCACTAAAGTTATTGCATTTCGTGATGCATGTAACATTAAGGAAGCCGTTTGTTTTAAGTTCGCATTTATAGACTGGGGGGCAAAAAAAGACAGACGTATATCACGGCCTGCTGGAGTATAGTAAACACAGAAAACATTTTAAAGCAACAATGTTGAAGACAGAAAACATTTTAAAGCAACATTGTTGAAGATAGATATTTTTGTTTTGTAAATTTGCCGTCATTGAACAGAAACCAAGATGGAGATTTCATTGCAACTAATTATAAATTCCTCTTTCAGGTATGTAATAAACGATCTTCGCACAAAATAATTTACGATACACAATTATAAATTGGAAACTTATCATTGCAATTTCACCTAAATTGCACTGTCAATTATTGTTTTTAAATATTTGAAAAAAATAAAGTAAACTCTACAACTCCACTAAAGTTACTGCATTTCGTGATGCATGTAACATTAAGGAAGCCGTTTGTTTTAAGTTCGCATTTATAGACTGGGGGGGGGGGAGACAGATGTATATCACTGCCTGCTGGAGTATTTTAAAGCAACAATATTGAAGACAGAAAACATTTTAAAGCAACAATGTTGAAGATAGATATTTATGTTTTGCAAATTTGCTGTCATTGAACAGAAACCAAGATGGAGATGTCATTGCAACTAATTATAAATTCCTCTTTCAGGTATGTAATAAACGATCTTCGCACAAAATAATCTACGATACACGAGCGGTATGTTTTCTTTCAATTCTCGGAAATTAAAAAAGCTCAACTACGTTTCGCTTTTTTAAACTTTTCCTCGAACATGAAAACTTCAACATACCGCTCTTGTAACGCATATTACTATTTACGTGTTCAAACATTGGAACGTTCAAAATCCTATTGAATCTTGCAAACAAACAATGTCTTAATTAAAATAGTATTTTTCCAATGCATCAATACTTCACAGTTGGTAAAAAAATACTGTATAAATTTAAGTTCGTATAACTTCTAGTTTTTAAAAACTTCATCTACACGCAGGGTCACGATATCGTCCATTGCTGCTTCTGACGTCATCAACAGAATCTGTTATGACTACAGGGTTTGTAATTCCAAGCTTTTCTACGCTCTGGTAAGAGCCTGCCATGGGTATCTTACTGGCTTCTTTGTTACCACTGTCAAATATTGAGTCACTGTTAACAGTCCTGAGGTGAGGAAAGGCGTTCAAGAAGTCCCACCTGCCTGCGTCAAGGTATCTGTTCTCAAACAGAAGCCTTGCCATCATGCTCACCAGCATATGGGTCGCTATCGCACATAGCATGCATAGCGTTCTAAATGGAAATTTTTGAATTCCTGTAGCTTCGTCAAAATTTGGAAACTTTATCGCTGGTGGGATGCCCAAACCGTGTTCTCCTCCTGCAAGAAAAAAATATTAATTGGTCAAATTACAAACTGAATTTCATGATATCTGTAATTTGTTTTATACGAAGTCTCTCTAGACCAGCCGTGGCGAAAATGTGACTCGCAATGATAGCTATCCATTTCTCTTACTTTCTACCTCCCCCAACCCCCACCCTCTCACTCACTGGAGTCAAACTCCGTTCCATTTATACAGGGACATCACTTTATTTTTACCAACATTTTTAACATTAACCTGGCTATACTCGGAAACACTGTTGCCCCCTTCCATTACAGGAGTTTGATGTTACTAGTGCAATATGTAAACAAATCATTTTACTAGGTATAGGAGGAGAGAAAAGTAGTGTATCCATTTATGTTGTAGGGAAATACGATATTACGATTTTCAGTTTGATCATCACTCTTACGGAATATATCAAAATACAGTAGAGTAGTAATATTTTTTTTCAAAAACTCAACTTTTCAGGCGGCTATGTTCGTTATGTAATGTCTACTTTATTTAGCATATTAATTATTGATGTTATCATACAATATAGAGAGTGCATTTAAATTGAGGGGGTCATAAGTAAAGGGCTGTAAGTGCACTTAAGTTACTTTTGAGAAAATGGGGTTTAAATATTTAAGCTTTCGCAAAATCGGTGAAATTTTTTATTTAAATTTTAATTAGTGATGCGATTAAAATATCCCTTTGCCACTAAAATGTTAGATACTTTTGCTTACACTGGATGCACTTAACTCATGTTATTACAAATGTCACTAGCATTCCTTTGCTTCTAGCCACCTCAATTCAAAAAAAGCTAATCTGAATTTTTAAACAAGTTGCTGAAAATGGTTGCCGTTCATTACAATTCAGGCTTCAATTCAGTACGCATATTATTAAAAACATTTTGAAGCATATTCTCTGAAATTGAATTTATCGTTTCTTGAATATAATTTTTTAGTACGATATTATTAAAATAGGTTCTTTCTTCTATAGAAAACGCAATCATATTTCTGAAACACACTATACACTGCAGTGTTTACTTCACTGCTTGAAGACTTCGAATGCAACAGCGGCCGTAAGTTTGTGTGTCTGACGGGAGCAAGGACATTAGTGAAGGGGTGAGAGTGAAGTACATTCAGAAATGCAGGTACAATAAAAATGCAAGTAAAAATAAAATGATGTCCCTGTATTTGTCTCTGACCTGCGAGTGGCGTATCGTCGTAATGTCTCTCTCGAAACCATGTACCTATACAAAAACGAAAGTTCCAAGTAGGATGGGAGGACGCATTTTTTTGCTGCCAATATGATGAGAATATTAAATGTATGATTTGTTCACAAGTATTACATAAAATGGCAGTCATGTTCACTCATGAAACATTAAAAGGTTAAGTATTTATTATTATCTCTGTACGTCGACCATTTTTCAGCAGATGTACGAATAATGCGGTTAGGTCTTCAATTTAAACTCACAGATTTACAATGTAATGTTAAATGAAAGCTAGATGTAAGGACTTGACAAATGTTGAACTTTTCAAATCTTTGCCGAAAAATAAATATCCGAAGCTTCGTTCTTTTGCTTGCTCTGTTGAAGCCATGTTCGTTACAACTTACGTTTGTGAAAAATTATTTTCAACAATGAAAGTAATAAAAACCAAATTTAGATCACGACTGACAGACAAATACCTTCGTGATCAACTACGACTGGCAGTAAGTGACATAATTCCTGATTTTGAAACTCTGTCG
Source organism: Periplaneta americana (assembly GCF_040183065.1). NCBI lineage: Eukaryota > Metazoa > Arthropoda > Insecta > Blattodea > Blattidae > Periplaneta > Periplaneta americana. The sequence goes on along the minus strand of NC_091120.1, from coordinate 188,235,914 downwards.
CAGAGATATTCTGAAGACAGTTAATTTTAGGTTGTGATAATGTATCCTATGTTTTATTATTGATTTCTTTCTTCGTTATACGTACTAAACATTAGTTTGTAACCTTATACTATATAAAATTATATTTAAGTGCTGGACGTAAGGAAAATTAAAATCCGTTAATAAGTCAGACAGTTGCTTCACTTCCCCTTCGGGTGTCCGCCTCCCTCCATAGGTGCTATGCACGTTGCAGTTTATACAGTGGCTCGGCGCACGATCACATTTTCGCCACGGCTGCTCTAGACCAGTGATGCCAAAGTTTGGATTCGCGACCTTGAAATTATGACTCAGCGCCAGGAGTGCCTATTGGTACTTGGTTGTGTTCGAATGTCAACAACAGTGTCTCAGTGTCGGAACATGCTACAGCTAGTACTGAGTGCGACAATAAAATTTACCTGATTTAAAACATACATTCTTCTAAACTATTAAAGATTGAAGTATTATATGGACATAGAGCAGGGTTGGGCGTCGAGAGCGGATCTAGACTCTAAACGGGGACGCTTATTATTCATCCGTCACTGAATCAACGCTGCGCGGTGTTCGGCGGGGAAGAAAGGGGATGAAGAGAAATCACATGGCTCCCCGTGAGAGAGTAGAATCTGCTCTTGCTGCCCAGCTCTGACATAGAATTACAAAACAGAGGTGGAAATGTTATCTATTAACAACAACATTCTCAACATGGCCATCTCTTAGAGCAGCGGTCATCAGCACAGTACACCCTCGGGCTAGCGTCTCTTACCCTCGGATAAGACATTACACTGGCGTGCATCCGTGCTACAGGCAGGGATGCTTCTTACTTCTTCCTTCTGCATATTGCGATACACTTCTTACCCGTTACCAATTTCAGCGAATGCTGACGACCACTGTCTTAGAGCATGGCACTGATTTAAGCGTATGCCGAAATGTTGTACAACTTCCTCATATATCTGTATTATCGCCGCGCCAGCCGGAGTAACAACCGGCGAGTCTTTGATATTTATAAGTCATTGTTTGTCGCTTGTGATTGTGGTTCTTTTAGTCCCACCGCTCCAATCATATTCTACAAAAAACCGGTTGCCGCCAATGGCAATCCAGGATCGCTTTAGAATAGTATGCAATCGACAGGTCTGTTATTGTTGTTAACCTTTTCTTTGATCTGCCCGTCGTTACTCCGGCTCGCGCGGCGATAATACAGGAATTGAACACACAAACTACTCAATTGTTCTCTTCAGTTGGAAAATTGAATGAGGTTTTTTCTGCATACAATTGTCTTTCATGTAGCCCCACAAGAAAAAATCTAAAGGACTGAGATCCGGTGAATGAGGAGCTCAAGGGAAGTCGCTTCTTCTGGAGACGATCTGATCGCCGAAAAGTTCATGCAGCAGTGCCATGGTTGAATTAGCAGTGTGGAGTGGCACCATCTTGTTGGAACCCATGCTAATCGATATTTCCATAGCGTGCATTTGAAACATGGATATGGAGAAGGATGGAGCGTGTGAAATGGACAGACAGAATAAGAAACGAAGCTGTGTTGGAAAGAGTGGGTGAAGAAAGAATGATGTTGAAACTGATCAGGAAGAAAAAAAGGAATTGGCTTGGTCACTGGCTGAGAAGAAACTGCCTAATGAAGGATGCACTGGAAGAAATGGTGAACGGGAGAAGAGTTCGGGGCAGAAGAAGGTATCAGATGATAGATGACATTAAGATATATGGATCATATGCGGAGACTAAGAGAAAGGCAGAAAATAGAAAATATTACAGAATGCTGGGTTTGCAGTGAAAGAACTGTCTTTGGGCAGAATGCTGTAAATGAGAAGACGTGTTGTATTAAAACAGAGCTAAGTGATGTTATAATGAGAGAACATGATGAGAGAAGTGAACCAGCGTCAGGAACAAACAGAGATGGTATTTACTTATGGATAAGCAAATGGGAACGGTTGAGAGATTGCATAGATCAACCACGAAAGATTCCCTCACAGACAGCAACCACATCATGAAACCTTTGCAGCAGCTTTCGCCTGTGTGATACTGGGTCATTTGACGGAATACATGCAGAAGGCTGCCGAACCAAGTTCTGGAAGAACATGTTCTACAAAGCGTTGTGGATAACATGCGTGTAAGCTCTAGGCAAGTGGCCCGCCAGAATTCTAACACCACTTTACAACATACACTACTGATGTGCAACTGAAAATAAGCGTAAACACAATGCAACTAATATGATTACTGTTACGGGGAACTTACGTCACGATTAACAGCACTGACTTCTATCATGGAAAACTTTCGTTTTCGGACATGGATTCATAAGACTTTTTTTTGTCCCTTCTTCTGTCAGGAATCACCTCCTGAAGTTTGTCCCCATATTTTATGTTCACCCTGTAGGTTCATAAAGATGATGAGAGAGTGAAATGGAAATTTAAATATTGGAACAGATTGGAATCCTGGGAAACGAGAATGCGGATGCTTTAGCAAAGAAGGGCAGCACTGATACTTACAGACCTATTACTAAATCTACGTATTACTCCGTGAAAAGATTTATTAAATCTACATACTTAGACTTCAACAAACAAAATTTGATAACACAATCTCAAGGGGGAAATGGAACTCTCTGCATCAAAATCCACAGTTAATTCCTGATTTACCACGAAAATCGTCTGTAGCTGCATTTAGATTGGCAACAGGCCATGATTGTTTTGGCCAAACACCTGCATAGAATTGGAATATATCAGTCCCCTAACTGCTCATTGTGCAACTCAAACCAAGAAATGGATTCGGAAATGCTTCAGTGGCTGGCCATGATAATATCTTTGAAAAATATTGGAGTGCAAGAGGTCAAATGACTTTATTGTCAAACGCCTGGCATTAGAAACCAACCATATTGGAACAGATGCATCACACATTATACGCAAAAAAAAAAAAAAAAAAAAGGTCAGTGGAAGTAATGGTTCGATTAGCGTTTTTAGCATTCGATATTCGATAAGCATTAAATGCTACCAAATAAAAAAATAAAAAGAATTAAACAGTTTGTTACTACTGATGTGATTTTAGTCAGTTTTTATTATATTTTTGGTCCAGGGAAAATATATTTTACTAATACTGCCGTTATTTCCATTTTGAAATAGGCTGCAAGTCAACAATATAAGACTGACTGTTAATTTAGAAGTTGACAACATTTTTATGTCGAATATAACAACAATACATATCGATAGTAGCATTCATACCATTCGACCAATAAGGAGATGTACCTGTGCCATCTGTTGTTTACTTACCTAATACTCTAAGCAGAAATCCCACGATGAAGGATGATATACAGCCATATGTATTCACTCCATGTGGCCAGTGTACGACGAGCAAAAGTTGAGGGAAGAGGATGACGTAGACAAGATCCGAGCACAAATATCTGCAACAATTAAACGTATATACATTACAGAAGGAATACTGTTCATCACCAAATCCATTCAGAGCGCGCACGTACGTGCACACACTCACTCACTCTCTCTCTCTCTCTCTCTCTCTCTCTCTCTCTCTCACTCACTCTCTCTCTCTCCACTTCCTTTTTAATTGTGAAAACTTGTATCCCGTAGTTACCTTCGAAACTGGGGTGTATGTTTTCAGGTTATTTCAACGAAAGACTAGGTGTGAAACTTATATACCTCTAGGACGAATAATTTGTTACTAGAAATAGACAACTCTATATTTCATTGGATGATCAAGAAATGTGTATTTAATGCCTACCCACTTCACTTACGTGATTTAGATTCCGAATATTGCCGATAGATGCCAGGACTGTAACCTATGTTCAATTTGTACACCACATGATGTGTATTTGTGAAGAATTATGTCATGTACTAGGGTGATGTCGGCCTCGGTAGCGTACTGTAGTTGGTATAGCGCTGACCTTCTATGCTCGAGGGTGCGAGTTCGATCCCATCCCAGGTCGACGGCAATTAAGTGTGTTTAATTGCGACAGGCTCATGTCAGTAGATTTACTGGCATGTAAAAGAACTCCTGCGGGGCAACATTCCGGCACACCGGCGACGCTGATAATATAACCTCTGCAGTTGCGAGCGTCGTTAAATAAACCATAATTTAAAATTTTTAATTTTACTAGGGTGAGTGTATGCGTAAGTGTCCATTTAAGTGCAATGTAGGGAATGAGTGAGGATGGTGATGAATGTGAGGAAGGGAGAAGGGGAAACCCGGTGCCGGCACGTAACCTACTCCTGTCGAGTAGCATCAAGTGGGCTGCCAGGCATAACGTTCCCATCCGACGGACGAATCACTATCAACAGTGACATATGCCTTCCCTTCATACGCACTGTGGAGAGATTTGGGATTTAACCCAAGCATAGTAGTACACTATTATGTGATTACATGTTGTACACCGCCACCTCTCCTAGTCTCGAGGTAAAAGTTTTACATGAAAATTTCTGACCTCGTCCGAAATCGAACCCGGGCCGTTTAGTCTGGAGGCAGACGCGCTGCCACTGAGCTAACTCGGCGGACTGTTCAAGAAATGTTTACACAATTATTTTGATAGGAGAAATGAAGTGTTTGCATGTTTCTGAAAGATAATTACATTTCATGCAATACCTCATAATGTTTTTCAAGGTTCTGTTCTAAAGATTTTGTGCTTACGATAAGTAGTACACGCTGCCAACTGTCAACGCAATGGCAGCTGATATTGAAGCAGTCACCAACACGGCGATCCTCAGAGTCCATAAAACTTCTCGCTCACTAGCCTGGAAAAAAGAATATTTGCTATTATTACGCACACCGATGAAAATAACATGAATCGCTTATCAAAAGTTAATTTAAAAAGTTTTAACGTATTATTATTGGTGATATACAAGTGTTAGAAATGTGTGAAACAATAATGATTATATTAGATTAAAAAAAAATACAGACAGCATTAACATTTTCAGTGTAACTTAGAGTGTGTTCTCCAGATGATGTTGAACCTATAATTTTAAACTGCGTATGGTTGGAGACCCTGCGAAAAGTCTCCTCCCGGACATGGAAATGGGGGACTATAGTCCCGACGCTGTTATTTCCGGCGTGACTCCGCCTCTTTGCTTACGTCTTAGGAAGTCAAGGCTCTATAAAGTCTAGATAGGTAGTATCGTTCGCCATTTTTGTTCTTACGTTACCGAGCTACCATACGAGGAATCTATTTGCCACACCGTTAAACATTATCATGTCGTAGCTCCTATGATAATAAATCAAACGCAATGTAAATAATTGAGCGGCAAATAACGTCTTTGTGTGCTTTCTTGAAACGCCAACGAAAGAGCTAAAATGGCGGGCGATTATATTAAGTATTTATCGAGCCTTAAGAAATGAATCAGCGAATCACAAGACGCACATGTTTAAATGTAGCCGACCTGCAACGCGATTGGCTGCCGGAAATTAGAGCGACGGGACTAGTTTATGTCAGTAAGAGAAATCATACATAATTATCTAAACAATGAGCAAATAATGTAGACTGTATTGAATTCGGCATCTTCCCCGACTTGCAAAGAGGCAGTCGACTTCACCGGAAAGTTTAGAGATATCAAGTGGAAGATAAAAGGTAGAAAGCAAAGGAAATATAACCTAGTTCTCGAAATCCAACAGCATCGGGATAGAAGAAAAAAATAGATGGTCAAGTAAGCCAGCAAAGAGCAAAGAAGTAAATTGACGTATAAGTAAGTGTAAGCAAAATATCAGTAATATGCAAGTGTATAATAATAATAATAATAATAATAATAATAATAATAATAATAATAATAATAATAATAATAATAATGGTAATAAATATAAAATAATAATAATAATAATAATAATGAGAATAATAAAATAATGATGATAATAGACTTTAATAATGATAATAATAAAGATAATATCTATTATTATTATTATTATTATTATTATTATCATTACATCATCATCAACAATAGACCAATACGACAAGTACCTATATTCTTTATGACAATTATCAGCTACACTGTTCAACATTTACTTCGAGGATTAGTGAAGAACTGTTTTCAGAACATGGGAGGAGTTATAGGAGGACGAAGTATAAAGTGCGTAAAATTTTCTGATGATTAGCCGTTGTCAGCAGAAGAGGAGGTGACACTTAGGGATAAGCTACTGGAGCTAAATGACAGCTGTGAGCAGTATGGAACGAAGACCATGGTTGTCGCAAGAAAAATAAAGACGGTAAACTTTCGAATTCTAAATGAGGCAGTAGAGCAAGTGGGCAGCTTCAAATACAATGGGTACACTGTAAGCAGTAACATGAGCTGCTGCCAGGAAGTCAAGAGGAGGATAACAATTGCAAAAGAAGCTTTTAACAGAAAAAAACAGAATCTTATGCGGACCTCTGGGAAAATAACTAAGGAAGAGACTAGTGAAGGGCAGAAACTTGGGCATTACGACCAAGTGAAGAGAAACGAATAGAAGCATTTGAAATGTGGATATGGAGAAGAATGGAGCGTGTGAAATGGATAGACAGAATAAGAAATGAAATTGTGTTGGAAAGAGTGGATGAAGAAAGAACGATACTGAAAGTGATCAGAAAAGGGAAAAGGAATTGGCTGGGTGACTGGCAAAGAAGAAAGTGCCTAGTGAAGGATGCACTGGAATGAATGGTGAACGGAAGAAAGGTTTGCGGCAGAAGAAGACGACATTACGATATATGGATCATATGCGGAGGCTAAGAGGAAGGCGAGAAAAAGAGGGAAGATTGAAGAACGCTACGCTGGGTTTTCAGTGAAAGACCTGTCCTTGTGCAGAAAAATATGAATTAAATAATATGTCTAACAAATATAACAGTGAAAAATCCTCGCATTCTGTTTAGCTTTAATACTATGAAATACATTGTGACTCTGGGCATATTAGTACCTATCATTTTTGGCTCTGTAATTTGTCTTGATTAGCATAGTTTTTCCGTATCAAATTGAGTAACCCTATACATACCTTCGGTCTGAAAGTCAATTTATATATGTTTCTTGAAAACATAGAACTACAAGCCAGGATGCTTGCATCAGCAGACGACATTACAGCAGCAGATATGGCTCCCAATCCAATTAAGGACACCCACTAGAGAAAATAAATGAAGGATAACAATTTTATTACTCTGTGATTGTTTGGAGTGAATATTAGCATACAAGGAGAAAAAAAGTGGCAAGAATTTATAGGTGTAAAGGCTCATTCACAATGAAAATTAAACATAACGTAAGCGTTAACTTAAGAATGTAAACGTTACGGTAAAATCAAGAAGTCATACCATCATTCACGATGGGGACATAAACATAACCACAAACATACTTGGTAACCATGGAAACATAACAACGACGCCATTTCCTCATATTCTGTCATATACTTCAGCGCTCTACGATTGTGTTCTGTTTGCAAATCACGTAAGCATAAGCATGAAAGTTTAGAGTTGTGAATCATTGTGAATGATCCCATTTGGTAGCCTGGGCGCAAACTTCTGTGTTTATGTTACGGTTATGTTTAATTTTCATTGTGAATGGGCCTTAAGGGGAGAGGATGGTAATTTTTAAAACTTTTTTCCTATTTGGTGTAAAATATTAATTTTTTGTATGTAGATAGCTCATGGCTATAGCAACTCAACCAAATATAAATATTAAAAAAAAATTATTTGGGAGCCAGATTTGAAAAAAATATGTACCCAATGCAGGATTTTACTAAACTCGATATATCTAAGCAATTTTTAAAGATAAATTCAAACACTATGTTACAATTCATTTGTAAAAGCACGCTCTACAAACTGTCTGTAACAGAATGGTGATATTAGTTGCTACAGTTGTAAAATAAACAATTAAAATTTAATAACATTTTTTTTAATTTTCTTTCTTGCAAACAGAGAGACTTATTTTTAAAATGAAACCAATTAGGGAAATTCCGTTACAGAGAAAAGTTTCCTAGTAGTCTATAGGATGTTTATTCTAAATTTCATTCATATCTCTTTAATATTTAAAAAATTATATCGATTTTTGTCTGGCAATGTAGCAAAAAATTAAAGTTCCAGAAACAGCAATCAAAGGGGGTGTGATTTAATAATCCAGAGCGCAGGAACTTTAAAAATGGCGTCTCAACATCCAGTAAGGGCACAGATACCCACAAAATGTGATACAATGTATTTCACACACATCACAGAGTATTTTAAAGAAAAATTTGGTTTTGAAAAAAAAAAATGAAGTTCCGGAAACAACAAACAAAGGGCGGTGTGATTTAAAAATCAGAGCGCAGGAAGTTTAAAAATGGCGTCTCAACAACCGATAAGGGCACAAATACCCACAAAATATTATACAATGTATTCTACACATATCACAGAGTATTTTAAGAAAAAAAATTGTTTTTTGAAAATTTACTCATTTTTCACCAAAAAATACCATCCTCTTCCCTTAATGGTTCAATCACAGTAGCAGAACTTTTACAAGAGATCCTTTCATAAAAGATTATCAAAACAAAATTCATGTAAGATTCAGATGATTACTGATATAAGTGCTTATATAATGTAGAGTCGCTCTGTATACTTGCGTTTGGTGTGAGGTACCTCAGGACTAGGGGAAGGATTAGGTTCCCGTCCTCAGTAGTGACGTTTCTTGCAAATCCTTCTACATTCACCCAGTCTGAAATATAAATAGTGTCATCAAGATGAAATATTCTTTTCTGCAAAATCATGCTCTTTTTATGTACTTGCTATCATTGTTGCATACCATGTAACTTGAAGATGTAACACCACAGTCTAGTATATACAGTCACGAAGCTTGAGTTGTGAGGGTGCTAGGAACAATAGACTGTGCCGGTAATATTTCACATTGTCTGTAATGAGGCGATGTTAGCGATCCTAGTGGTTAGCAACTATCTATGGATGCATATTTACTACGTATTGAGCTTCGTAACTGTATATCGTCGTTGTTCCTGCAATGACTCCTATGTGACATATTTATCAATTTTCAGATTTTTGCTCTATTAAATAGCTTAAATGGTGATACAGCAAATAATAAAATCTCCTATATGTAATTATATTTTTTTTCTTTCTAAAATGTAAGAATTCACAATCTCCTATGCACTACTGTCATGGAAGAATAAATTGTTTTTTCTTCCTACTGAAAATTTTCATATTTTGCACATAGGAGTTATTGCAGGAACAACGATGATATACTAGACTGTGATAACACGTTCAATGGTTACTAAGGAAACGCAGGAAATAATAGTACAGTAAGTAAATTCTCTAAAAACATAACATACAGTCACTTGTAAATTTAAAAAAAGAACAAGAACTCCGACAGGACAAGCTGTAACTTTATTTATTAACATTAAAATTGAACGTGAAGTTTGAAGAATTATTAAATATAATGAGATAAAACCATTATCCTTTTTATTTATAGAAAAGTGTTCAGACACTTCAATTTCATATATTGCAATAGCTTTTTATTTATTTGAACAATGCACACACATAAAAGACAGTCGTACCCAACAAATAAAACAAAAGAATATAAAACACGGTCACCTAGAAAATTACACATTGCCATTAACAAAATGACAAACGTTCAGTTCAAAATTAATACGTAACTAAAATACGTAATAGATGAAATAAAGATATAAATTGAGGGGCTTAGAACAAAAAGCAGGTAAGTGACGGAAACCTAGTTTTGAGGAAATTACAGTTAAAGTTCTACATGCAATGAAATATTATACACTAGCTTGATGAAATGATGCCGATATAGCAGCACTGCACAGTGTGATCACTTTCAACCGGCAAAGTCAGCGCAAGTGAAGATCAATTTATAAGAATGCCACATGCCGTTGGTAGTCCGGGGTGCGCGAGAGGAAGGGCTACAATATGGAGGAACTGTGCGTTACCAACCGATGGAGTAGGAGAAGGTGACGAACAGTTATTAAGAGGTAAATTGACAAATAGAAACTCTATCAGAAATAAAGTAGATTCAATCAAAACTATAGATACTGAACGAAACTACCTATTAAGAGATAGGCATCAGCAAAGACTAAATTTTCCTAAAATTAGAAACACTTATTATTAATTAAATTAGATAAGCAGACAGGTTTTGAAAATAAGATAGTATTACGTCAAGGTTTTAAAATAATAAAAATTGAAAATAGAGAATTAAGGCAGTTATTAATGTATTCAGATAGCTATATTATTTAGTAAATGGTTCAGAAGATAATTTTGACTTTATAAATTGCTTTACTAATATGTCTTAATTTCAATAATAATGCATTTATAATAAATTTAGTAGGCATTATAATAGTAATGAATTGATAATGAGTACATGCGACACAATAATGAAACTAAATTGAGGTTGATTATGTAAGCAACTTGTCAAGTTTGCTTTTAAGTAGGTATGCGGTAGTCTTCATTGAAGTTACGCAAACGTTTCTGCTGACAAGGAAATATTGTAAGAAATAAAGACAACCTACATATAGAATGTATCGAGTCAGCTATTTCAGGTTCATGACTTACAGTATGTCGACATCTGATCATATAATTGGAATAATAAGTTATTATTAAAATAAGACCTAAATAATTACAATTAAATTGTGAAAAGGAGCAGATAAAATAAGGTTTAATGTCTTAATGGTTATCACGATTTGTTTAAACATGCACTAAAACCAGATGTAAGTGCAAGTTTGAACCAATAAATTATTGAGATTTGCGATAAAATAATGAGTCTAGGAAATTGTATATTTAGTATGTAGAACTACATTTGTTTATAGATCTTTTGTTATACTATTAAGTTTTGTACCTGTGAACTATATCAATAAATCAATATGTCAATGTGATCACTTACCTGATTTTATCCCAAAGAAACATCCTTTTGGGCTATCACAACACGCACTTACCTCATTTTTTTAATAATGTCACTTACCTTCTTTTTGTTCTAAGCCCCTCAATTATGATTGTGCAAAAAATAATATGCAATACACGGGCGTTAAGTGCTTAACAGAGTCTCGGGAATTAAAAAATACTTTATCTCGCCTGTGTTATAGAACATTTACCAACCTAGTATCGCAAGATACTATTCTGCACGATCATTTTTTCTGTTGTATTTACAGCTATTGTTGTTAGACGTTGAATGAGAAGGTAGAAATGGAAAAGAAGTCAAGAAGAAAATGAAGAGGTAGAGAAGATAGAAGAAGTAAAGAAAATTAAAAGAAGGCAGACAAGGAATAAGAAATAAAGAAGAAAATTAGAAAACAGAGGAGTAAGAAGTAAAGAAGAAAATGAGAAGATACAGAAGAAATAAGAATTAAAGGAGAAAATTAGAGAGAGAAAGAAGGTGAAAGGGAAAAGGAGAATGAAGATTGAGCAAAGAAGAAAGAGAAAGAAGAACAAAAAATGAAGACATCAGAAGATATGAAAAGAAAATGCAAGGAGATAGAAAGAAGAAAAGAAAAAAGAATGGGAATGGAGGAAAGGTACGACGAGAACTAGAATAAGAAATTAAGTAATAAATTAGAATAAATGGGGAATACGAAAGTAAGAAAAATATGCACCAGAAGAAGAAATGGAAGAGGAAGTGAAAGGAGAAATTGAGAGGAAAGGATATGAACGAAAAGAATATGGTAAAATAGAAGAAAAGAAATGTCAATGAATGAAAGAAGAAGGAAGAGAGAAAGAAAGAAAAACAGAAGAGAACAAGGGAAAGAAGAAGAAATGAGAAATAAATATACATGAAAAGAGGAAGAAGAGTATGAAGGAATGAAACAGAAAAAGACGAGATACGAACCGATCGAGAAACAAAATACAGTACATTATACATTTTTGATTAAAATTTATTATGAAATGGAAAGTAGTTATATTTATTGGCGCAATTTCTGAAATGTGTTATATAATAGGAATTTCTACTTACCTGTATTTTTTGCTATAATCCCTACCATGGCTGGAGGAATGGCCATGGCAAGGACAGAAAAGAAGGTGAAAATGGATAAACCTTGTACTGCCTTCGTTGTCTTCATTGAAAATATTCTCTGCATATAACCCTGCAAGAAAGACAAATGTTATGTTTAATTTGTACATTATGTTTGATGTGTAGCATCTATATTCATGTCCGTCCTACACTAACAGAAAAAAAAAATGAAAGGATTTTGTGGAACGGAATTTCGACTTGGGTGAATCGGTCATTGTAACGCGATGTTACACTAATTTTCCACTAAAATTTATTTACACGCTCACAACATTCACACCTAAACTTCCGATTAAATGACACTATTCGTCCGAGAAAATAGGTTTATTTAGCAAACATATGCCGTTTGTTGCATCTAAATCGGACAATGCATGTAATCACAGCGCCTTCTCCAAGTTGACTGTGCACCCGAAATTGTACTCCAGCTATCCTCGCGCTTTCCCCATCCTGTACGCGACACTCTCCCACCTACCACACCTAGTCGAGTAGTAGGGGATATGCCCATACATTGATACCTAAATGAACGAAATTCATCAGAAAATTCATATAGTACGAACGCTTCAAACTCTTACCGAATTTTATTACATCAACTTTTCTAGCCTACATCCTTACCGGCAGACCGAATTATAAGACGTTATCACGTCAAAAAACTGAAACATAATAATAATAATAATAATTTATTTATTATTTACTTACTAATATTTATTGTGCTTTACAACAACCAGGGGACAGTAACAGTTCAGCACAAGATTTACAGTGTACAAGGAATAACCAAACAGTGCAATAGAAATAATTATTAAAATTAGAGACAAATAAAATAAACAATAATGACAAAATGAGTAGATAACTACAAAATACATGATACAGAAAAGCTAAAAACAACACAAACGTATGAAGTTGAAATGAATGTGGTTAATATAAGAATAGCCAAACAACAAACTATACATTAAACGGATCTGAATTAATATAATGTAAATTGGCAGCTTTCATGCATCTGACAACTGGAGAGAGAGATTTAGGCATATAGGTATAAAATTTTTTTTGAAATCTTAAACCATTCGTAGGGGCCCGAAGGTAGATATTGCTTATGAAGGATTCACAATCAATATTACCCTTTAAGGCCTTATAAAAGAATAAGTAGTCAAGTTCAAGACGTCTAGCATTAAGGCTAGAAAAGTTAAAATATTTACAAGTATGCTCATAATTGAAAACAGATGAATTTGGTAAAAACCTAAAAGCACATAGGGATATAAATTTTCTTTGAATGATTTCCAATTTACCCAAATCAGTAGAAGTAATAGAATTCCAGACAACAGATGCATATTCGAGTTTAGATCTGATTAATGTATAGTATAGAATTACAAGAGTATCTGGGGTAGAAAAAGAATAAGTTATAGACCTTATAAGTCCGAGCATTCTAATGGAATGATTATAAAGATGTTGGACATGATTATGAAAATGTAATTTGGTATCGAGTAGAACTCCCAGGTCTCTAATACAGTCTTTCCTTATTATGTTGATATTATTAAGAGTGTAATTAAATTTAAGAGAAGAGGTTTTTCTAGAGAAGGAAATGACAAAAGTTTTCAATTCATTAATTTTCATTCCATTAGCAGCAGACCATAACTCAATAGCATATATATCATTTTGCAAAGTTATACAGTCAGCCAGACTATTTATTTTGTGAAATATTTTAAGGTCATCAGCAAATAAAAGGCAGTTAGAACTTATTCTTTTACAGATGTCATCTATAAAGAATAAAAATAATAGAGGCCCCAAAGTGGAACCCTGTGGAACTCCGCATAAAGCAATATAAGGATTAGATAATAATAATAATAATAATAATAATAATAATAATAATAATAATAATAATAATAATAAAATAAACGAGCGATGAGGTTTCAACTAAGGATGTTTAGTTTTAAGGCTTTGGACCAGTGAAAATAATAAAAAAACCATTAAAAAATGAAAATTTTGTTTTTAACTCTAAAAAAAAATAATGTGTCAGATTTCTAAATATATGCTTATTTTGGCCCTATGACAATTTAAACCCCGTCAGGACGAATTTAAAGAGACCAACGCTTGCGTGAGCTGCAGCCCTTTAAAATGACACTCAGCTGTCATTCTAACAGACTTTTTTTTTTTTTTTTTTCATTTTAACTAATTTTATTTTTCATTCAGTTCATATTTCGCGTTGTTACATAGGAGAAAAATGTGTGTGGTAGACCTGTATAGGAAGGAAGGAAGGATATCGATAGTATATATCATATACATGCCCAATCTCGGTGAAATTTTGCACAGAAGTCCACAAAAATATATGAAGTAAACTGACACATGTGTTTTTTTCTGCTATTGAAAGTATTCAAATCACCATGTGTTGAATGTGTGATAATCAATCAATCAAACTCCTGTATCTCCTCATGAGGAGCATAGGGCATTCACAAAGTGCCTCCATCGGACCCTATTTGTAGCCAACTTCTTCACTTCGCTCCATGTTTTCCCCTCCCTAGCAATTTCCTCCAAAACTGTTCTCTTCCCTGTATTTTTTGGCCTTCCTCTTGTTCTACTACCCTGGGGGTTCCAACTCAAAGCCATTGTTTCTACTGCTCCATCTTCTCTCCTGACTGTGTGCCCTATTCAATTCCACTTTCGTCTTTTGATTTCTATTGCGATTTCTTTCTGATTTGTTATCTTCCATAGTTCTGAGTTTGTGATTATATCTGGCCATCTAATTTTTAAAATTCTTCGTAAACATCTATTAACAAATGTTTGCAGTTTATTTTGTATAAGTTTACTTGTTTTCCATGTCTCTCAGACATACAATAAGACTGATTTCACGTTACTGTTAAAGATTTTAATTTTTGTAGATCTAGATATAATATAAGATTTCCATACTGGGTACAACTGGACAAATGCACTATTTGTATTTTTTATTCGGTTCTTTACATGCTCAAAGGCTCCACCATCCTTGTCAATTATACTACCCAAATATTTAAATTCTTGAACAGTGAATGTGTGATAAGTTTTAAAAAATTGATAAAATTAACAATTTTAAGAGTAAATATTTTTTCTCAAAAAGTAACTGGAAAAACATGGAAAGGATGTGTCATATTTTACATACTTTTTTATCTTACTTAGTTATTTAACGACGCTGTACCAACTATGAGTTTATTTAGCGTCGATGGGAATGGTGATAGGGAGATGATATTTGACGAGATGAGACCGAGGATTTGCCATAGATTACCTGATATTTGCCTTATGATTGGGGAGAACCTCGGAGAAAACCCAACCAAGTAATCAGCCCAAGCGGTAATCGAACCCGCGCCCGAACGCAACTCCGGATCGGCAGACAAGCGCCTTAGCCGACTGAGCTACGCCGGTGGCTTTTTACATACATCTACCAGGAATAAATTAAATATAAATTTAAAGAAAAATTATGTAAACTTTGAAAATTGGGACAATTATAGTTCAGTATTAAAAAAATTGATTATAAGTAAACTAACTGAAATATCAAAGTGAAAATTTGTGTATTGCATGTTCACATTGTAAGAAATATGTGGTAAAAGTTTCAGATTAATTAGTGTAAAAATGTAGAAGTGAGGAATTTCACAGATCCATATTCTCAAAGCAGCGTACGGGTAGCTTGAGCTACGATCACAGGAGTAATATTTATTTGAAAAATACAGTGTTGTCATATTGTGAAATTAAAAATTCTTTGGACGAAATGTTATCACAAACATTTTCGTCTCCATTTTCATGCAGAATTCAGATGATTTAGTCTTTGTGCGCAAAGTTTGGGATGTTCTGTAAATAGATAAACATCTACCGCCTGCAAGATTCAGTTAAAGAAGAAGAACTTGACAAAAGACATCAAAGAATGTCAATGTGGTACAGTTTAGCATGCATTACCTGCCATGGAATTCCTCCAAACATGAGCAGCAGTAGCGTATCTACCCACTCGCCGATGTCAGATGTTTTTAGCTCTCCAAGCCAGTTAGTTGTAGATAAAGCATTACTTTCCACAGCTGTGTTGTAATACGCGAAAGGTACCGAAAGAACCTGCAACAGAAAGTATAATACAAGGATCGATGTCATCCCATGTTCTGAAGTTAATGTATATATCATGCAAATCTAATCTTTCAGGTAAAGCTCCCTGTAAAGCAGATTTTAATAATTTCAAGAGAAAAATTGTTCCGGGGCCGGGTATCGATCCCGGGACCTCTAGTTGAACGTACCAGCGCTCTGCCAACTGAGCTACCCGGGAACTCCACCCGACACCGTCTCAACTTTTCCCTTTATATCCACACAACTCGCGTGGGCTGACGAAACGCCAGAGACCCACATCGAGTGCACACAATCTCTGTGTGACTTAGAATTGTGGTTTTCTGTTAACGTACACAGTGACGTATATATTATGCAAATCTAGTCTTTCAGGTAAAGCTCCCTGTAAAGCAGATTTGAATAATTTCAAGGAAAAAATTGTTCCGTGGCCGGGTATCGATCCCGGGACCTCTGGTTGAACGTACCAGCGCTCTACCAACTGAGCTACCCGGGAACTCCACCCGACACCGTCTCAACTTTTCCCTTTATATCCACACAACTCGCGTGGGCTGACGAAACGCCAGAGACCCACATCGAGTGCACACAAACTCTGTGCGACTTAGAATTGTGGTTTTCTGTTAACGTACACAGTGACGTATATATTATGCAAATCTAGTCTTTCAGATAAAGCTCCCTGTAAAGCAGATTTGAGTAATTTCAAGGAAAAAATTGTTCCGGGGCCGGGTATTATTCAAAATCATTCAATGTATATGCCATTCAGAACTTTAAAGCGTTATATACAATATTTGAGATAGGAAAAAAAAAACCACTCTAAGTGCACAACACTCCACACTCGGTAATTAGCAAAGAAACAACGTTTGCACAACTTATGGCTTGTGAGTCATGCCAAACCCCGACTTCCACCCCTCTGAGCGCGAATCATTGTATACCCTAACAGGCAGCAGCCTACTGTTATTAATAAAAACAATCAATAATAGGTATCACAGTCAAAACAATCTCATTAAATACCGTATGAAACTATAAAATAATTAAATAATGAAAATACGATCATTTTGTCCAGGAAGAATCCGTTTTTGGTGCGCGAACAATTCATTTAACACGTTTCTTAGTTACAATTCTATTTAAATAATAAAAAAAAAATACGATCATTTTAGTCGAAGGGACATACATTTGGTACAAGAATAATTCCTTTAACATGTTTATTAATTGTTATTTCATGCAAATAATTAATAGGCTATACTTTCATTTGGTCCAGAAAGCGTCCGTTTTTTGTGCGAGAATAATTCGTTTAACACGTTTCTAAATTAGTTTTGAATATATTCTTTAATAAATCACTCCAAACCATTGTGAATATAAAGTGGATTGTATACGAAGATAATGTTTTGTGTTGGCCTCATTGTGCTCCTCGTTTATGTAAATAAAAACAAATGAAAATTAACAGGGACATAGATATAAAAAAATTGTAAGTAAGTAAGTAATAAAAATGTGTATCTTACGGAATGATTAATAGGGCTTACTTAATATGCGTCACGTGTATATTTTTGTAAAGTTATTCATCTCTCACTTTCATTTAATCGTGAAATAACGCAACGCAAATCACACATCAGTCCCGTATATGGCATAGGAGAATAACATCGAAGCTGCAATGATTTTGTTAGTACTTCTGCAAGTATTTTGAAGTTTGAGACCATGATTCTATTATTTTGTTAGGACATAGCTGGTCCAATGCTGCTATGAAAGCAATAGCGTCTTTGTCAACGTCTGAGAAAATTTACATGACTCAATTTAAGAGAAACTCCATGTTCAATTCATAATTACTGGGATTTAATTAGAAGGTTTGAGGAAACTGATTCTGTTGCTAGTAAGAAGAAATCTGGAAGGCTAATAGTATTTAATGATGACATTGCTGCTGAAGTGTTCAGAAAAGTAATGAAATAAATTAATTGTTCTGAAATTAGTGATATTAATTAGTCATGTGTTCAGGCGTTTTCAAATGAGTTACAGCATAGTTTGGAAATTTCCAAGGAACATCTTAGTCTGTACCCATATAAACTAAAACCAGTGGTCGCATTCAAAGAAAGTGACAAGCAAAAGAGTTATGATTTATGCTAGGAGATATTAAACTTTAAAATCATTGGCTGGACAAAGAAGTTTTTTGGACAGATGAAGAACACTTCTTAATGGTGGAATTAACACACGTAATTGCAGAATGTCGTCTGTAAATGACTCCCAGATTTTAATTCAGTATCTCTGGCTATGCTACTAATTAATTTACGTGGATTTGTAGTATGAAATCTACGATAATTTCTTTTCTTCGTACTCTTATTGATAAGTGCAGAAATAACATTTCACAGAAAGTGTATCACAAGCAAATTGTTTGCAAAGAAACTATTTTTTCAAGATTTTGAAAATTGAGAATAAGCTGTATCATTGAATAGAAAAATAATATATTTAAAATGTCAATTTATTCGAAAAAACAAACGTGAGGACATATTATGAACAATACTTTATAACCTACATTTTCTTTCTTCCTTTATAAATAACTAATGTACTTACAAGATAGATTTCAAAAAGGCATATGACTCGGTTAAGAGGGAAGTATTATATGATATTCTTATTGAATTTGGTATTCCCAAGAAACTAATTCGATTAATTAAAATGTGTCTCAGTGAAACATACAGCAGAGTCCGTATAGGTCAGTTTCTATCTGATGTTTTTCCAATTCACTGCGGGCTAAAGCAGGGAGATGCACTATCACCTTTACTTTTTAACTTCGCTTTAGAATATGCCATTAGGAAAGTTCAGGATAACACAGAGGGTTTGAAATTGAACGGGTTACATCAGCTTCTTGTCTATGCGGATGACGTGAATATGTTAGGACAAAATCCACAAATAATTAGGGAAAAAGCGGAAATTCTTGTTGAAGCAAGTAGAGCGATAGGGTTGGAAGTAAATCCCGAAAAGACTAAGTATATGATTATGTCTCGTGACCAGAATATTGTACGAAATGGAAATATAAAAATTGGAGATTTATCCTTCGAAGAGGTGGAAAAATTCAAATATCTTGGAGCAACAGTAACAAATCTAAATGACACTCGGGAGGAAATTAAACGCAGAATAAATATGGGAAATGCGTGTTATTATTCGGTTGAGAAGCTTTTGTCATCTAGTCTTCTGTCAAAAAGTCTGAAAGTTAGAATTTATAAAACAGTTATATTACCGGTTGTTCTGTATGGTTGTGAAACTTGGACTCTCACTTTTAGAGAGGAACATAGGTTAAGGGTGTTTGAGAATAAGGTGCTTAGGAAAATATTTGGGGCTAAGCGGGATGAAGTTACAGGAGAATGGAGAAAGTTACACAACGCAGAACTGCACGCATTGTATCCTTCACCTGACATAATTAGGAACATTAAATCCAGACGTTTGAGGTGGGCAGGGAATGTAGCACGTATGGGCGAATCCAGAAATGCACATGGAGTGTTAGTTGGGAGACCGGAGGGAAAAAGACCTTTAGGGAGGTAGAGACGTAGATGGGAGGATAATATTAAAATGGATTTGAGGGAGGTGGTATATGATGATAGAGACTGGATTAATCTTGCACAGGATAGGGACCGATGGCGGGCTTATGTGAGGGTGGGAATGAACCTTCGGATTCTTTAAAAGCCATTTGTAAATAAGTAAGAAGTAAGTAAGTAAGTAATGTACTTACAAGACCAATTACTATTAAGAAGAGCTGCAACACGTCAGTATATGAAATGCTGTAAAAGCCCCCTACCAGCGTGTATGAGGCTGCAAACAGAGCGCTAACTGACACAGAGATTATCTCGTCGATTTCGAGAATCACAACCAGAGACGATCCTGCAAATTGAATAAAATGAAACTTAAATTAATTTGTATGAAATTAAATTGAAAGTAAATTAAAATTAAATTTAATTGATATTAAATTGAATTGGAATTGATTTAAAACGAAATTAAACTTAAATTAAATTGAACTTAAGTTTAATTAACTTAAATTAAACATAAGAACAAGTTAAATTGAACGAAAAACTGAACAGAAATTAAAGACAACTGAAAAATTAATTGACATTAAAATTCAACGCATAACTGATTTGAAATTGAAATTCAACTAAGCGCTGAATGGCGTTAAATTAACTGAAAATTGACTTGGTATTAAATACAAATGGAAATCGAACTGCTATTAAATGTAAATTAAAAGAGAACGGACATTAATTTTAACCGAGAATTGACATATTATCAAAATTAGCTGAGAAATAAACTGACATTAAATTCAGGTGAAAATGGAATTGACTTCAAATTTTACTGAGAATTGTATTGACATTAAGTTTAATTGAGAGTTCAATTGACATATAATTTAAATAAAATTCAATTGGCATTAAGTGTAAGTAAGAATTGAATGGACATTGAAATGAACTGATAATTGAATAAATTTCGTATTTAGGTAAGAATTGATATTACATTAAACTTAACTCAAAATTAAAAATGACATTAAAATATAACTGATAATTGAATTGAGATTACATTTAGCTAAGAATTGAATTAGTATTACATTTAATAGACAAAATGCTATAACATTTAATTTACAATTGAAATTCTATTAAATTTAACTGATAAACTGAAATTATGTTAAAATTAACTAAACCATAATGTAATATTACATATGTCTTGATTCTCTTTGTTTGTTTTCCTACCAATAAAGTTATTACTATTAAAAAATAAAGTGAATCTAAATTAGCATTAAATTTAACTGAATGTGAAGAGATATCAGAAATCTACCGAACTTGAATTATTGATATTAAATTTAATTGGAACTGGAATTAAGTATATTAAAATCAAATGAAAGTAAATTGACATTACGAGTACATTGAACTAAAATTGAAGTGATATTAGGAATCGACTAAAACCGAATTGGCATTAAATTCAATTCAACAGAAATTATATTATAATCGAGTTTAAATTAAATTTAATGTATATGAGATTAGAAAACGACTGAAATTCAATTGACATTAATTTCAACTAGAATTAATTGAAATAATTAAAATCGACTGAAACTGAATTTACATTAAATTTAACTCAAACTATATTAATATCAAAAGCGACTTAAACCGAATTAACGTTAAATTCAACTTAAAAGTGAATGATATATTCAACTTAAATTTAACACGTAATTCAACTGAAAATGAATTCACATTAAATTCAACTGAAGCTGTAGCAACATTAAATGTAACTTAAAACTGAAATTACATAAAATTCAACTATAATTAAAATGACATTAAATTAGCATCAATTTAATTGAAAATGAAATAAGATTAAATTCAAATGAAAATGAATTGCCACTGAATTCAAACGAAATTAATTAACATCAAATCCAACTGAAAGTAAATTGACACTAAATTTAACTGAAACTAAATTAACATACTAATGAAGTTGAATTAGCATTAAATTCAATTGAAAATGAGTTAGAATTAAATTTAAGAAACTAAATCCGCTATGAGATCAATAATAAAGAACAAGCTAAAGATGTTAACTGTGGAAAAAAAGTAATTTATGATAGTTGTATTCATTTTCTGTAAGAAAAATACAGTCAGCCCTTCAGAGATAGAAATGTCACTGTTCGAGGTCTTATATTTGGCGCTCGAGGAATCATTTGTAGATAAGTCAAACAATTTTGCAATGAATGTGGCATTGTTAATAGTGATTTAAAATCCATGTAGGAATCATTCAAGATTCTTTCGCTACAATACATTAACATCATTATAAATATACAAATTAATAAATTCCTTATGTTAAATTAATCATTGTGTAAAATTATTTGAAATAATGTCTGTAAAAATTGATTCATTAGGCTGTGTCTTAAGGCAATTTGCATAAAAGCGAGTAGCTCCATTATTGTAAATTATCTTCTACAATAAATGGTTTTGTATCTAAATTTAACGAAACTAAATTAACAATGAATTCAACTGAAACCGAACTACACTGAATTCAACTGAACTAAATTAATATTAAAATAAACTGAATTTTTACTGATAATAAAATTAACTAACACTGAGTTGATATTAAAGTTAAAATTCTGAAAATATATTGGAATTAATTGCAAATGAAGTTTGAATCACGGTGATGGGAACTTGAATTCAAATTAAAATAAAGTTAAGTTAAGATGTATTTGATTAAGTCGCAAATAAAATGATTACAGCGTATTAAATTCTATCAAATTAATAAAAATGAAATAAATGTTAATTTGAAGATAAACCGAAATATAAATTAAATTTATGCTCGACCATGCCGAAATGAAGTAATTATACACCTGGTAGTAGCCCTTTAATGCACCTCATTAAAGTACACCTATTCATTATAATTCAGTTGTTCAGCCAATGAGAAATCACCATTGTACCATTATAAAACCGCAAGTATCGATTATTCTCGGATATGCAATCGAAAGACAATTAGCAAAACGTCACGGAGGCTGGAAATCCAATAATGTAGCAGAAGGCTATGTTCTGTTACTATAATAATTAGCGTTAATTGTAAATAATATTCAAATAAATTCAATTTGTCATCTCGTTTTTCAATTCTAAGTCAATTTCCAGGTTATATCAAGACTAATCTTCATGTTATTCTCTAGATTATATCGAGGTCAATGACATTCGTGCCTCGGAAAAAATCAATATTTTCGCGTCTGCGCACATCTCACAATTTAGAAGGTCAGTTCCGCTCTTCATTTAGATAAACATAACATGAATACTTATGAATAATTTCAAGTTAGAATGTGGTTGAGTATAAAAAGCCGTATGAAACTTGCCTATAATGGTAATTAAGACGCTCGTATGAAAATTATGAAACTCGCTTGCGCTCGTTTCATAAACAAACATACTCGCGTCTTAATTACTACCATTATAGGCTCGTTGCAAAATGTACTATTAGTTGATAGTCTAGTAGGTTAATTTGTAATTAAACATGAGCGAATTCAAAGAATGTATCAAATCATTTTTGTACAATTAAAATTATATTCAAATTTGATTATACTTGAATTCGGAATTGGTCCAATGTTAATTTCGCATTAAAATAAAAACTTATTACTTCGAATAAACTATATAGCTTCAGCACAATTAAACAGAAGGACTGCATCTAATTAAAAATATTTCAACCTCCGCATTATGAACATAAGTAATCTTCTCATTTCATAGTTTGCGTATTACTCACCGAGAGCGTTAAGAATAGAAGCGACCCAGAACACGTCTCCAAAGAGTGCTGGCAGGAAGAGTAGACCCCCTACACGGCTGCCGTACTTCTTCTGGAAAGGATCCAGCATTGTAATATAGCGGGCAGCTCGCATCTTCTTCACGAAGAGCAATTGGCCTAGGAATGCATAAAACATTTGCTGTAAATTTCGTGATGGCCATGAAAACTGCGCATCGGTGCTGTGTTGAAGGAGGCCTTGAAAACTGCTCACAATATCGAGAACTTCGGAGGAAACTCTTTAAGGGCAGGGGATGGTATTTTTTGGTGAAAAATGAGTAAATTAAAAAAAAAAAACTTTAAAATACTCTGTGATATGTGTGGAATGCATAGCATAACATTTTGTGGGTTTTAGTGCCCTTATCGGATGTTGAGTCGCCATTTTTAAACTTCCTGCGTTATGGATTTTTAAATCGCTCGCTCACTTTTATTGTTGTTTCCGGTAAATTAAATTTTCAAAAAAAA
The DNA here is from genome assembly GCF_040183065.1 of Periplaneta americana. NCBI lineage: Eukaryota > Metazoa > Arthropoda > Insecta > Blattodea > Blattidae > Periplaneta > Periplaneta americana. The sequence goes on along the minus strand of NC_091120.1, from coordinate 188,212,176 downwards.
AAAAAAAAAAAAAAAAAATTTTTTAATACTCTTTGATATGAGTGAAATGCATTGCATAACATTTTGTGGGTATTTGTGCCCTTATCGAAAGTTGAGACGTCATTTTTAAACTTCCTGCGCTATGGATTTTTAAATCACACGCCCGCTTTTATCGGTTTCCAGTAACTTCATTTTTTTTTGCTACATTGCCAGACAAAAATGGATATAATTTCTGAACTATTAAAGATACATGCATGAAATTTAGAACACACATTCTTTAGACTATTAGGAAACTTTTCTCTGTAACAGAATTTTGTTAATTGATTTCATTTAAAAAATACGTCCGTTTGTTTGCAAGAAAGGAAATCAGAAAATTGTTATTAAATTTTAATTGTTTATTTTACAAACGTAGGGACTAATATCAAAATTCTGTTACAGACAGTTTGTAGAACATGCTTTTGCAAATGCATTCCAAAAAATTGTTTGAATCTATCTTTAAAAACGGTTTAGATATATTGATTTTAGTACAATCCTGCATTGGGTATATTTTTTTCAAATTTGGGCCCCCAAATATTTTTTTTTCAAAATATTTTTATTTGGTTGAATTGCCACAGCTATGAGCTCTCTACATACAACAAATTAATATTTTACACCAAATAGGAAAAAAAGTTTTAAAAAATACCGTCCTCTCCCCTTAAGGGGACACCAACTTAAAAATTGGAGAAAAAGTGTCATAGAAATGAAAAATTAAATTTCTACACTAATTTACGTGACAGAACTAAATCAATACGCAGAATTCTTCCCCTATTCATTGAGAAGTCACTGTCAAATGCACAAAGCCAAAAAATAAAAAAAAAGATAATTAAAAGTGATATTTCAATTAATGATTGATTAAAAATTTAAATATTTTTTATTTTGAAAAGTATTGGATCTAGTGAGCTGAGATTTTGCATGTTACTTTCCATGTATATATTTAACTTTTTCTTCAAATTTGAAAAAGATTGGTCAAATAGGAAAAAAGTTCCAAAATATAGTTGAGTGTCCACTTAAGAACACATATCAAAACCTCCCCTCAATTTGCTAGCATTGCTGTTGTAGGGAAATACGATATTACGATTTTCAGTTTGATCATCACTTTTACGGAATTTATCAAAATACAGTAGAGTAGTAACATTTTTTTTCAAAAACTCAACTTTTCAGGCGGCTATGTTCGTTATGTAATGTTTACTTTATTTAGCATATAAATTATTGATGTTATCATACAATATAGAGAGTGCATTTAAATTGAGGGGGGTCATAAGTAAAGGGCTGTAAGTGCACTTAAGTTACTTTTGAGAAAATGGGGTTTAAATATTTAAGCTTTCGTAAAATCGGTGAAATTTTTTATTTAAATTTTAATGTGTGATGCGATTAAAATATCCCTTTGCCACTAAAATGTTAGATACGGTACTTTTGTTTACACTGGATGCACTTAACTCATGTTATTACAAATGTCACTAGCATTCCTTCGCTTCTAGCCACCTCAATTCAAAAAAAGCTAATCTGAATTTTTAAACAAGTTGCTGAAAATGGTTGCCGTTCATTACAATGCAGGCTTCAATTCAGTACGCATATTATTAAAATAATTTTGAAGCATATTCTCTGAAATTGAATTTGTCGTTTCTTGAATATAATTTTTTTGTACGATATTATTAATATAGGTTCTTTCTTCTATAGAAAACGCAATCATATTTATGAAACACACTATAAACTGCAGTGTTTACTTCACTGCTTGAAGACTTCGAATGCAACAGCGGCCGTAAGTTTGTGTGTCTGACGGGAGCAAGGACATTAGTGAAGGGGTGAGAGTGAAGTACATTCAGAAATGCAGGTACAATAAAAATGCAAGTAAAAATAAAAATGATGTCCCTGTAGGTACTTTAACGGAGCAGTAAACATCGTATAATAGAGTCTTACGTTAAAGGAATACATGAACCGATCCCTTACGTTTCTTTCTGAAGTTTTACGAACGTGAACATACGTCACAAAAAACGTCACTACTGACGTCAGCATAGCGTTACAGTTTATCGGACCAAGAGGGTGCGAAAACTCACTATTATTTTCCTCCTGTATTTGCACATTACATCTCAAGTATTATGTTTGCAAAGTAATGTCTATTTTACCTATCCTCAAACATGCGTAAAAGAAGCCGCATTTTTTGGTTGCTTTTGTTTGAATGCTTGAATGACTGAATTTTATACACTACAGGGGGTGGAAGTAACATAACCGTACAGATTTTAAAAGCTTATTCCTTGGTTAGAGTACAACAATAAATTGTAATGCCATATTAGTCCCAAATACATACTTTTCTCACAAAAAATAATAATTTTCTCCTAAATATTAACACTGTTTTACTCGATAAATACTCTCTATACAATTCTGATTTTTACTCCTATCATTAGAGAAACTGAAAATGATTGATTTATCACTTTGTAGTTTTTCAATAATATAGACGGTTTTCTTGCAAATTAAATAAAAATAGTAACACGTATCGTTATTTCCTGCCATTAGGAACTCTGGCAACCCTACTATAGTAACTAAGGGATAGAATGCTGCTATTTAGATTTGGGATCGTGTGTATATTCATAAGTAAGCCGGCGATGCGCTGTTGCCTAACTACGCGGAATTTCAGCACAATTTCTTAACTCTTAAATTCACAATGTAGCCAATAGGATACAACAGATTAATAGGCTATATAGGCCTACTATAATTTTAATAAAACAATAGAAAAAACATTGGTAGGAAAATTAAATTTAACCAAAATTTCACAATACTATAATATTGTACAACATATAAAATATGGATATTGCGATAGTTGTTTTCTTTACAGTCCAACACGGTTTAATAAACTAGTGTGAGAAATGAAGTTTTGCCAATTTAATGGTTAATTAACTATGTACATAATTAGAAAACTCATAAGAGAAAAGGATTTGATTAAATCATCAGCCCTCCAGTGAAGGTGACCATAAGGATCCTGAATACAGAACAATTATGTTTTTTAGGTCGTTAATTTAAAAAATACTAGGCACTAAATTTTGAATTTGGGATTCGCTTGATGCTAAAATGTCATATTGACAAAATTATATTTCTTGAAAATATAAATGATATTGGATGATATGTAAAGTCCCTAAGAATTTGTAGTAGTATGTTTTGTACTCGTATTTGAAAGACTTTGAATTGTAATTTCACTAATAGTTGGTAGGTGTCCCTCGCCGTGGCGTCACGGTCTCAGGCATCTTGCCTAGGACTCGAATTACGGAATGCGCGCTGGTTCGAGTCCTCATGGAGGAAGAAATTTTCTCATGAAATTTCGGCCAGTGTATGGAACCGGTGCCCACCCAGCTTCGCGATGCACTTGGGGAGCTACGATAGGTAGCGAAATCCGGTTGCGAATACCAGCTATAACGGCTGGGGGGATCATCGTGCTAACCACACGAGACCTCCATTCTGGTTGGACGATCGTCCACCTCTGCTTCGGCATGTGGGTGTGAGGCCAGCAGCCGGCTGGTCGGTCTAGGCCCTTCATGGGCTGTAGTCGGTAGGTAGATTGTGGAAGGAAACCTCTCGCTCCCAATAACATACTTCTGACGATCCATTGATTTAGAGCAGCGGTTCCCAAAGTGTGCTCCGCGGAGCCTTTAGGGCTCCGCGAATGATTCTCAGGGGCTCCGTCCGCGGAAATAATGAAGATGACAAAAATTGCTAATTCCATCTAGTCTCTAACGGGGGAAACTACTTCCATCAAGCGAAAAATACTTTCTGAGAAAGTAGTTTGCGTTCTTCTTGCTGCATGGAAGCATTAATATTAGATCTACTCGTCACTGGAACTATCTCGATCTTTCTTGCTTGCCAAGTACTCTGTGATTCTCGAAATTTATTTTATTTTTTATATACTGGGCAGGCAGCGTTTGTTATTCGTGGTACGTGGAATCTATAATTTATTGACTGCATGTTAATTTGATAGCAGATGTGTTAGCTAAACTTTCGTTGAACTGGAACTGTGGCTTAAGACGGGCTCCCCAAGACCTAAGAGTCCTCAGCCATCAACCAGTGCTCAGTCAAAGGGAGATAACAACAGCTATAACCTTACTTTCAAAGAAGATGGTGCGAATAAGTTGAACATGATCCTGTCTCAGAGTTTACGATGTCTAGTGTAGAGGTATTGAAAGTAGCAAACGAAAATATTGTGATTTATATTTGGACATGGGATTCAGCGAGTTTGCTGATGAATGTCCACAGTGTGTGATATGTAACAAAGTTTTTCCCAATAGTTCTATGTTCCCTGCCAAGCTTAGATGGCATTTCTCAATTAAAAAATTCACAAATAAGACTGCAGACTACTTCGAAAGAAAAAGTGACGAACTCTACGCAGTTCAGACGAAATTTTACCTCGTGTAAAAACAAACAACGAGAAAACACTGAAAACGTCGTACTTGGTTAGTCATGACCAGGCTCTTGCTGGTAAACCTCACTCTTGCTGAAACTCTTATGAAACCACTATTAGTGAAGGTAGTGAAGTGCATGGTGAACGAGAAAACTGCAAACTTGATTTCCAGTGTGCCCTTATCAAATAACACTATGCATAATGGAATCCAGAATATATGAAAAGACGTAAAAAAAATCATGATTTTCCGTTAAACGAAATTTTCGTTACAACTTGACAAATCCACGGCCTTTGCCAGATTAGCTATGTTAATGATGTTTGTGAGGTATGAATTTTTAGGTCCTTTCATGAAATATTTTGTTCTGCAGCCATTGCCATCCTCTACAAGCGGTACTGAAAATTTTTCTTCTTCATTGAAAACTCGATAATGTGGGACAATTGCATTGACGTGTGCACAAATGGCGCAAAGGCCATGGTAAGGACCTACCAACGCCCTCGCAACGAAAAAATGCCAGTTTATTAAAGGAGGTACTAGACAACGCCGTCAAAATGATCAACTTTGTTAAGGCACGACCTTCGCAGTGTGACTACTTAAAATGCTGTGCGAAGATATGGGTAGCATATACAAGTCATTGTTAGTAATATTACGGTACACACAGAAGTACGATGGTTGTCGCGCGGTAAAGCGTTGTCCCGATTACATGAAATTCGAACGGAAGTTTATTCACTTTTGAATTACCAGAACAGTTTGCGAGCAGATTATTTGAATGATCCGGAATGGTTGTACAAATTATGTTATTTGGCAGACTTTTTCAAAAATGAATTCAGCACACACATACAAGGTAAACGGAAGACTATATTCGATGCTGATGACGAAATTGTCGCACTGAAGAAAAAGATAGCGTTCTACATAGAAAGCGTCGACAATAAGGATCTTATGTTTCTAATTGACTTCAAACTTTATAGAAGAAAAAGACATAACAATGAATGTCTCATTCATAGCAATAATGAAAGAACACCTTGACAATTTGCTTCAAAATATGAATTCATACTTTCCAAGGGACACTCAGGAATCGATTCTAAAGAAATATGAGTGGATTGTAGATCCATTTCCAGTGATGTCAAAACCAGCAGCCCTCACTGCTTCAGATATGAGGTCCTCATAGACATGGTTTCGAACAGCCACTGTCAGGCATAATTTAAAAGCAAACATTTCCCAAATTTTGGGCTAAGTTAGGGGAGGATCTCTTGATGTTAAGTTCAAAAGCTAAATTTCTCTCACTGCCTTTTGGTACTGTGTACCTCGGTGAAACGACCTTTTTGAGGTACACGGCTACAAAAACAAAATATCGAACTTGTTTGGACACAGAAGACGATATACGTCTTCAACTGACTTCTGTGACACCGGACATTGACAAACTCTGTCGCAAGAAACAGGCACATTCTTCACATTAACTTCGGGTGTACATGTAATATTGTAACATTTATTAAATATCTTAACTAATTGTTAATATCATTTTGTAGATTTAAATAAATTATATCCAGTACTTTTTTACTATTGTTTCCTTTATATATATAATACATATTCATACTTCTGTTTATGTATCGTGTGAAATATGCTTCATAGAACGTAGACAGATAAAACTAAAAAGTAAACATTTCTTGGGGCTCCACGAGAAACTTTTGCTTCAAAAAGGGCTCCGTGGCTGAAAAAGTTTGGGAACCGCTGATTTAGAGGTATGTTATATTTTTAAGAGAGGTAAAGTAGGCACGGTTCATATACTATATTTCTTATTCTTCTTTGTTGACCTCGTTCGCTTGTGTCTTATTTACTTTAATGTACTCTGTAGCTCACTTCAGTATACAGATTTATATCACTTCCACCCTGTATATTCTAGTGATACTCTGAAGTAAAGGATGTGTTACATTTTCTAGGACGTGTGCGAGATAAAGATAATTAACATATTTCAACATCAGCACAATAGTTTATTATTTACTTCGTGGCATTTGTGGTTATGGCTGGTCATTTTTAAAGAATGTGTATATGTGACCAGTTGCAGGAAATGGAACCTAAAGTAGAATTTTTCATTTTTTTTTTTGGTTTTTGTGGTTTTAAAAAGAGGAAGAAATACTAAGCATTTAAAAAATCATGGTTCTAGGTGCTATAGTTTTTAATATATATACTTATTGAATGCTGATATTACATTATGTACTTTTCGAGAAAAATGCAATTAAAGTTTTCACTTGTTTTCTTAGCAACTAGGCTATAAGAAAGATTTAGGTATTTAAGAAGCACTGTATAGTTATTATGAGTTATACTGTACATGAAATAAGAAGGTAAAAATAACATTAACATTACTTATTTTAGTATTAGTATGTTGCAAGCTGTGTCTGATAGATAACAGGCCTATAGAAGTATTTTTCTTTCTGAAAAATGAACGTAAAGTGAACATAAATAAATTAATATGAAATACAACACACACATTAAACATTAAGTTACAGCATGGAATTAATATTAAATACATACAGAAAACATAAAGAACTTAAAACAATAATTGAAACAATGTCTTCTAGCTCGCCATCAGATTTTTCATTCTCCAAGTCACTTTGTTTCACTTTCACTGTCACGTGATATAAAATAATCAGTATAAAAAGTTTGAAATCCGTCACGTAAACTTTCTATATTAATTTCCTTCTCCATGACATTAAATCAAGGACAATTCCAACAAAATGAAACGGACCTAAAATCAGCAATGTTATAATCCCATAAACGACATTGGGTCCCTTTCCTGGTGTCTGCATTTAGTCAGTAAAACTCATTTTGCGCGATTTTGTCGCAAATAATAAAACTACGTTTTAGTTTAGTATGTAAAAAAGCCTACAGTTAGCGCAGGATATAAAAACATAGAAATGCAGTTTTGACACCGCAAATTCGTTATTTTGTTCTCCTGTAAAATTTTCTTTCACGACTTTAGGTCCTTTTCCGCGCAACGGGTCACATATGTTTAATATGTATATTCTTATAAATCAAGGCGCAGTGAAACGGAGGTTCAATGAATGTGAAAATATGCGTACGTCAAGGCAGCACGCTAGGAAGAATGAAGAAATGCAAACGACACAAAACTTCAATATCAATGAAACGAGAGATGTACAATGTCGATATCTGACGCCTACCTCGAGTACGAAACAGCTGACCAGAATAAACCAAGGAGGAAAACAAAACGTGCGGACGAAGGATTAGGGAAACAGCAGGTAGTATCTGAGGTCAGGAGCATAGACAAGACTAATGGAGGAAATGCAAGAGAAGACATGAGAAGAACGAGTAAAGGAATGAAGCGACTACCAGATATTAGTGATTGTGAGGACAGAATAGATAGGGCTTTGGAGAGGTTATTAGCGAAGAAGAAGAGTGCTGAAAAGTGAGTGCAAGAAAGTTAGGGGTGGCAAAAGTGTAAGAAAGGGAACAGAGAAGAAAGTGTTAAGTGTAAGAAGTTAGTGTAAGAGAGTAATAAGAGACTATCAAATAATGAATACAAGAGAATTAAAGTGAAAAAAACATCTGAACAAATGTGAAGTGGAATGAGAGAGAAATTGCAAGTGTAATTAAGTGAATTAGATATTTGATGTTTTTCAATGTTATGAGTTGAGAGTAGTATGAGGGGTACTATAACTGTAGGAGATTTTTGAAATAAATAATGGAAAGAGGAATAAAATAGGAAATTTAGGAGTGAACCGAAGAGAAAGGGATCAATACGTAAATAAACAGAGGGTAGGAAAAAAAAAGTGATGTAAGTGTTGTAAAATAGAGTAAACGAAAACGTCAGCAAGTAATGTAGGACAAAATAGCTGGAAAACAATGATTAAGAGTAGGTAGGATTTGAGGGTAGAGAAGAAAATAAATAAATAACGTAAATTATTAAGGAAGGAATATGCAATATTTAATAGGTGAGCGAGAAATGGAAGGGAGACAGTCTAGGTAGGAGGGAGAGAATAGAAGAGGACAGAGAGGGAAGGACATAGCCTATAGCAATTCAGTCATAACAGAACATTAGAAAGTAATCAAGAAATTCTCGGCAAAGAATACACTAATAGAAAAGAGTTGTATGTATTAAAGGGATGGTGGATCGAAAAACAGAAATGTGAAGGCCCACCATAACTGTGAATTGTAAAGTTGACTGACAAATAAATATATCATATCATATTCTCATAATTTTGTAACTTAAGTTGCAAAACTTACAATTATATTATTTACGAGTTAATCTAACCTCAAACTTTAAACCAGCTTCGTTTGCTATAATTATGTATGTAGTAATATTGCTAAATGTGTGTAAGGTCTGTTTGTATAGCCGTCTGACCACGAACCCTGAGAAAAACCCTCATAATCTTTGCCTTCTCGAATACAAATACAGGGACATCATTTTATTTTTACTAACATTTCTAATATTAACCTGGCTATACCTTTGGATCAACGATTTAGTGCCGGAAACACCGTTTGCTACCCCCTTCCACAATTGAAGTTCGATGATTCTGGCGTAAAATACAAACAAATCACTTTACCAGGTATAGGAGGGAAGAAAAGTAGTTCATCCATTTACGTAAACTAGGAGATACCGTAATTTTGAATTTGATAATTTTCATTAGGTGTTTATTTAATCAAAATACAGTACAGTGTTAACAATAAGTGTTTTTACTCACGAACTGAGCTGTCCATGTGGACGTATTCATTATGCAGTGTATATTACACTGTCTACAGCACATTAGCGTACGATATAGAGAATGAAGTTAAAATTAAAAATAATCATAATATGGATATTTAAACACATTTTTGAAAATGATGGCCGTTCATTTAGATACAGGCTTCAGTTCTTTTGTGCATATTATCGCATTATAGACTATTACATCTAATTCCAATTAGGCCTACCAATTTCGTCCTTCGTACTAGTAACTCATGTCGAAATAATTCTATACCTATTATATAAAAGAGTACCTTACGTACTGTAAATTCAATCTTCACTTCTGCCCGATCCGAAAAGATAAAATTACTCAGACATGCTATCTACTGTCCGTCCAAGTGATTATGTCGCAGGATCGTACAAAGGGGGAAATCACGTGACAGCTAATTACTTTTATTTAAGTTATTTTAAACAGTTGCGGGTGAGGGAAATCAGGATGCGACGTAGGCAAACGGACGACAGTACCTGTGCGAAAATATGATTCAATATTGAAAGCTCTTTCATCACTGGAAAACGCAAACATATTTCTGGAACGTACTATACTCACTAACTCAATACTGTTTGTGTTTACTACGACTGTAAGGCGACTTTGACTGTATACGCTTGATACTATGAGGAGAACAGTTGGAAGTTTACTAGTAGAGGGGGTTGGAGTTAAGTACATTAAAAAACTCAAGTACAATAAAAATTGAAGTAAAAATAAAATGATGTCCCTGTACAAATTTGCTATGGCCGGGATTTGCTCTCGGGTCCGCGGTAGTTGTGACCCAGCGCTCTGCAGACCGACCTGCCTAAGCAGCTATAAATCATTTTGAATTGTCAACACCGCTTGCCTAGAAGTCTACAGCAAGTGTTTGTTACAAGAAACTGTTTATCATAACAAAAGCAGTGGGACAATACAGCTGTTAACTTGCACGCAGTCATGCATTGTGTACGATACCATTTTACGATGTTTCTCCATGAAAACAATGTAGTCGCATTGTGTCTGTGGGTGGCATTGCTTCGTTACGTAAGGCTTCTCATTTCTACTGGCATCAAAAATACATTGTTATGGAAATACGTATGTATTTTGCTTTCCATTCTCATGATAATTACGTTTCGTCATGCCACAAATTTTATACATTTACGGTGAATCATTTCATACGTCCATAATGATCATCCGTGAGAGACGGATGCTTGGCGTTACATTATGATTCAGGCCTAACAAGGGCGATGGATATTTATGAGAAATAAAAACAAAGGGAATTTGATCTTTTACTATACTGATTGTTTATTCTTGGTCCATTCTTGTTTCTTATTATGATAAATGACTTGTCATGCAATGTGTCGGCTAAAACCATAATGTATGCTGACGATACAACTTTTGTTATCACACATAATAATACTGCTGAGTTAGATTTTATGAAGGAAACTGTATTTGCTGAAATAAGAAAGTGGTTTTCAATTAATGGATTTATTGTTAATGATGAAAAAACTCATGTGTTAACTCTAAGTTTGAAACAAACCCAAAATAATGTGATAAATGAATCTGTAAAGATGCTGGGTATGTACTTGGATCCTAAACTAAGGTGGAATAGCCATGTCAGTTATGTATGTAAAAGAATTTCTAGAGTAATTTATCTCTTGAGAAGTGTCATGTACAAGATTCTCAAACATTATTTAAAACAAGTTTACTATGCACTATTTGAAAGTGTTATTAGATATGGATTACTTTTATATGGAAATAGTTCTGACCTTCCAAACATTCTGTTACTGCAGAAAAAGGCAGTTCGTATTATAACAATGTCACCACCCAGACTATCATGTAGATCTCTTTTCAAAAATGAAAAGATTATGACAGTCTACAATCTATATATTTTTGAACTTTTAATGTATGTAAACAAGAATATTACTAATTATACAAGTATAGTAGATCTGCATCGCTATGAAACTAGAAATAATGATCAATTAAATGTACCACATGTCAGGTTGCAAAAAACAGAATCAAGCTATGTAATTACTGCAATAAAAGTATGTAATAAGATACCTACAAATATAATGGCACTTAATGAAACACAATTTAAATTTCAGATTAAGAGATGGCTACAAAATAATCCCTTTTGTAATATGAATGAATTTTTTGAAAATGATGTAGTATTTTAGTTAAATTTTATTATTTTTTACTCTTTTAATATTTTAAATATTGACACATTGTTTTTTATATTATCACATTGACGAGGCCTCTTGTATTCTTGTACCTTCAGGCAAATAAAGAATATGAATATGAATATTACGTAAGAGACTTTGACATTGCACTCAGGAATAAATTACGGAATATTCTTATTAAGAAAAGAATTCTTATAGATTATGGTCTTACTTACTTACAAAAGCCTTTTAAGAAACCCGGAGGTTCATTGCCGCCCTCACATAAGCACGCTCACGGTCTCTATCCTGAACAAGATTAATCGTCCCTTCAATAGTAAGGATCACATAAGTGTAGTTCCTAAAAATCTAATTTGACCGTCTCTTCAGTGTTGCCAACGAATGCCAGATATCACCAAAGAGGGTAAAATCGCAATGCCATGTACAATAATAATAATAATAATAATAATAATAATAATAATAATAATAATAATAATATCAAAATTGCAGCTGAACAGAGCATAGGTTATTATGAAACTAAGAAAAAGAAACCGTGGTTTGATGAAGATTGTTGCATGGTAGTAGAAAGAAGGAAACAGGCAAAATTGAAATTCTTACAGGATCCAGTTGAGGAGAAGAGAGATAATTATTTCAATGAAAGACGGGAAGCAAGTCGTACACTTAGGATTAAAAAGAGAGGTTACTTGAAGGAAAAACTGAATGAGGTAGAAACAAATAGTAAGAATAAAAACATTCGAGATTTATATAAGGGTATAAAGGAATTTAAGAACGGATATCAGCCAAGGGTAAACGTGATCAAGGATGAGAATGGTGACTTGCTTGCAGACTCTTCATCAATCCTAAACAGATGGAAAAACTATTTTGCGCAACTACTAAATGTACATAGGCCAAATAGAAATGATCGGGACGAAATTGAAATACAAACTGCTGATCCATTTATACCCGAACCCACGCTTTCAGAAGTCGAAATTGCGATAGAAAATCTGAAAAAGTACAAGTCTCCAGGTATCGATCAAATTCCAGCAGAATTAATACAAGAGGGTGGGAGTGCATTATATAGCGAAATTTATAAACTTGTACTTGCTATTTGGGAAAAGGAAATTGTACCAGAACAATGGAAGGAGTCCATAATTGTACCTATTTTTAAAAAGGGGGACAAAACCAACTGTGGTAACTTTCGAGGAATATCACTTTTGTTGACGTCGTACAAAATTTTGTCCAATATTCTTTTGAGAAGATTAACTCCGTACGTAGATGAAATTATTGGGGATCATCAGTGCGGTTTTCGGCGTAATAGATCGACTATTGATCAGATTTTTTGTATTCGACAGATAATGGAGAAAAAATGGGAGTATAAGGGTACAGTACATCAGTTATTCATAGATTTCAAAAAGGCTTATGACTCGGTTAAGAGGGAAGTATTATATGATATTCTTATTGAATTTGGTATTCCCAAGAAACTAGTTCGATTAATTAAAATGTGTCTCAGTGAAACATACAGCAGAGTCCGTATAGGTCAGTTTCTATCTGATGCTTTTCCAATTCACTGCGGGCTAAAGCAGGAAGATGCACTATCACCTTTACTTTTTAACTTCGCTCTAGAATATGCCATTAGGAAAGTTCAGGATAACAGGCAGGGTTTGGAATTGAACGGGTTACATGAGCTTCTTGTCTATGCGGATGACGTGAATGTTAGGAGAAAATACACAAACGATTAGGGAAAACACGGAAATTTTACTTGAAGCAAGTAGAGCGATCGGTTTGGAAGTAAATCCCGAAAAGACAAAGTATATGATTATGTCTCGTGACCAGAATATTGTACGAAATGGAAATATAAAAATTGGAGATTTATCCTTCGAAGAAGTGGAAAAATTCAAATATCTTGGAGCAGCAGTAACAAATATAAATGACACTCGGGAGGAAATTAAACGCAGAATAAATATGGGAAATGCGTGTTATTATTCGGTTGAGAAGCTCTTATCATCCAGTCTGCTGTCCAAAAATCTGAAAGTTAGAATTTATAAAACAGTTATATTACCGGTTCTTCTGTATGGTTGTGAAACTTGGACTCTCACTCTGAGAGAGGGACATAGGTTCAGGGTGTTTGAGAATAAGGTGCTAAGGAAAATATTTGGGGCTAAGCGGGATGAAGTTACAGGAGAATGGAGAAAGTTACACAACACAGAACTGCACGCATTGTATTCTTCACCTGACATAATTAGGAACATAAAATCGAGACGTTTGAGTTGGGCAGGGCATGTAGCACGTATGGGCGAATCCAGAAATGCATATAGAGTGTTAGTTGGGAGACCGGAGGGGAAAAAGACCTTTAGGGAGGCCGAGACGTAGATGGGAGGATAATATTAAAATGGATTTGAGGGAGGTGGGGTATGATGATAGAGACTGGATTAATCTTTCACAGGATAGGGACCGCTGGCGGGCTTATGTGAGGGCGGCAATGAACCTTCGGGTTCCTTAAAAGCCATTTGTAAGTAAGTAATAATACTAATAATAATGTAATAATGTCTTGCTTATTTACCACATCTCATCTTTATGTTGTGAGGTGTTTCCTAAATGGTTCAATAATTTATGATATAATATATTTTCCTTCTGGACTTCTCGCATATTATGTTGGTAATTAGGATTCGTATGATCTAACATTAAAATCTATTTTGTCTGGCAACATGAAATTCACACAGTAATAAGACCAATTGCAACATATGCAAGTGAAACCTGGACCCTAACTGAATTGTCTAAGCAAAAGATCCTGGTTTATGAAAGGAAAATACTAAGAAGGATATTTGGCCCAATAAAAGATGCAAACGATGAGTGGAGAATTAGAAATAATAAAGAGTTAAACATTTTAATACAAAACCAACACATAGTAAACTATATCAAAGCGCAAAGGATGACATGGCTTGGCCATATCAATCGTATGGATGAAGGTAAAACAGTTAAGAAAATATATAAATGGAACCCCATCAGTAAAACAGCAAAAGGAAGACCAAAAAGTAGATGGAAGGAAAACATAACCAACGATTTGAAAACACTGAATGTAAAGAATTGGCCAAACCTTGTTCATAACAGAAAGGAATGGCGTAAATTAATTGAGAAGGTCAAAACTTCGACGAAGTTGTAGCACCTACTAAAGAAGAAGAAGAGGAAGAAGAAGAAGAAGAAGAAGAAGAAGACATAAAATTCATTGCTTTGACTAAACAGTTTACGATTCGTGAGACCTAACCTAAAAATATATTTACTTGATTGCATTTTCATCAGTTTCCTTTACTGCAAACCAAGATTGTTGCTGCCAACATAATAGTTAGAAAATAACTGCCAGCTGTAGTATTTGTCAGTACCCGAAATTCGAAACGAAATTGGTAAAAGAAAATTCAACCTGACAACTAGAAAATCACTATAATCCACTAGAATATGTAGTAATAGGGCAAGAATGGTTAGGTTTCACCCTTAGGGTATTAAGTAAGCTGGTACGGGGTCGTCTCTCCAAAGGTCTTTCAACTAATACCCTTATAGGTACATTACGGTCTTACAAAAAAAAAAAACTCTTACACAGCCCTTTAACTGCCTTATACTTATACAGTGAATAATTCGTTTATAATTCGTGTGTAAATTCATGGCTATTAATCACTACATACGTCGTGTATAACAATATAACTGTTATAGAATTACGTCATAGTTCCGTCATTATTTTATTACGAAATGTAACAGAATAGCTGAAATTCTTATTGCAACCGATAGAGTGCATTAGTGTGCCGTGCTAAGTATCGATAGTACAACTGGGCCTGATCGATTACCATGCTACATTTTGATCAAAGAGTACAGCTAGAGCAAAGTTATTGTACTTATTCTGTGCTCTTTGATTTGTTGTTTTGTGGTTACAAGGCAACCGCCATCATCAAATGACAATCGATACGAACAGCTGTTAGAGAGGTGGCCATTTTTCTCTGTATAAAACGCTTAAACAGGGGTTTCGTGTATATAACTACAACAAAGCAATTCCCATGTATAGTTACACACTGCTTATACATCCATCGCTTATGCATGGCTTATTAGTAACGTTTTTTGTCCCAACTCTGTATAAGTCGCGTGTAAAAATTATGCACGGTTTATTAGTAAAAATAAATACGATAAACAGCATATCGATGGTGTTGAACAGCAATCTGGTATGTTCAAATATTCAATTTTACAGGAGAGCGAAAAAACGTTTTAATATATTAATAACGAACAAATATCTGACATAAGAGGGTATTTAAATATCTTCTTCCAAAGTTTTTATCCATACCTTGACATAATATGTGTTTGCGGGAGATTCGGATAGACGTTTTTTTGTAGCGATAAAGTGAAATCTCATTTTATAACCTTTTTTTACATACGAGTTTACTGTTCAACAACATCGACATGTACAAATGATATTATAATTTTCATTGATAATGGAGGAATTAACAAGAATGAAAGTATAAGTAATAGAGAATCTAAACAAGGCTATTTCTCATTACTAGACTTCGTGGAATTGCCACGAGAATCGTAAGGTTTACTACGCACGCGGTATAGACTGTATGAGAAGATGACATGCAACGGATGGCGTATGCCTCCGATGTAAACACTGAGCAGTATACTGCGGTTATAATAAAATCTGTATCCTGCATTCAAGAAATATAATGAATGATTATTGAAGTAGGAAATGTCTAAACATATAAATACACAATTATTTTATAGTGGGATATGTTAATTCTTAAAATTTAATGTAAGATACTCACATCATCCTTGAATATGTTCATTGCTGTGAAGAGTTACCTACATTTTGAGCGACTGCAAAGTGAACCTCCTCCGATGGTCACTCAAACAGTTTTTATATTGAGAAAATGTACGTTCAACATCACACGATGTAGTAGGTGAATATTTGAAGAACGGAAAGTCACTACTTTTTAGTACACCAACTTCAGACGTCTTGTCGTGACCTGATAGTACATCATTTATAATACGAAGTTGTGAATAGGCAGAATTTTTAGAAATAATGTTTCTCAACTTACATTTCACTTTTTCTGAAATTAATGAATTGTTATTTTGGATAACGATTTGTGATACTTTATACACTATATTAAGGGCTTCTGAGAGTTGTAGTTTAGACGATTCTAACAAGGTGATGCTTTTGGACATGATTTTAAAATTAGAATCAATGAAAAGAATTATCTTCCAATAGCTGTTCAGAAGGCAATGATTTTACCGCTGCAACAGTGGAACTGTCTGTGCTATCC